>NW_022589705.1:11692113-12030980 GCF_004348235.1 Phoca vitulina
ATTTGAGACAGAGAGAATGAGAGAGAGAGAGCACATGAGAGGGGTGACAGATCTTCTTTTTCAAAAGCACACACACAAATGCACAGATAAAATTTTAGCACTTACTGGTTTAAGTGATGGTTTGTCACCTACCTTTGCTGTAGGTAATCTTTATAAGCAGGGTAACGGCTTTCCCATCCTAGTGATATACTGTGGAGATAAAGGAAACTTTTGTTCTTTGGTATTAACTGGTACTGTGTTCTTCTCCACCCTGTGGTGATAGGATCAGTGTTGAGAACCAGAATTTCTCTTCTGCCTGAGGTTTTGCTGATAGTGTCTTTATCAACCTCTCCAGCCTTGCTAGGAATTGGAAGAACATTGCTATCAGATGCCAGGGCTGACCAAAGAGTGGCTAAGGGCTTTTAGTCCCAGCCTTTGTGGGTTTTTTCTTGTTTGTTTGTTTTTGTTTTTTTGGTTTTTTTTTTAAGCTTTGATTCTTATTTTATTTTATGAGTTAAATCATTATGAACATTTTGAATATTTATGCTCAAATGTTTCGAATAGAGCTCTAACAAGGTAAGATAAATGATGGATATAAGCTAGCCACTCTTTTCTCTCCTCTTAACGTAGCATGTCAGCTAATTTTGCAGTCCTATTCAGGTATTAGGGCCTGAATAGGCCTTTGTGTTTTGTAGAACCCCGTGTAGATAAGCATAGCCCCTCATTATCAGAACGTTCCCCCCAGTTCTTGACAGCACTGCGAAAGAAGATTCTGTGAGAAGAAGCAGGTTGTTCCCTGAGTCCTTGGTGTCTAATGTTACACCATTGGCCTGGGCTGGGGCCTCATCTTGGTTTAACGATTACAGTATTCCTGTTGTAACAAACATTCTTTTAGGTAAAAGTACTAAATCTCCTGTTTAGTGACAGATGTTTGGTTTGGCATTTTACTTTTGCTTTTGGCAAACTCATAAAGAGGCAAAGCCAACTCACATGATCTAGAAAGGAGAAAATGAAGTCAAATTCTAAAATACTAGACTAATTCTTTAGCAGGTTGATATGAGAGGAGGCCTTTGCTTTCAAATAGAGACTATTTTAGGTAATAGAGGAAAATTTTGAAATCATACAGATATATAGGAAGTTAAAGTGCTTAAATCCAAATATTTAATGTTATTTCATCTCATTTTATTTTTTAAAAGATTTTATTTATTTATTTGAGAGAGAGAGAGAAGAAGAGAGAGAGAGAATCTGAAGCAGACTCCGTGCTGAGTGCAGAGCTGGGCAGGGGGTTCAATCCCACAACCTCGAAATCCTGACCTAAGCCGAAACCAAGAGTCGGTCACTTAACAGACCGAGCCACCCAGGCGACCCCATTTTACTTTTTACAGCCATTGTGATCAACTGGAAGCACCTGCTCTGAAAATTCCCAAGGTCAACAACATCTTGGCCTTCATGAGATGGTGCTTTGGGAACCTACTGGATATTTGTTTCCGTGCTAGAGGAAAACTAGATCTGTTTATTCTTTTTCTTCTTTTTAATTTATTTCCCTCCAATTTTTATCAAAGTCGTACATGTATGTGACAAAAATAAAACAGAACTGAGGAATTTATACTGAAAAACAACAGCTCTCTGTCCCTACTTCTCAGTCTTCCTTTCCAGAGGCAAATAAATAAGCTTCCTTTATTTGGTAAAAAGATTAAAATTATTTTTACTAATTACTGATTTTATTCCTTTAAACTATCTCCTAAGAAGTTATAACTGCAAGTAATCTGGTCTGTATCCTTCAAGTCTTCGTTTCTATGCTTATAACAAACATAGATACACGCATGGAGGCACCACTACTTTTAATAACCTTTTCTTTTGAGTGGTCCATGAATTACCTCTCAACTTCCAGTTATATGCTGTTGCTGCCATTTCATGACTTCTCAACTTAAAAGACATTATCTATTCACTGCCTGTAATAAAAACAAAGATTCAACTGTCCTTTCTTGAATTTTGATGGATATTATAGTTTTATTATCGGTTGCTTTTATATTTCTAAATAATATACTTAAACCTCTAGGTTTTGTCTCAACAGACTTATATAATATCTCTTGATGCTTAAACTATATTTATTCATTTAATGATTATTTACTGAGTATCTGCTATGATGGTAGGCACTATTCTAAATGCTCAATGATCAAAATAAAGATCCCAGCCTCATTGGCCTGTACATTCTGGTGGGGGAAGGGATGTTGAGACACATAAATTATATAGTAGACATTGACATGTTTAATGGGAAAAAAAAGTAGAATAAGGGTAGGAGGAATCAGGAATCAGGGGGGTGGGAGTAACAATTTTAAAGGGTGGTCAGATTTGGCCTCAATGAGAAGTAATGTTTGAGCAAAGACTTAAAGGCAGGGAGGGAGTTATCCTCGTGAATATCTTAGGGAAGAGAGTTCAGGCAGAGGAAAGAGCAAAGGCCTCAAAGCAGGAGTGTGCCTGGCACATTCAGGGATTGGCAAGGAGGCTAGTATGGCTGGAATGGAGTGAGCCAAGGGCCCTGTGGTGGATGACGAGGTCAGAGAGATAACAGAGGGTGAGTTGACGTAGGGCCATAGGGACCAATATAAGGATTTTTCACTTTTGCTCTGGGTGCAGTGGCAAGCCATTGAAAGGTTTTGAGCAGAGAATAACATGGTCTGACTTGTATTTAGAAGGTTTTATATAGCTTCCAGGGGGCGGCGCCTGGGTGGTTCAGTCGGTTAAGCATCTGACTCTTGATCAGGTCATGATCCCAGAGTCAGGAGACTGAATCCTGCTTCTGGCTACACACTCAGCTCAGAGTACTTATCCTTCTGCCTCTGCTCCTCCCCTTGCTCTCTCTCTCTCTCATAAATAAATAAGTAAAATCTTGAAAAAAAGGAAAGATTTCAAATAGCTGCCATGTTGAGAATAAGTATAGGAAGGCATTGGTGGAAGCAGGGGGATGGATTGGGAGGCTATTACAGTAACCCAGACAGAGATAAAGGTAGTTCTGAGCAGGGGGTACTTGTGGGGTTGGTGAGAAGTAGTCACATTCTAGATATACTTTGATGAAACTATCAGCTCTTCTCCCCTTTATCCTACCTTCTACCCTTCTCCCTACCATATTCTGTCATCCATACTTTTGTTTTTACATTTTCAAGGTCAATGCCAAGCTCATTCTTTATTGTAACCTAGCTTTCATGTGTTGTTTATAGGTCGATCCTGAAAGTCAACAATCAACACTTTCCTACTTAATTATTGTTCATTGCATAGCCAAATAATGTGCAAAAATTACATTTAAACAAAAATAGGTCCAAGGTCATGACCTCCGGGCTCCTTGAAGAAGAATGTTTTAGTGTCCACATTAAATGCATTTTCTTTTATAATTTCAGAAATTGCTTAAAATTATGCCACATTTTAGCCGTGTTCCTTTTTTTACCATGATTTTTTTTTTTTTAGGGAGAGGGAGAAAGGGAGAGAGAGAGCACGCACTTGCATGTGCCAGCAGAGGACAGGGCAAGGGGCAGCGGGAGAGGGAGAGAGAGTATCTTAAGCAGACTCCATGCCCAGCACAGAGCCCGATGTGGAGCTCAGACTCACAACTCTGAGATCATGACCTGGGCCAAAATCAAGAGTCAGATGATTAACTGCCTGAGCCACCCAGGTGCCCCATCAACAAATTTTTAAATGTGTAATTCTTATTGTTTCCAGGGTAGCCTGGAATTTCCAGTTGTCTTTTTTTGTATCTTGTTGAGAAAAAAAAATACATGTTTTCTTTACCATATTACTGATATGGTCAATATTTCTATAGTCATTGTATCTTTTGCACAGACTACATTTCATTTTTCTTCTTGAACACATTGCACTTGAGACCCACTGACTTCCTCTTCTGATTTAGATTGTAAACCCTATGCACAGCTTCACTGTAGAATTGTTTTGCATTAGACTCCTGGGTTAGTTCCACCTTTTTTATGTTCCATATCTCCCTCTTTGTTAGTTTCTACCTCATTTCTCTAGAATATATTAAACATATTTTTGGGGTGCCTGGGTGGCTCAGTCAGTTAAGCGTCTGCCTTTAGCTTAGGTCATGATCTCAGGGTCCTGGGATTGAGCCCCACGTCAGGCTCCTTGCTCAGTGGGGAGCCTGCTTCTCCCTCTCCTCCTCCCTCCTCCACTCATGCTCTCTCGTTTGCTCACTCTTGGTCTCTCTTGTTCACTCACTCTCGGTATCTCTATCTCAAATAAATAAATAAATAAAATATTTTAAAAAAACAACAAATTTTCATCAGAAAACACAGATGGGAGATGAAATTTCTGAGTACCTGTAAATCTGAACATGTCTTAATATGCCTTCACGTTGATTTATAATTTGGCAGAGCACAGAATTCTGTATTCAAACATTGTATTGTCCTCAGAACTGTGAAGGTTTGGTTCCACTATCTTCTAAGCATGATAATTACTGACAAGCAGTTTGATGTTAGTTCACTGTTCCTCGGTAAGTGACCTTTTTTGCTCTTCTTCTCTAAAGGCTTTAAAAGATTTTCTCTTCTCATTTTCATTGCGGCATTTTTCACAATAGCCAAGATGTGGAAACAACCTAAATGTCCACTGATGGATGAATGGATTAAAAAAAAACTAAAAAAACCCCAAAAAACATACAATGGAACATTATTCAGCCATAAGAAAGAAGGAAATCCAGACACATGTGACAATATGGGTGAATGCTGAGGACATGATGCTAAGGGAAGTAAGCCAGTCACAGAAGGACAGACGCTGCATGGTATCTAAAGTAGTCAAATTCATAGAAGTGGGGAGAATGGTGGTTACCAGAGGCCGGAAGGAGGGCAAAATTGGGAGTTGATGTCCAACAGGTGTAAAGTTCCAATTATGCAAGATGAATACATTCTAGAGAATAAATTCTAGAGATCTGCTGAACAACATTGTGCTTATAGTTAACAAGCCTATAGTCTATTGCTCATTTAAAAATTTGCTAAGAAAGTAGATCTCATGTTATGTGTTCTTACCACAATAAAAAATTTAATTAAAAAAGTCTCTTAATATTTAGCATTTTAAAATTTTGTGATGTTATATCTAGATGATCTTTTTTCATTCATTTTGCTTGGCCCTCATTTATCTCCTTTACTAGGAATACTTATGTCATTCCTTAACTCTGGAGGGTATATATATATCCTCCTGTATATGTATGTATCTTCCTGTGTATGTGTGTGTGTATTTATATATATACCTCCTCCAGAGTTAAGGAATGACATATATATGTCAAACTTTATGCAAGTTTCCATTTATATGGAAAACTTTAATTTTAGATGACATATGTTATGGAGAGCTAAGAAAATTTAAGGACTACTTGTTTTCCTTTTTTTTTTCCTTAACAAAATGGAATTGACTGTGTGGAAGACTCTTGATATGTGATTGTTTAACCGTTTTTGATAAATTAGAATGAAATCTAGTGTGATCATGATTATTGAATGAATTTGTTTGGAAAGTTTTATTTTATTTGTGAATTAAAAAATTCAGGGTAACTATAAACTTGACTGGTTTATTCTACTTTTCATTATGTTGTTTTGTTCTTAGCTATAACATTTGTGACTCAGGGAGAATGACATTGATTAACATGATAAATTCCACATGCATTTTGTTTCCCAGTGAGTTGTGTAAATTTTATTTTTGTTGAAGATTGCATGTTGAATAAATGTTATGTCCTCATACCACTTCTTGAGAAGGAAGTTCTGATTTGAAATTGTATCATTTCCTTCAAAATGAAGGGCAGTGCTTAGTTAAATAAGAGGTTGATGACATCTTTTAAACCATTTCCTCTCTACTATGTCTTACTAAAATAAAATCTGTAAGTCATTTTGAAAAATGCTACGAGGGTTTCCAATAAGCCATATATTAGAATTAACTGAATTTATATCATTTTTCCACTTGTATATCTTTTTCTGCCATTTTGGGTCCAAATCAAGCTACTCAGTTTAACTGCGATTTTTCTGAGAATATTGGTGTACCATCTTGGGGCGCCTGGGTGGCTCAGTCGGTTAAGCGTCTGCCTTCGGCTCAGGTCATGATCTCAGGGTCCGTCGGGCTCCCTGCTCAGCAGGGGGTCTGCTTCTCCTTCTCCCTCTGCCCCTGCCTCTGCTCTCTTTGTCTCTCTCTCTCAAATAAATAAAATCTTTAAAAAAAAAAAAAATTGGTGTACCATCTTAACATTACTCCGTAAACATTTTGATGAATTCATTTAGTGACTTAAAACCTCCTTTAATTTACTGTATGAGAATTAATCACCCATTGCTTCTAGGAAAAAATAAAATAATAACAATATAATATATAAATATACATAAACATAAATATGTATGTATGTTACATATTTATGTAAACATACATGTTTACAAGAATGGTATTTCTTTCTTCCATGTTTTTATTTTTTGGAATTTATATTTGCTGGATATTGAAACTTTGGAATTTGTTTTATCTTTTCTCTAAAGTTTTCTCTCATGTTATCTTTTGCTTTATGTCTTAGGAGTGGTTCTAGATTTTGTTTTTGTAACTCTTCCACTGATTTTTAAAATTTTCAGCAATTACACGTTTTAATTTCTAAGAAGTCTTCTTTTGGATTTTTATTTTGGTATGTGTTGGGGAGGTCAAGATGAGAGGTAGGAGCATCCAGTTTGAACTTTGTAGAAGCAATATCTTTTCAAATTTATCTGATAATGCTAATTAAAAATTTTTAAAGCTAATTTTTCTCTTCCAATAATCTCTACTTTTTCCTAAGATCAGTGCATGTACTATGTATCTGTCTTCCTCTTTTATGTTGCTTGTTTTCTCACTTGAGATCTTGAGTTGCCCATCATGTTTAAGAATGGGACTGTTCTAGACAGCTTTTAGGAGTTTCTGACTGTTGATGCATAGGTCTGTCTTCCTGTGGGATGGCTCTGTGTACGTGGTGGGGGTGGGGGTGGGGAATCACTGATTATGGGAATGCCAGTTATTCAGATAAACCTCCAAATTGCAATGGCTTTACACAATAGATTTATTTCTCATCTGGGTCATAGTACAGTGCAAATGCCCCTGATTGGCAGGTGGCTTTTCTGCATGTGATAATTCAGAGGCCCAGAATTATTTCCCCTAACATCTCCTTGAACATTGGTGCCTTCTGCTTCCAGCTGCCAGAAGGGTAAACAAGAAAAGGCACACCTACTTTCTCAAAATCCCTGGCTGGAAGTGACATGCTTCCCTTCTACTCACATTCTACTAGTTAGATGACTACACCTGGGTGCAAGAGAGACTGGAAAATCAAGTCCCTGGCTGTGCACCCATTCCCCAGAAGTATATCACACTGAAGAATGAGGAGCACAAGTTCTTGGTGTTTCTATAAATAGACTTAACCACTGGTTGTCTTCATTTTAGGGTAGAATTCTGGAGCCTTTCAGTTTTTTAGGGGGCAGATTTGGCACTCCAAAATGCAAGACTAGAGAGAGCTTTACTTGGGGCACTGGCATCCCGCTTGAGCATTCCTGATTCTCCTCAGTTTATTCAGTTTTTTAATGACAAAAACCCTTTTTTGGGGGGAGGCCGGGGGGAGTAGGAGTCAAATGCTAGTTGGTATTCCATGTATTAGAAATGGGAGAGGAGGGTGGGGAGTGTTGGTTGGTGTGTGGTGCAGTCATGTATTAGACACAATTTCAACCAGTCCCTCTGTTTTAGCCTCCCCTCTGACTCCTGCCCTCTGATGCACCTGCCGACTCTGTCTGGAGCTTCTGTGGGTTTCTGCCAGGAGATTGACCCTCTCCTACACTGAATGTGCTTCCTGTATATTCTGGACTGCCTGTTCTCTATTATCTAACCACAGGTTTTTAGCCTCTTTCCATTTTCCACATATTGGCTTTAATCTCTCATACACTTCTGTTCTCTCTATTGCTCTGGGTTTGTTCCTGTGTTATCTTTAGGTCTCAGAAGATAGGAAGCTAGGGAAGACAAAGCTTTTTTCCCTTGGATTTATTGTTTTGAACTTGAGGCCCCAGAACTATTTCTTGAGGAAAATCCTGAGTTTTCTTACAGGAACCATTTGAGTATTTGTCCAGAGTTCTATTTACATTCTTTTTTTGTGTGTGTGTGTGTGTGAGAGAGAGAGAGAGGAGAGAGGGAGGTGGGGAGGAACAGAGGGAGGGAGAGAGAGAATCTTAAGCAGGTTCCATGCCCAGCATGGAGCCCAACTCAGGGCTCGACCTCACAACCCTGATATCATGACCTGAGCTGAAATCAAGTCATGCTTAACTGACTGAGCCACCCAGGCATCCCTACATTCTTTAATTTTCTTAAAAATATAGCTTTAGGGGCGCCTGGGTGGCTCAGTTGGTTGGGCAACTGCCTTCGGCTCGGGTCATGATCCTGGAGTCCCAGGATCGAGTCCAGCACCGGGCTCGCTGCTCAGCAGGGAGTCTGCTTCTCCCTCTGACCCTCCCCCCTTCATGTGCTCTCTCTCTCTCTCTCTCATTCTCTCTTTCAAATAAATAAATAAAATCTTTAAAAATATATATATATAACTTTACTCTCTGCTTAGTTGTTTTTATTTTAATTTCAGCATAGTTAACATACAGTGTTATATTAATTTCAGGTGTACAATATAGTGATTCAATAATTCTATACATTACTCAGGACTCATCATGATAAGTTCACTTTTAATCCCATCACCTATTTCACCCATTCCCCCTACCCACCTCCCCTCTGGTAACCGCCAGTTTGTTCTCTGTAGTTAAGAGTCTGTTTCTTGGTTTGTCTCTTTTTTTCCCTTTGTTCATTTGTTTTATTTCCTAAATTCCACATACGGGTGAAATCATATGGTATGCAAATGGCAAGATTTCATTCTTTTATATGGCTGAGTAATATTATTGTGTGTGTGTGTGTGTATATATATATTTCTTTATCCATTCATTTATCTATGAACACTTGGACTGCTTCCATAATTTGGCTATTGTAAATAATGCTGCAATAAATATAGGAATGCATATATCTTTTTGAATTAGTGTTTTTGTATTCTTTGGGTAAATACCCAGGAGTGGAATTACTGGATCATATGGTAGTTCTATTTTTAATTGTTTGAGGAACCTCTCTACTGTTTTGCACAGTGACTACCAATTTGCATTCCCACCAATAGTGCATGAGGGTTCCTTTTTCTCCACATCCTTGCCAACACTTGTTTCTTGTGTTTTTGATCTTAGCCATTCTGACAGGTGTGAGATGATATCTCATTGTAGATTTTTAAAGATATTTACTTATTTAAGTAATCTCTACCCCCAATGTGGGGCTCAAACTCACAACCCCAAGATCAAGAGTCACATGCTCTTCTGACTGAGCCAACCAGGCACCCCTCTCATTGTAGTTTTGATTTGCATTTCCCTGATGATGATGATGTTGAGCATTTTTCATGTGTCTTTTGGCCATCTGTATGTCTTCTTCGAGGGGATGTATGTTCATGTCTTCTGCCCAGTTTTTAATTGGATAATTTGTATGTGTGTGTGTGTGGATTTGTATATGTTCTTTATATACAAGAACTAACCCTTTTGGTACTAACCCTTTATTGTATATGTCATGTGCAAATATCTTCTCCCATTTAGTAGGCTGTCTTTTAGCTTTGTTGATTGTTTCCTTTGCTGGGCAGAACCTTTTTATTTTGATGTAATCCCAATAGTTTAGTTTTGCTTTGGTTTCCTTTGCCTCAGGAGACATACCTAGAAAAATGTTGCTACGATTGATGTCAGAGAAATTACTCACTGCCTATGCTTTCTTCTAGGATTTTTATGGTTTCAGGTCTCACATTTAGGTCTTTAATCCATTTTTGAGTTTATTTTTTGTATGGTGTGAGAAAGTGGTCCAGTTTCATTCTTTTACATGTAGCTGTCCAATTTTCCCAACACCATCAGTTGAAGAGACTGTCTTTTTCCCATTGCATATTCTTGCCTCTTTTGTTGAAGATTAATTGACCATATAATCATGGATTTATTTCTGGGCTCTCTATTCTGTTCCATTGATTTGTCTATTTTTGTGCCAGTACCATACTATTTTGATTACTACAGCTTTATGCTATATCTTGATATCTGGGATTGTGATATCTCTAGTTTTGTTCTTTTCAAGATTACTTTGGCTATTCAGAGTCTTTTGTGGTTCCATACAAATTTTAGGATTATTCATTCTAGTTCTGTGAAAAGTGCTGTTGCTATTTTGATAGGGATTGCATTAAATCTGATGATTGCTTTATGTAGTATGGACATCTTAACAATATTTTTTTCTCTCAATCTATGAGCATGGAATATCTTTCCATTTGTTTGTATCATCTTCAATTTCTTTCAACAATGTTTTATAGTTTTCAGAGTACAGGTCTTTCACCTCCTTGGTTAAGTTTATTCCTAAGTATTTTATTATTTTGGGTGCAATTTTAAATGGGATTATTTTCTTAATTTCTCTTTCTGCTGCTTCATTGTTAGTGTATAGAAATGCAACAGATTTCTGTATATTGATTTCTGTATCTAGTAGTTTTTTGGTGGCATCTTTAGGGTTTTTTATACATAGTATTATGCCATCTGCAAACAGTGACAATTTTACTTCTTCCTTACCGATTTTGATACCTTTTCTTTCCTTCTTTCTTCCTTCCTTCCTTTCTTTCTTTCTTTCTTTCTTTCTTTTTCTTTCTTTCTTTCTTTCTTTCTTTCTTTCTTTCTTTCTTTCTTTCTTTCTTTTTCTTTCTTTCTCTTTCTTTCTTTCTTTCTTTCTTTCTTTCTTTCTTTCTTTCTTTCTTTCTTTCTTCCTTCCTTCCTTCCTTCCTTCCTTCCTTCCTTCCTTCCTTTCTTTCTTTCCATCCTTCCTCTTTCTTTCTTTCTTTTTCTTTCTTTCTTTCCTTTCCTTCCTTTCTTCCTTTCCTCCCTCCCTCCCTCCCTCCCTCCCTCCCTCCCTCCCTTCCTTCCTTCCTTCCTTCCTTCCTTCCTTCCTTCCTTCCTTCCTTCCTAAAGATTTGTTTAATTTAGAGACAGCATGAGTGAGTGAGAGTGGTGGGGGAAGGGCAGAGGGAGAGGGAGAGAGAAACCCAAGCAGACTCCTGCTGAGTGCTGAGCAATGTGAGACTTGATCTCAGGACCCTGAGATCACAATCTGAGCTGAAACCAAGAGTTGGACCCTTAACTGACTGGGTCACCCAGGCACCCCTTTTATTTCTTTTTCTTATCTGATTGCTGTGGCTAGGGCTTCCAATACAATGTTGAATAAAAATGGTGAGAGTGGCATCCTTGTGTTGTTCTTGATCTTAGGGGAAAAGCCCTCAGTTTTTCACCATTGAGTATAATTTTAGTATAATTTTTCATATATGGCCTTTGTTGAGATATGTTCCCTCTAAACTTATGAGGGTTTTTTATCATGAATGGATGTTGTATTTTGTCAAATGCTTTTTCTGCATCTATTGAAATGATAATATGGTTTTTTAATCTTTCTCTTGATGCAATGTATCATATTGATTGATTTATGAATATTGAACCATGTTTGCTTCCCTGGAATAAATTCCGCTTGATCATGGTGAATTTTTTTTTTTAATGTATTGTTGGATTCAGTTTGCTAATACTTGGTTGATGATTTTGCATTTATGTTCATCAGAGTATTGGCCTGTAGTTCTCCTTTTTGTAGTGTCTTTGTCTGGTTTTCATAGCAGTAATGTAAGCCTCAGAATTAATTTGGAAGTTTTCCTTCCTCTTCTATTGTTTGGAATAGTTTGAGAAGAATAGATATTAATTCTTCTTTAAATGTTTGGTAGAATTCACTTGTGAAGCTATCTGGTCCTGGACTTTTACTTGTGGGGAATTTTTTGATTACTGACTCAATTTCATTGCTGGTAATTGGTCTGTTCAAATTTCTATTTCTTCTTGACTCAGTTTTGGGAGGATATATGTATCTAGGAATTTATCCATTTCTTCTAGGTTGTCTAATTTTTTGGCATATAATTGCTCAGAGTATTCTTTTATAATTGTTTGTGTTTCTGTGGTGTTGGTTCTTATTTCTCCTCTTTCATTTCTGATATTTTATTTGAGTTCTCTCTCTATTATTATTATTATTATTATTTTTTGATGAGTCTGGCTAAAGGTTTATCAATTCTGTTGATCTTTTCAAGGAACCAGCTCCTGGTTTCATTGACCTGTTCCATTATTTCTTTAGTTTTTATTTTGTTTATTTCTGCTTTAATCTTTATTATTTCCTTCCTACTACTGGTTTTGGGTTTTGTTTGTTATTCTTTTTCTAGCTCTTGTGGATGTAGAGTTAGGTTGTTTATTTGAGATTTTTCTTGCTTGTTGAGGTAGGCCTGTAAACTTATAAAAATTCCCTCTTAGAACAGCTTTTGCTCCATCCCAAAGATTTTGGACCATTGTGTTTTCATTTTCTTTTTTTAAAAGATTTTATTTATTTGACAGAGAGACACACAGCGAGAGAGGGAACACAAGCAGGGGGAGTGGGAGAGGGAGAAGCAGGCTTGCCGCCGAGCAGAGAGCCCAACATGGGGCTTGATCCCAGGACCCTGGGACCATGACCTGAGCCGAAGGCAGACACTTAACCACTGAACCACCCAGGCGCACCTGTGTTTTCATTTGCCTCCATGTATTTTTTTTTAATTTTAAAAGCCAGATATATTTTTAAAGATCATGCCTACAATGAGTAAATTATGTAGTGATGGAACATCAAAAAAAGCTGATGAACAAAAGACACATTTTAAGAGTTCAGGAGTAGAAAGAACAGAAGAGTTCTTTCTGGTTTGGTTCAAAGTAGGAGAAAAGGGAAACAGGTGTATTAAAATTATTTTTCAGGTGAAGGTTTCTGTCAGTTGAAACAGTTAACATTCTTTCTTCTTTCTCCCTGATCCAAAGCAGTCTTTTCTTTCATTGGCTTCTGAGAATGTGTTTAATCTTCCACTGTGTAGAGGTGATACATCAGGGCTACCACCAGTGCTGAGATGGCTGGGATCACCCAGTTGGTCCACCAGCTAGAATTAGAGTCAACAGTAGTAATGAGAGTTTCCGAAGGCTTGCTCTGTCATCTGGATGAAGTTCCTCAATGATGTACATTTTGGACAACTCTCTAGCATCTGTAAAGTGTCCCACATTCTCAAAACTTTCAGTAGCATCCCCTCCAGCTTGTTCCCTTAACACTTCTTCCCCACCAGGATGCTCCTCCAAAAACTTGGTCAAATTTTACACCTTGTAGTGCAGAATCAACCAGGTGCTCTTGCTGTGGTTGTGCTTCTGGATCTCTTGTAGGGTGTAGTACTTGACAGTATGGTCTGACTGCTTGGCCATTTCAGAACCCGGTGAGCCTCAGGCTGTGCAGATACTAGCCGAGCCGGGAGGAGAGGAGCACGTGTTTCAGCTAGCTGGCCCGGGACATTTCTGGGGCCCTGACCCCGCACCCCACCTCCATGTATTTTTTTATTTCTTCCTTGATTTATTGGTTGACCCATTCATTGTTTAGTAGCATGTTGTTTAAACTCCATGTATTTGTGTTCTTTCCAGATTTTTTCTTGTGGTTGATTTTTAGTTTCATATTGCTGTGGTTGGAAAAGATGTAGGGTATGCCTTTGATCTTTTTGAATTTGTTGAGCCATGTTTTGGGCCTAATCTATTTTGGAGAACATTTCATGTGCACTTGAAAAGGTGTGTATTCTGCTGTTTTAGGATGGAATGTTCTGAATATATCTGTTAAATCCATCTGGTTTAATGTGTCATTCAAAGCCACTATTTCCTTGTTGATTTTCTGTTTGGATGATATATCCATTGATGTAAGTGGGGTACTAAAGTCCCCTACTATTATTGTATTACTATCAATTACTTCCTTTATGTTTGTTATTAGCTGCTTTACGTATTTGGGTGCTCCCATGTTGGGTGCATAAATATGTACAACTGTGATATCTTCTTGTAAGATTGTCCCCCTTATTATTATATAATGTCCATCTTTGTCCCTTGCTACAGTCCTTGTTTTAACGTCTATTTGCCCAATATAAGTATTGCTATTGGCTTTCTTTTCACTTCCATTTGCATGATAAATGTTTTTCCATCCCTTCAATCTGCATGTGTCTTTAGGTCTAAAAAGTGTCTCTTGTAGGCAGCATATAGATGAGTCTTGCTTTTTTAATCTATTCCATTATCTTATGTCTTTTGATTGGAGCATTTAGTCTACTATTTTTCTATTTAGTGTAGTTTTAATTGAGTTCTTCATCTCTGATTGGTTCTTTTTTTATGTTTTCTACCTCTTTTTAATGTTCTCACTGATGTCCCTTTATGTTCAAAGTTATTACTGATAGGTGAGAACTTATTGTCATTTTGTTCTTTGTTTTATGATTGTTTTTGTAGTTCTTCTCTGTTCTTTTCTTCTCATGCTCTCTTCCCTCATGATTTGCTGGTTTTCTTTAGTGATATACTTGGATTCCTTTCTCTTTATTTTTTGCATATCTATTACTGGTTTTTGATTTGTGGTTATCATTAGGTTTTTATATAACATCTGCATATAGCAGTCTATATCCAGCTGATGGTTGCTTAAATTTGAATCCATTGTTTATTCCTCTCCGCCCCCCCCCAATATTTTAGGTATATGGTGTCATACTTTACATCCTTTGATTTTGTGAATCTCTTGACTGATTTTTATAGCTATACTTAATTTTACTGCTTTTGTGCTTCCTATCTTTCCTACTCCTACTTATGTCCTTTCCGTTCCACTCAGAGTCCCTTTTAACATTTCTTGTAGGGCTGGTTCATTGGTGATAAATTCCTTAACTTTTGTTTGTCTGGGAAACTCTTTATCTCTCCTTCTATTCTGAATGTTAGCTTTGCTGGAGAGAGTATTCTTGGCTGCAGGTTTTCCTCTTTTTCTTTTTCTTTTAAGGATTTTATTTATTTATTTATTTGAGAGAGAGAGAGGGAGAGAGCATGAGTGGGGCGAGGAGGAGTGAGAGGGACAGCAGACTCTGCACTGAGCATGGAGACCAACACGGGCTTCAGCCCACGGCTTCAAGATCACAACCGGAGCCGAAATCAAGGGTCAGATACTCAACCCTGAGCCACCCAGGTGCCCCTGCAGATTTTTTTTGTTTCAGTACTTTGAGTATATCATGCCACTTTCTTTTGGCCTGCAAAATTTCTGCTGAAAAATCAGCTGATAACCTTATGGGGTTTCCCTTGTATTTAACTGTTTTCTGATCTCTTGCTCCTTTTAAAATTCTCTCTTTATCACTTTTTGCTGTTTTAATTACTGTGTGTCTTGGTGTGGCCTCCTTGGATGATTTTATTCAGGGGTCCTGCCTACTGGACCTGGATTTCTGTTTCCTTCCCCAGATTCAGGATGTTTTCAGCTATTATTTCTTCAAGAAATTTTTCTACCCCTTTTCTCTCTCTTTACCTTCTGGGATCCCTATAATGTGAATGTTATTATGCTTTATGGTGTTACTGAATTTTCTTAGTCTATTTTCATTTATTATTATTATTATTTTTCTTTCTCCTGTTTAGCTTGATTGCTTTCTATTACTCTGTCCCTTCAGGTTGCTGATCTGTTCTTCTGCTTCTTCTAGTCTACTATTTTTCCATATAGTGTAGTTTTAATTGAGTTCTTCATCTCTGATTGGTTCTTTTTTTATGTTTTCTACCTCTTTTTAATGGTCTCACTGATGTCCTACACTCTTTTCTCAAGTCCAGTGAGTACCTTTGTGGACATTACTTTGTATTCTCTATCAGGCATATTACTTATATCCATTTCATTTAGGCCTCTTGGTGTGATTTTGTCTTGTTAATTCATTTGGGACACAGTCCTCTGTCCCCTCATTTTGTCTATGTCTGTATGTATTAGGAACATCAGCTACTTCTCCTGCTCTTGAAAGTAGTGGCCTTATGAAGAAGAGGACCTATAGTGCCCTGCAATGCAATGTCCCCTGTTCACCAGAACCTGGTGCATCAGGGGTATCTCCCATGTGTATTGTGTATGACTTGCTGTTACGGCTGAGCCACTTTTTCCTTCTGTCCAGTCATTTGCAATAGCTCACTTTCCTCACTTCTGTCCTTGAATAAGCTGACACAATTATTGGGGTTGTGTTATCTTGGCCATTCCCAAAACTGCCTTGGCTGAGTTGTGTTTTAGCATTATGGTCTCCACTTTAACAAAACTGTTGACAAGAAGCAGCCTTTCCTGTAATTGCAATTTCTTTGGGAATTTTTGAAGGACATTATCTTCTTTCATCACTCAATGAGACATTTTTTAAACAACTCATTGCTACATAAAATTTTGGTTCTCCCAAGGAGCTGATGATATGTTCTCTCCTGTCTGATAATAAGAATTGTGCTACTGACCATGTTTCCCCATATCATCTATAGTTTAGCATTCCCTGGTCTTGACCTTCTACTCTAAAAATTGTGATAATGTCTTTGACATAATATGAATTCAGATAGAACTCAGTTGGCAATTGGCTCCCATCCTCTACCTGGCTGCAATTCTCAACTAAGGACCAGTTAAAGGTATTATCCTCTGCAGGGTAAAGTGTCAGAAAATGACTTTATGATTATTTGGGGCTTTCTCAATAATAATTGGTCTATTTCTTACACATTTCATAAGTGAAAGCAAATACATTAAAATACATAGTAACTGGAAGATTAATTGAAAAGGGTTGCTTTCTTTAACATTGCAATATTGCAACTATGAATTTTATGTGATGGAATTTTGGGGATTGAATTTATAGAGAGGGTTTTATTTTCATTTATTACAAAGTCTCTAATTCTACTGGGTCTCAACAGAAAGTATATACTATTTATTGACAGTGAGCCACATACATTTTATATTGTGCATATTACTAAGTGTTTTTATTGTAAGATACCACAAAACCATTATAGAACAAGGTAAGGTATATACACATGGATGTGAAAATAAAGTAGAATAAAAAGACTCCGTTGAATTTACTTTGGTATTTGTCTATTCTGAATATAATATAATCGGTTTCCATATTTTTTCCATAAAGGAGAACCATCTTATTTTTTCTCTTTTAAGATTTCTTTCAAGATATACAAAATACCATTACTACTTGTACTGGGTAGTGTTCCTTTCAAAATTCATGGCCACCCAGACCCTCAGAATGTGATCTTATTTGGAAGTAGGGTCTTTACAGATGTAATTGGTTAAGATGAGGTCATACTAGGGCCCGTACTAGTTGGCCCTAAATCCAATGACTGGTGTCCTTTTAAGAAGACCATGTAAAGACAGAGAGAGACACATAAAGGCCATGTAATGATGGAAGCAGAGATTGAAATGATGCAGCTAGAAGTCAAGGGTTGCTGGCAACCACTAGATACTGGGAAAGAGACAAGGAAAAGATTCCCCCTTAGAGCCTCCAGAAGAAGGTGACCTTGTTTACATCTTGATTTCAGACTTTTGACCTGAATTGTGAGAGAATAAATTTCTGTTGTGTTAAGCAACCCGCTTTTTGGTGATTTGTTAATTATTTAAAATATAAATTGAGCATCTAGTAGGTGCTCCATAAATAACTGCCAATTGATATCCTTCATAAGGGAGAATTAATTAAGCCTATAATAATCTGAATAAGGTGGCACTTCTACAATAATTTTAGACAAAACACATTCTGCTGAAGAAAAGCCTTTTTCTTTCTTTCTTTCTTTCTTTCTTTCTTTCTTTCTTTCTTTCTTTCTTTCTTTCTTTCTTTCTTTCAAAAACACACTATGGTGGGGCACCTGGGTGGCTCAGTTGGTGAAGTGACTGCCTTCAGCTCAGGTCATGATCTCAGGGTCCTGGGATCGAGCCCCACATCCGGCTCCCTGCTCAGCGGGAAACCTGCTTCTTCCTCTGACCCTCCCCCTGCTTGTGTTCTCTCTCTCTGTCAATTGAATAAATAAATAAAATCTTAAAACAACAACAACAACAAAAAACACACTATGGTATCATATAAAATGCTTTACTATAATTGCATTTTGAAAAGTTTTATTTCATTAATATTACATAATATGAACCATAGCCAAAGAAACTGACATAAACGAAGGGGATCAAATTTCATGTTTCAGAATGCTACCCACAAATAACATAAAGATTTTGTGCTTTACCTTTTGTTAACAGCCACAGGTGGTTTGGTGCACCCATTACATTGGGTTTCATTAACTTGACCACTCTTGGAAAGATATTGATAAAACAAATAGACTATATTTGCAACACTTATAGGAAAAAAATGATGTGACATATTTCTTTAATCGATGAACTTTCATGATATTGTAGGGCATAGAGAAAAAAAGTAATAAATAAAAGAGGAATAATGAAAATTGTTATTTTTCTCACCAAATGTTTCCAGGTGATGAACCATGCATTTTATTCAGAATGGATTTATATACTCTATATATTCATAGTTAAATATGTTAATGAGTTGGGGAAAAATATTAATTGAATGAATTATAGAAAAATGCTTACATGTGGTTCATAAAAGCATTCTTAAGCTGTCATTCTGATGTTCTATCACCCTCTACTGATCAGTGGGCCAAATTACATTTAGCTTTTTCCTCCAGCCAAAGTGGATTTCTTTTTTGAAGACCAAAAACATTTTGGCAGGAGACCAGAAATAATGGTGGCTTATGGTCTGTGTTTATTTCTGTTTCATATAGATGTAGTCCAGAGGCTGAAATGATGGCTCTGTAGTCATCAGGATGCTGGTTCTTTCTGTCTTAGGGCTCCATTATGCGTAAGCTGTATATGCTGAGTGGAATAAATGGGTGCAGCGCCTTTCAGAAAGTAGACTAGAATAAAGTCCATGTCATAGCACAGTGAAAGTTGGTGTATTGGTAGTTCTGACCAAGGGTGCTCATGTGATGGGCTTGGCCCATTGCAACTAGATGAGATTGGTGTGCTCAATTCTGGGCTACATGATACACAGTAAGTTTCACAAATTGATATTCTATAAATTCATGACCACAAATGGGTACTCATGGTGCCCCAAAATCTTACCCAGTTTCTCTTACAGCATAGCTTTTCCATTCTCCACAATAACTATGCTATACTTTCTCCCATTTCTTCAAATTTCTGGCCCTCACATCCTCTTTTTCTGATTTTCCCTCCCTCACATTTAACATCCTCATTTTCACCAGTTCTTCATTTTTCACTGAAGGAATGGAAGCCATTGCATGGGTCCCCTTCATCTTTCCACTATTGTACCTACAAACTCTCAACAGACTTTGCATCCATTTTTCATTGCATTGGAGGAAGGGCATCTACAGCTGTAGTCAGCCTGCGCAGTAAGATCAATTAGGAAATTCTTGGAGTGGTCAGCTTGAGCTAGAGTGGTGACAATGGAGGGGAAGTGAAGCAGACAGATCATGATATATTTTAGACACAAAACTGAAAGAACTTTATGAAGTATTGGATGAAGGATTTGAGGGAGAGGGAGAGGTGAAGTTGCAGAGAATATGGAGAGTTGGATTGCCTCAAGGTTATGGTTTTGCAAAATGAATAAGGCAAAGAAAGAGGGAGCAAATATGTAAAGGGATATGGAAGGTAATGATTAAGATGATGGATTATGGAATGTAAGTGGAAGGAAAGAGACAAGTGAGGGCACAATGAAATGGGGACAGTGACAATACAGAAACATTAATAGATTGTAGGTCCTGGTGACATCCCTGTTCATATTACTTGCCTGTTTCTTAGGTCAATTGTCTTTTTCTTACTGATTTAGGATTCCTTATATATTCTGAATACTATTCTATGGAAGCTGTAAGGTTGGATTTTCTATCTGTGACTCTTTTTCACCTCTTAAATGATGTATCTTGATGCACAGATATTTTCAATTTTATCAAATTTGTATTCTATGGTTTATGCTTTTTTAATGTCTTATTTTAGAACTCCTTCTCTACAATGAGATCACAAACATATTCTTCTACATTTTCTTCATAACATTTTAAGACTTCACATTTTACTTTTAGGTCTCTATTACACCTGGAGTTTATTTTTATGCATAGTATGAAGTAGGGATCAGTCTTTTACTCTCCCCAGTCTGATTTCTGCTCCACCAATTCACCGAAAATGCTGATGCATTTCTTGCCAAATCCAAAAGACACTTTACAGTCCTAGCTTTTAATTTTACTCAGCGTAAAACACTTTTAGCAGCATTTGACTCTTTTTTTTTCCCCTAAAAACAGCCTCTTCTCATGCTTTCTTTAATAGTTCACTCTCCTGTTTTCTCCTACTTCTCTGAAGGCTCTTTCTCAGTCATCCTTTAATAAAAATAACATTAACAATAACTACCACTTACGAAGTGCTTCCTATGTGCCAGGCCTCATAATGAGTATTTTTTTTACTTAACCCTCACAAGACAATGTTGAGACAAAACTGGTACTGATGAAGAAACTGAGGTTCAGAGAAATTATGTCATGTGCCCAAGATTATTCAATTGCAGGCAGTTTGAATTTGAGCCCGAGCTCTTTACCACTACGCCATGCTGGCTCTGCTGCCTGCATTTGAAATGTACATTTTAGAGTTTTCCAGAGCTTGGTCTAGGGCCCTCTTCCTACTCTATCCTTTCTTTTTTTTTTTTTTTTTTTAAATATTTTATTTATTTATTTGAGAGAGAGAATGAGATAGAGAGAGAGAGCATGAGAGGGGGGAGGGTCAGAGGGAGGAGCAGACTCCCTGCTGAGCAGGGAGCCCGATGCGGGACTCGATCCCGGGACTCCAGGATCATGACCTGAGCCGAAGGCAGTCGCTTAACCAACTGAGCCACCCAGGCGCCCCCTACTCTATCCTTTCTAAGTGATATTCTTCTCTCCTGTAGGGTTAAAAGCTATCTGTATGCCAATGACTTACAAATTTATATTTCTAGCTTGGACCTCTTTCCTGAGCTGTGCATGCAATTTTGCCACCTGCATGACTCATTGGCATCTTAACAAGTCTAAATTTGAACTCTTTATCTTAATCCCAATCTCCTGCACCTCGGGGATTGACAACTCCATCTACATGGTGCCTCATGCCCGGAAACCTAAAAGTTATTTCTGATACTGTCTCAGTCCCTTCATGCTGCTGTAACAGAATACCATAGACAGGGTGGCTTATAAACCACAGAAATTTATTTCTCTCAGTTCTGAAGGCTGGAAGTCTGAGATCAAGGCACCAGTAGACTCGGTGTCCAGTAAAGGGCCTGCTTCCCGGTTCTTAGATGCCTTCTTGCTGTGTCCTCACATGGCGGAAGGGGAAAGAGAGCTCTTGAGTGTCTTTTATCAGGGCACTTAATTTCATTGGGAGGTGTTTCCTTCATGAGCTAAATACCTCCCCGAAGTCCCACCTCCTAATACCATCACATTGGGGGTTAGGATTACAATATTAATTTTGGAGGGACATAAAAATTCAGTATATAGCAGGTATCATTTTCTCCCTCATATCCTGCAATCCTTCATAAAGTTCTTTCAATTCTACCTCTAAAATGATCATGATCTGTCTGCTTCTCTTCCCCTCCACTGCCACCACTCTAGTTCAAGCTGACCACTCCTTTTTTTTTTTTAAGATTTTATTTATTTATTTGAGAAAGAGAGTGAGAGAGCGCACGCAGCAGAGGGAGAGAGAGAGAGAGAAGCCGGCTCCCTGCTGAAAAAGGAGCCCAAAGTGGGACTGGATCCCAGGATGCAGGGATCAATCATGACCTGTGCCGAAGGCAGACGCTTAACCAGCTGAGCCACCCAGGTGTCCCTCAAGCTGACCACTGCTAATTGACCTCGCTGCACTGGTTCCTGACTTTTCTTCCTCATTCTCCTCACAGTAGCTAGCAGGATCTTTACACACTGTTAAAATAAACCATGTTATTCTGCTGCCAAAAATGCATAAATGGTTCCTGGTGTAGGCTGTAATATTTCTCACCAATATTCAGCATTCTTCCCTGCGGGAGGACCTGAAGTCAGGAGAGCATGTCACATGTTTTGGCCAATAAAATAAACAGAGAAATTGAATATGTCACCTACAGGCAGAGGCTTTAAGATCCACAGCCTGCTTTTTCATGCTCTTTTTTCCCTTTGCCACGGCTACCAGTGATGTTCCAGATAGTGGCTGCCTCAGTCCCAGAAGACAATGACATCCCAGGAGCAGAACCTACTGCTGACCTATGATGGATATATGTACAAATGAAATATTCATCCTGTAGGTCACTGAGATTCTGAAGTTGTTTGTTATCACAGCATAACCTGGCTTATCCCGGCTGATATAATTCTATATTGTTCTTGGGATAAAAGCCAGGATCTTTAATGTGGCCTGTGTTTTTAATCTCAGCTTGTGCCATTCTTACTGTTGTTTATTATTCTCCAGTGACAGTGGCTTTCTTTTAGTTCTTTGAACTTTCTAAGTTCTTTTCTTCTCAGGAATGTTAAAAATACAAGGAATGCTATTTTCCTCACTCTAATGGGCAAACCCCTACTTATCTTTCAGGTCTTGGCTTAAATATCACCTAAACTTCAGGAGGCCTTCCTTCATTACCCAGTATGTATTATGGTCCCTGTTATGTTCTCATAGAGTAATTACAAACTGAGATGAGTGCAATTCTTCTTCATTACACTCACCTCAGTTTGTAATTATTCTGTGAATTATGATTTTCTATGAGTATGTTTTTAGCTGTGACAGAATATCCAGCAGAAAGTGGCTTAAACAACAAAGGTTTGATTCCTTTCTTGTCCAAACAGGTCCAGTGGAAACTGGTTCCAGAGTTGGTTCACTGGCTCAGCAATGCGATCAAGAGCTTGGACGCTTTCCATCCTTCTGCTCTGCCATCCTTAGGTTTTTTTGTTTTGTTTTTTTAAAATTTTTTAAAGATTTATTTATTTTAGAGAGAGAAAGGGAGAGAGAGAGAGCGAGCATTTGACTGGGGGGGAGGGGCAGAGGGAGAGGGAGAATCTCAAGTGGACTCTTCACTGAGTAAGGAGCCCAACGCAGGGCTTGATCTCACAACCTTGATATCATGACCTGAGATCATGACCTGAGCTGAAATCAAGAGTGGGATGCTCAACTGACTGAGCCACCCGGGCGCCCCTCTGCCATCCTAAGTATTTGACTTTCACCTTGTCTTGTTGCCCCAACATCAGTAGAGATAATAAGGAAATAATCAGCAGTATCAGTTCACACAGAGATAATTTAAAAACATGGGTCCAGAATAATACTAATGGGACAAAGGCTCCTAAATTTCAGCTCATACTAAAAATCAGATATGTGCATAAAATGTATTTTATTTGCCTAACCTGGTTTTTCTGATCTTTCTCCTGAGGTTCACCTGCTGCATTAAAGAAAAATAAATAAAAAAGTTAACCAAATATCTAATTTGTTTTAATGCTTGGACTGTCTGGTAACTGATTAGCCCCTTTAGATAGTATTTACTTTCTTTTGGATAAAATGTGTTTGCTCACTAATTTTCTCCCAAGGAGAGAATCTGGGTGTCTGAGGTCCTAATGTCGTTTACTTGTGACTTCTGTGGCACTGGGGCTAAGGGCCAAAGCGCCCGTTTAGATCCTTGGCATGCTGGTTGGCATCAGTTGATCCTTTAAGTGTTCAGTGCTGGTCTCCATTGCTCCACTGCTGTGGCTGGTCTGTTCTCTTGACTTGAGCAGTGCTTCTGATGGCAATCCTTAGTGGCTACTGATTACAGACTCCTGAATTTCTTATCAACTCTTTCATTTAACCCACTGACCAGGTGATCAATCCCATTACACAAGAGCGGTGGGTTCCAAATATCTTCGTTCATCCACCCACAATTTGTGTACACTTATTTAAGTATTATATATACATGCAGTTGTCAATTCATGTTAAATATTAGAAAGCTTACTTTCCCCTTGCTTTTATAAATATAAAAAGATGTCTTAATATTTTCTCCCTTGGTTCCTAAGGGGTTTGGATTTCAACAACCCTATGGGAATGAGAGATGAAACCTCGGTCTAATAAGGGGAAGAGAGAGAATTGGCCTGGGATGGCCCCATGGAGGTTGATCTATCATCCTTGGCTCTGAGCACAAAACTGAACAAACAAACAAACAAAATCCTCCCCTAATAAGTCATAACGGTGGGGCTACCCTCTATCAGTTGGGAGTTTGAATTAAGAATGTGCTGTCTGATTTTTCCAAAGAAGACATCCAAATGGCCAACAGACACATGAAAAAGTGCTCAACATCACTCGGCATCAGGGAAATCCAAATCAAAACCTCAATGAGATACCACCTCACACCCATCAGAATGGCTAAAATTAATAAGTCAGGGAACGACAGATGTTGGTGAGGATGTGGAGAAAGGGGAACCCTCCTACACTGTTGGTGGGAATGCAAGCTGGTGCAGCCACTCTGGAAAACAGTATGGAGGTTCCTCAAAAAGTTGAAAATAGAGCTACCGTACAACCCAGCAATTGCACTACTGGGTATTTACCCCAAAGATACAAATGTAGTGATCCAAAGGGGCACCTGCACCCCAATGTTTATAGCAGCAATGTCCACAATAGCCAAACTATGGAAAGAGCCAAGATGTCCATCAACAGATGAATGGATAAAGAAGATGTGGTATATATATACAATGGAATATTATGCAGCCATCAAAAAAAGAAATCTTGCCATTTGCAACGACGTGGATGGAACTAGAGGGTATTATGCCAAGCTAAATAAGTCAATCAGAGAAAAACATGTATCATATGATCTCACTGATATGAGGAATTCTTAATCTCAGGAAATAAACTGAGGGTTGCTGGAGTGGTAGGGAGTGGGAGGGATGGGGTGGCTAGGTGATAGACATTGGGGAGGGTATGTGCTATGGTGAGCACTATGAATTGTGTAAGACTGATGAATTACAGACCTGTACCTCTGAAACAACTAATACATTATATGTTTAAAAAAAAAAAAAAAGAAGATAGTAGGAAAGGAAAAATGAAGGGGGGGAAATTGGAGGGGGACATGAACCATGAGAGACTATGGACTCTGAGAAAGAAACTGAGGGTTCTAGAGGAGAGGGGGGTGGGGGGATGGGTTAGCCTGGTGATGGGTATTAAAGAGGGCACGTATTGAATGGAACACTGGGTGATATATGCAAACAATGAATCATGGAACACTACATCAAAAAAAATTAATTAAAAAAATGTAAAAAAAAATTTAACATAAACTAATGAATAAGAAAGATCATTTAGGGGGGCATATGACTGTCTCCACACCCTACAGAGATCAAAATAAAGGAATGCATCTTTGAGTGTAAAAAAAAAAAAAAAGAATGTGCTGTCTGGGAATCCCTGGCCAAACATCAATTTGAACAACAAAAACGGTGGTCCCAAGCAGCTTTAACCCCCGCCAAGACTGGCAGAAGCAAATCCAGAACCAGGACTGTTGCCCAACAGGCGGGAACCCACCGGCCGGCGGGCTCGGAACCCAGAGGCTTGGGAGCGCATGCGTTCCAGGGCCAGTTGCTGCGCTGCGGGAAGCCAGGCAGCTACCCCCACTACTGGTTCCTCTCAGGCTCCTGACGCCCGGTCCCCTGCGGTGGCAGCTCCGTCTGACGGTGGGGCTTTCCCACTTTTCCGGGGAGCCTTAGCGCTCTGTGACCATGCTGCGCCGAGTATGGGGCTTCCTGTTGCCCACAGTGGCTGGCCAGGAAGACGAATCCGACCGCTTTTTTGAAGAGCTCTTCCGGAAGCTGGACCACCGCGAGAACGGCATGGTGGACGTCACAGAACTGCAGAAAGAACTGGAAGCTATGGGCCCGGACGAGGAAGTGGGCAGCCGTGCGTTCAGGCCGCACAGAGTGTGGGAGGTTGCAGGACCCCCGGAACCATTAGGAGGTGGGGCTGGGCCTGGGGGTGGGGACTGAGAAGATCCCTCAGCCCTTCCTGAGCTCTCCAGGCTCAGAAATTCTTTCCGTGTGAGCTGCTTCACTTAAAACTGCCCCGCTGTTGGAACACTTTCCATAAGTTTCTCTCCTAATAGTGACCTGCCACGGGAAAATGTGTTGAAGACTTTACCATCTTGCCTCGATGGGGTCCAAGCCATTAAAACTCTTAAAAGGCCCGCTTGCACCATCACAACGTTAACCAAACGTCCCCAGTGAGCTAAATGCCTATGGCCTGTGTTCAAATTCTGTTAGCTTTTGGGAACTCCAAGGGTCTGCCCTGACAGCCTGGGATGGCTCGTCCTGCAAGGGCATCCCATAGTTGGGGCGATGCAGCCCGCGCAGCCGTTTGCTCCAGAATGCTCCCGCCTCAGGGCTGCATCCTGCCCTTTGGGGACCTTCCTGTGTGTGCACTGGCTACTGCGCAGGCAGGGAACTGGAGAGGTTCTGATCCTAACACATTAATTACAACCACGTATTTTCAGTTTAACCTAACACCACTGAAGTATTTATATTATACTGCAACAATACGCCATACACTATAGTATAGAATTATCATTTAGCTTAACAAATGACGATATCAATACTGACTGCTGTGTTTTCAGAGAAGCCCCACGTCCATAGCTGTACATTTAACCAGCTGACCATCTAGAGTTAAAAAAAAAAAAAAAGAGTGTTCTATTAAGCTTCTCTAAGAGACTACGAAGCCCAGCAGTAGCATGGGAGTGTTTGAAAAGGGGAAGGGGTCACCAGGTTTTCTGGAAATCTTTTTCTTGTGAGGAGACTTAATTAAATTCAGTAAGAGAAAATAACAATATTTAATAAGTTTCCATCTGGTAGGCTTGAATTGAATAATGGATGTGAGGTCACACAACATGGAGTCCAGACAATCAGGGCAGTAGCATTTACTGTTAAGTCCATAATTCTTGGGATTTATAAAGTGCATGCCAGAGAAATGGGGTGATAACTACATACCCTGGATAATGCTGTGTCACATTTTGTTATAGACATTGATGATTTGTTCCCTGAGGCCTACCCAACCACAGATGCCAGTCTTAATTATATACAATATATATTGATTTCACTGGGTTCTCTGTGTCCAAGGTTTTCTGCTATGTTCACTTTGTATTACCAAGAAAACAAACATGACTTTATGCCTTCCTTCTGAATATAGCCCCATTATTTTAATATTCATTTCCCTTCTAATAAAGATCTAGGTTTCATCAGACTGTCCAGAGTCCGCTCTATCTTCATTCCATTTATCCCAGTGGTTCTCAACTAGGAGTGATTATGCCCCTCAGGGACATTTGGCATTTTTGACATTTGATGGTCCTGACAGCTGGGGATATGTGTGCATGTGTGTATGTGTATGTGTGATACTAGCATCTAGTGAATGAAGGCCAGGGATGTTGCTAAACATCCTACAGTGCACAGGAAAACAAAAGATGATCTGGTCACAAATACCAATAGTGTCGAGGTTGAAAAACTCTGACTTACCCCAGCCACAGCCCCTGCCATTCCTTGCACTCCTCTTCCAGTAGTTGAACATGCCCTTTACTTCAGTGAGTGAATAGAGGTGAACTGCACTGAATTCCTTCAGATTTCTGGCCCTCTTGTAAAATTACCTCAGCTGTAAAATGGGGATAATAGCGCCTAGCTCATAGGGTTGTTATGATGATTAAGGAGCAAATAAATGAAAAATGCCTAAAATTATTTATTCAGCTTAAAGCAGTTAGTAAGCCTCAATAAATTTGATACACAGACTATAATCTTATCTTTATTTACATCTATGCTCAGTTTATTTCCACTAGTCTCAAGAAATGAGGTGTTTCTTCTTTTCAAATTTGGTTCTTCCAGTTACATTGTTGACTTCAGGTCCTCTCCGTCTCCTTTAAAATAGGAAAAGTACAACTTCTCTTAGTCCCTTTCTTCCTCCTGTATTTTCAAACTTTTCCCCTCTAATAACAATGATCTTCCCATGGCCGTGGCTCCCCGCCTAGCAATTATCCTTTCATTTTCCTCTGTATGTAGTCTGGTCTTTGACAAAGCTATCCCTTCTCTTCTTTGTGGTGAGGCTTCGGTCTCCATTCTTTCCCTCTGTGAAAGGTCACTGAGGGCTTCTGCATTGTGCACTTTGGCTCTTGGGCTCTATTCTGCGGCATGGAACACCGATGATGGCTCCTTTATTTTCTCCTTTGGCACTTTGTCTCAGTTCCCTGGCTATTGCTTTTCAGATCCCTTTATGGACTCTCTTTTGGCTCACCCCTCAAACAGGTGGGCTTCAAGATTACTTTTCCAAGCTTCCAACTGTCATCCTAGTGTGGGTGATGCACAAATGGATAGCTAGCCCCAGCTTCTGAGTCTCTCCACTTCCTCCTGTGATCATAGTCTTGGTTAAGTGTTCTACCACCAAGTCATTCTATATTCCTCCTTTTCCCTTACCCCAACATGCAGTTCATCACACAGTCCTATGTAATTCCTCAGTATATCTCACAACCAATTCCCTTCCTCTCCTACCTATTGCTCCTGGTAAGCCCAGGCCGCCACCATCTCTCACCTAAGTCACTGTAACCAGTCTTATAACCAGTCTTCTTGCTTTTCCTCTCACCATTTTTTCCCCCACATTGCCACCAGATGACCCTTCTAAAAGATCCATCTGATTGTATCATGACCCTGCTTAAAATTTTTCAGGGTCTCGACAATGTCAGTGGGAAAAGTCCAAGCCTCTGAGCATGGTATATAAGATGATTTCTTGGTAGGTGTTGAGGCTGGTGACACAGTTCTCCACCTTACAGTTATTCAAAGATCTGGATTCCTTTCTTCTTGTGGCTCTACCATCCTCAAGGGTCTCTCATCATTATCTGCCTTCAGCTGGTGAAGGTGGAATGAGCATGTAGGATTTCATTAGCTAGGCCTAGAGAGGTACCTTCCCTCTTACTTCATCGGTGAGACCTTGCTCACATGACCATATTTAACGGCAAGCGAGACTGAGAAATGTAATCGAGCAGTGTGCCCAAAGAAGGCAAGAAGGAATTTTAGTGGACAGCTAGTGATCTCTGCTACATCCCTCACACTCTTGTATCTTTGTTCACCTTTTGCTACTCATTTTTAAAATATTCAGGTAGAGCCACTTCTATGATGATTTCCCTCACGTCTTTATTCCCCACTGAACCTTGAACATTTTCTTTTTTTTTCTTTGGATATATTTTAGTTTATGATGTAATTAGCTGTTCTTCAATAAAACATTTATCATTATAAGAATTTCATAAAATATGTAGACATATTTCCCAAGAGTTCTAGTTTTTTTTTTAATGTACAGCGTTGTATTAGTTTCAGGTGTGCAATATAGTGCTTTGACAATTCTATACATTCTCAGCGGTCATCAAGATAACTGTATTCTTAATCCCCTTCACCTATTTTACCCATCCCCCAACCCACTCCACCTCTGTTCTCTATAGTTAAGAGTTTTCTTTTTTCTCTCTTTTTTTTTTTTGTTTGGTTTCTTAAATTCCACATATGAGTGAAATCATATGATATTTGTCTTTCTCTGACTGACCTATTTCACTTAGCATTCTACTCTCTGGATCCATCCATGTTGTGGCAAAGGGCAAGATTTCATTCTTTTTTATGGCTGAGTAATATATATATGTCACTTCTTCTTCATCCATTCATCTATCAAAGGAAACTTGGGTTGCTTCCATAATTTGGCTATTGAACCTTGAACATTTTCTGTCATAGTGGCTCTGGTGTGTTCCCTGTTAACCTGTAAACTTCTTGAGGGCAGAGGTTATGTCTGATTCATTTCTTTTTCTCAAGCATTTACTGAGTGAGTGAATACATGCATGATTGTTGAGTAGAAGAGTAGACTAGTCAGTTGCTAAACTTCTTTAAAGTTCCAATACTCAAAGATTCTATGTTTTTAGTGTTAGAAATTTTACTCTAAGACTAAGGTACCAATAATCTATGGCAGAACATCTAATTTATATAGGATAAATGTACACATGTTTAAACACTATAACTTGTAATCTACCTTGTCTGAATCTCATGTCTAATATAATTTCTTCTCTCTTATAGATACTATTAAAATCTGTTGATATTAATGCATGCAATCTGTTGAAGCTTAACACATTTATGCAGTACTTTAAAGATAATGAGAAGATAATGAGGTTGATTTTTAAGAGTTTGGACACGAATAATGATGGTATGTCTCTATACAGTGAACAAACATGTGTAGCCAAGAATTAGCCATGTTTTAGTAGAGGTTTATTATTTGATATTTGGCTTCCATGAAAGGTTATTAAAAATTCATTTATTTAATCCTGTCATTTGTTTGACTGTTATTACTTCTAAGGAATATTTTTTAACGATGTAATCTTTATTTGCATACTATCTTTCAAAAATAACAACCATCAACAAAAAAGCCTGTACCCTTTGAACAATATGCTTTTTCCCTTGAACAATATAAATATCTAAAAGATATTTATAACATTTTGATAAGGTTTTTACATGAAGCTCCATGTAGCAATGGTGGGTAAGCCAAATCTGGAAAGATGAGTGAAAGTTAGCTTAGTGAGGAGTAGGAAAGTGTTCCAGGCAGGAAAAATGGCTTGCTGGGAGACTGGTCACAGCAGGAGAGCAGGTCATGTCTGAGGAACTGGGGGAAGACCAGTGAGGTCGAGGCTGAGAGCAAGGGGAAGTTTCAGAGATGAGGCAGCTAAGAAGCAGGCCTGGGCAGGATCATGGAGGTCCTTGAGGCCTGTGAAGTTTCTGGACTTGATCCCTGGGGGATGAGGTGGGGGGGCGACTGAAGAGTTTTCAGTAGGAGGAGTAGCACCATAATATTTGTGTGGAGCATTGATTGGCGTCTAAGCTTACATAGGGTTAGTGGTGATGGGAATAAATAATTTGGGAGACGTTTATGCATAGAACAGATCACATTTGGTGATTGAAATTGGTGAAGGAAAGGAGAGAGGCAAGAACAATTGGTTTGAGCAACATTGGAGGGTGGTAGTATTATTTATTGATACAGGAAATATCATATGGGCTCTCTAGTCTCTCCTTTTTATCTTGGCAAGTAAAAGAAATAATTGGGATATTAATGTCTTATGAAATGTTGCAACAATGCAGTGCATACTGCTTAACTCTGCCTCTGTATCTTTTCAAAACTTCCAGTTAATCTTTATTTTCTTTGTTCCTTTAAAGGAGTGATTGATACTTCAGAAATTATTGGTGCTCTCGACTTAATAGGTATACAGATTTCTGAAAAATAGGCAGTGAAAATTCTTGAAAGGCCAGCCCTTATATGTGTGTATACATTTTTAAAATTATTTTTTATTTACTTTTAAAACCCTTTTCATTGTAATAATGACAATAATGGAAACTTTAGGGAAGCATGAGTGGCTTCCCTATTTAGTAGCCACTTTATTTTTTAAATTTTTTTGAAGATTTTATTTATTTATTTTGACAGAGAGAGACACAGCGAGAGAGGGAACACAAGCAGGGGGAGTGGGAGAGGGAGAAGCAGGCTTCCCACTGAGCAGGGAGCCCAATGTGGGGCTCCATCCCAGGACCCCGGGATCATGACCTGAGCTGAAGGCAGATGCTTAACAGACTGAGTCACCCAGGCACCCCCTTATAAGACTTTATACTCAAAGTATTATTTTCCTCATTGCGCAGATTAGGAAATTTTTGAATAGTGAGGGTAAGTAATTTGCCCTATGTCAACATAATCTACCACCCAAATATTAACTCACTGATACAGTTTTAGTGCATATATCTATTGCTTTTTGTAAGACTTTTATATTATTAGTCAGTCAGTCAACAAATCAAGTTAGCTATCAACTGAATATTGTTTGGTACATTTTGCCAGGCACACAGTAGTCAATGAGGAGTCAGTGGTAAATAGGATGCTCCTGGTGCCCACCCTGACAGAGCTAACGGTCCATGGGGGTGGGGAGTGCAAACAATGGGTAGGCAGTTGCACTGTGGCAAAGGTTATGATAGGAATATATAGGAAAACAACAAAGAAAAGTATCTTTTATCAATAAAAAATAGTAAATTTTATCAAACTATTTTCATATTTCAAGCTGTTTTCATTTGACCTATTTACATAATAAATTCTAGTGGTAGATTTTCTGACATTAAATATTCCTGGGATAAGGCTAACTTGTTATGAACTATTTCATACAGGAAAATGTATAGAAAGATAAGGGTAGGGGCGCCTGGGTGGCTCAGTTGGTTAAGCAGCTGCCTTCGGCTCAGGTCATGATCCCAGGGTCTTGGGATTGAGCTCCACATCGGACTCCCTGCTCAGCAGAGAGCCTGCTTCTCCCTTTCCCTCTGCCTGCCACTCTGCCTACTTGTGCTATCTCTCTGTCAAATAAATAAATAAAAAATATCTTAAAAAAAAAGATAAAGGTAAACATTTAACAACCATGCCATCACTGGATTTTAATCAGAGTTAACATTTTTGCCATATTTGGCTCAATTTTTTTTGGATAAATAAAATATTACACATAGTTGAAGTTTTCAGTGTATTCCTAATACTCATTCTCTCCCCTGCTGCCAGAAGTAACTATTATCCTGAATGTGCTATTCATTCAGATTTTTATCTCTCTCTCTATTTTACTGTAGGCATACTCTTAAAATATATAGCATTGTTTCTTATGTTTTTAAAACCTTACTTAAGTAAGGTGGCATACCACATATTTTTTAAAATTACTTTTTTCTAAGCCTTCTATTTTTCAGATTTGTTGCTGCTGGTGCATATAGCTCTAGTTAATCATTTTAACCACAGTAAGGGTCCTGTTTAATAAATATAATTAAGTTTACTTATGAATTCTCCTGATGATGGTCATTTAGGTTTAAAATTTTTTTGTTTTGTTACTAATACAAAACAATGCTGCAGTGAATGTTCTTGTATACATCTCCTTGTATAGTACTTACAGTAGAGTTGCTTGATTATGGGGTATGCTGACATTTAACTTTAATTACATATACCAAATTGTTCTTCAAAGTGGTTGTACCAATTTAGCCTCCTACTAAAAATGTATTTCTTTTCAAATACTTGATACTGTAGGCTTCTAATATTTTAATATTTTCCAAGCCAATGAGTCAGAAATATTGTCCTGTTGTTTTAATTGAATTTGATTCAGTTTAACTATATTCTTCATTACTAGTGAGTCTAAGTATCTTTTCATATATTTGTTGGTCATCTGGATATTCCTCTTCTGTGAATTACCTACTCATGTCTTTTGCCTATTTTTCAGCCAGATTGATTGTCTTTTTCTTAATGGCTGGCAGGTGTTTTTCTAAATCCTGGAGATTAATCCTGTGTTGATTATATGCATTGCAAATATCTTTTCCTAGCTTGTTGCTTACTTTTAAATTCATATTTAGGTGTTTTTTTGTCATTCTGCAGTTTAATATTTTAATGTAGTCTTATTTCTTTATTTTTTCCCTTATGGATATGCTTTTCACATCTTGAGAAATTCTTCCTTGCCCTGGGACATAAAGATATTAATCTCTATTTCTTTTTCTTTTTTTTTTTTAGATTTATTTATTTATTTTAGAGAGAGCATGCACGTGCCTGCGCGTATGTGTGGTGGGAAGGGGCAGAGGGAGAGAATCTCAAATAGACTCCCCACTGAACCCGGAGCCCGGGATGTGGGGCTCTCTAATGACCCATGAGATCATGACCTCAGCTGAAACCAAGTCAGATGTTTAACCCACTGAGGCACCCAAGCACCCCAAGATATTAATCTATATCTCATTAAAAAATGTTGTATCTTACATTTAGTTCTTTAATTCATCTGTAATTGATATTTGTGTATAGTGTGAAGTAAGGATCCACTTCTTTCCTTCCTTCCCTCCTTCCTTCTTCCTTCTTTCCTCCTTTCCTTCCCTCCTTCTTTCCTTCCTCCTTCCCTCCCTCCCTCTCTCCCTTTCTCTTTTTCTTTCTTTCTCTTTCTTTCTTTCTCACAGTTGGTTGTTCTGTCATTGTTTATTACTTACAGTAGAGTTGCTTGATTATAGGGTATGCTGACATTTAACTTTAATTACATATACCAAATTGTTCTTCAAAGTGGTTGTACCAATTTAGCTTCCTACTAAAAATGTATTTTTACATTTTCCCACAGATTTTAAATGCTTACCTCTGTCATATATCAAATTTCCATCTGTGTATGGATGTGTTTCTGGTCTCTTTATTCTATTACATTGGTGTCTATTATACATCATTACCACATGTTTTAATTACTATCACTTTATATACTTATATTTTTGGTCAATATGTATGTGGCTTTTTTTTCTTTTTTTTTTTGAGAGAGACAGAGACAGAGACAGAGAGAGCCGGGTGAGGGGGGGCAGTTGCGGAGGCAGGGGGAGAGGGGCAGAGAATCTTAAGCAGGCTCCACACTGAGCATGGAACCCAATGCAGGGCTCAAACTCATGACCCTGAGATTATGACCTGAGCTGAAATCAAGAGTTGGATGCTTAACTGAATGAACCACCCAGGTGCCCCTTACTATCACTTTAGAATCTATTTTGATGTTTTGACTTTCCTCATCTTCAACAGTGTCAGTGCTCCTTTTGGCCCTTTGCTCTTCTATATTAATTTAATTTAATTTAATTTTTTTTTTTTAAGATTTTATTTATTTATTTATTTGAGAGAGCGAGAATGAGAGAGAGAGAGCACATGAGAGGGGGGAGGGTCAGAGGGAGAAGCAGACTACCCGCTGAGCAGGGAGCCTGATGCGGGACTCGATGCCGGGACCCCAGGATCATGACCTGAGCCGAAGGCAGTCGCTTAACCAACTGAGCCACCCAGGCGCCCCTATATTAATTTTAGAATTGACTTGTTTAGTTACATACACATGTGTGCACATACACACTCCTTTTGGAATGTTAATTGGAATTGCATTGAACTTATAAATTAATTAAGGAAAAATTTGATATGCTTATGATGTTAAATGTTAACTGTTCCATGAATATTATATATGTCTTTATTGATTTAAATTCTCTTTTCTGTCTTTTAATAAAGTTGTATACATTCTCTAAAATGGTCTTGTATAACTTTAGCTGGATTTATATCCAACTATGGTTTTTGTGGCTTTTATAAGTGTACAGCTGAATTTGAGTTGTTTTCACTTCATTAGACCATTTGTGTCCATATTAATAAGTGATGCTATACCAACAGCTAAGATGGGACATGGAATCCTTTCCGTGATCTGGCACCTGTCTGCCTCTCTAGCTGCATCATCTCTACAACTTTCCTTCTACTCTGTGCTCTAGGCTGACTGGGCTTCTTTCAACTTTTAAAAAACCATGGTCTTTCTTTCCTCCAGACCTTGTACAAACTGTTCTTTCTGCCTGGAAGACCCTTTCCAACTCCTTCATTTGAATATCTCCTATTTACTCCTTAGGTCTCAGTTTAGATGTGACTTTAACCTCTGAAACTTCTTTATCTTCCTGGTATTTGCTTTTACAGCAGCTTTACAGAGGCTTGCTTGTCATACTCCCTGTTGCCAGTAGACTGTAAGCTTCGTGAAGCAGGGACAGAGTATATTATTATCCATTGTTCTGTAGTCAGTGCCTACCTAGTGTCTGGCACATACTAGCAGATCAATACATGTTTTCTTATTGATTTAATGTGTCACAAGAGCCAAGAGTGGAGCATGTCATATTTAACAGAATGGGTCAGCAACATAAATACTGAAAAATCATCCATTGGATCTGAAATTTAGGAGATTTCTGGGGATCTTAGTGAAAACATTTTCAGTAGGGAGCTAAAGAGTTGAGTCAGATTGTTATTGAGTGAATGGAGGTGAGGATATGGGGAGTGTGAAAGTGGTTTACTGATTTGGGATATTTGGATAAGAAGAAGACAGGCAAGTCTTTTTATTTTTATTTTATTTTTTTAAGGATAGGAGAGATTTGAGGAGAAGTAACAATCAGAGAGGGAACTGTTGGATATGTTGTAGAGAGAGGAGAAAAGTGATTGGGACCAATGATTTGAGAAAGAGAGAGAGAGAGACGGAGACGGAGACAGAGACAGAGAGACAGGGTCCTTCAGTAGGAGTCGACATTTCACCCTCTAGGTCTAGAGCACGGGAGGTAAGGATGAAAGTGGGTAGGGAGAAATTTATTCATTTACTCAACCAATATTTATTGAGTGCTTGACATTCATCTAGATGCTAAGGATGTAGTGGTGAAGGAAACAGGCAAAAATCCCTGCTCTTATGTAACTCAGAATAAACAAGAGAAGAAAACAGTAAGCTAGATAAACAATCTATGTTAGATGGTGATTAGCAATAAGGGGAAATATAGAGCAAGGAAGGGAAACAGTCTCTGTGTGTGAGTGATACAAGGGGCTGCAGTTTTAGACATGGTGAGTAGGGAAGATCTTGAAGGTGACATTTGAGTAGAGATCTGAAGAAAGTGAGAGAAGGAGCCATGATAATCTTTGGGGGGAAAGGCCTTCTAGGTAAAGGAAACAGCAAGAGCAAAGGCCCAAGTTGGGCAGTGTATTTATATGGCTAGGGCACTGAGAGGGGACTAGTGTGTTCAGAATAGAGTGAATGAGAAAGAGGGTGGTAGGAGATTTTAATAGGAGTCAGATCACATCAGATCTTGAGAGGGAAATTATAAGGACTTTGGCTTTTATCTGTAAGTCACTGGATGGTTTTAAACAGAGGTATGCCATGATTTAACTTAGGTTTTGCAGTCTCATTCTGTCTCATGTGTTGAAAATAGTTTGTAGGCAGCAAGGGAGAAAGCAGGTAGACCAACCAGGACAGTTTTGCAAAATACAGACAAAATTTGAGGGTGGCTTGTACCAGGATGGAGGAGGTTGGATTCTGGATATATTTTGAAATGTTGACTTGATTTACTTTGGGGAGCACATGTGGGGTAAAAAGGAAAGAAAATAGTCAAGGTTAATGCCAAGGCTTTTGGCCTGAGCATCTAAATAATGGAGTGGCTATGCATTGAGATGGATAAGACTGAAAAAAGCAAGTTTGGGATGGGGTGGTTATCAGAGTACAGGTTTGTTCTTGTTCTCTTCTAGATGCTAATCAGACATACAAGTAGCGATGCCAGGTAGACAGCTTGAAACAGGAGTCTAGAGTTCAGAGGAACATTGTGGCAGAGATTTGGGAGTCATGGGCTTATAGATGATATTTAAAGCCATGAGACTGAAAGAGATGACCAGAGAGAGAATATACTCTGAGTCCTGATATTCTTTAAAGTTAAGAGGCAGGGTATTGAGGGGAAGCCAGTAAAGGAGAGTGAGAAGGAGCAGCTAGAGAAATAGGACAAGAGCCAGGAAAATACTCTGTTCTGGAAGCCAAATGGAGAAAATGTAAGGAGGAGGCAGCTGTCTTTTTCAAATACTGCTGATAGGCTAAGTAAGAGGAGGACAGAGACCAGACCATTGATTTCCACTGCAGAGGCCATTGGTGAAGTAATGGTGGTGAGAGCCTGATGGGAGTGGGTTCAAGAGAGAATGAGAAGGAGAAATTGGAGACAGAAGATAGACAACTCTTTAAGAAAGTATCACTGCTGGAGTGGTGGGGGGTGGGAGGTATGGTGTGACTGGGTGATAGACATTGGGGAGGGTATGTGCTATGATGAGCGCTGTGAATTGTGTAAGACTGTTGAATCATAGACCTGTACCTCTGAAACAAATAATACATTATATGTTAAAAAAAAGAAGAAGATAGTAGGAAGGGAAAAATGAAGGGGGGGAAATAGGAGGGGGAGATGAACCATGAGAGACTATGGACTCTGAGAAACAAACTGAGGGTTCTAGAGGGGAGGGGGTGGGGGGATGGGTTAGCCTGGTGATGGGCATTAAAGAGGGCACTTATTGAATGGAACACTGGGTGTTATACGCAAACAATGAATCAGGAACACTACATCAAAAACTAATGATGTAATGTACGGTGATTAACATAACATAATAATAAAAAAAAAGGAAGTATCACTGCGATGTGGGACGCCTGGGTGGCTCAGTTGGTTAAGCGTTTGCCTTCGGCTCAGGTCATGATCCCAGGGTCCTGGGATCGAGTCCACATTGGGCTCCTTCCTCAGCAGGGAGCCTAATTCTCCCTTTGCCCTCCCCTGCTTGCGCACGTGCTCTCTCTCTCTCTCTCTGACAAATAAATAAAATCTTAAAAAAAAGTATTACTGCAATGTGATGAGCACTGGGTGTTATATGCGACTAATGAATCATTGAACACTACATCAAAAATGAATGATGTACTATATGTTGGCTAATTGAATTTAAATAATAAAAAAAAGTGTTACTGCAAAGGCAAAGAGAGATAAAAGGTGGTGATAGTGGAGAAAATAAGGTCCACAGATTTTTTTTTTTTTTTAAAGATGAGAATGTGTGAGTACTCATGTTTTGGGGAGAAACGGGATGACAATGGCCTGAGATTGAGTGTCTGGAGCTGATTTGGTGGCTTGAGGAGATATTTGAAGTTTAGCAACCGCGGAAGCTGAGAAAGGGAGCTGACTGAGACAAGAAGTTGAAATTTTGGTAAGTTCACACTTAGCAATATATTTCACTATCTTTCTTCAAATTCTTAATTTCATTCAGGGATTTGAGAAATTCTCTAATGAGAATTCTTTAAAATTCTTAAAATTGGCTTAATTATATTATTCCATATTAATGGAAGTTATATTTCCGTGGGTATTTGGGTTTATTATGGTATTTTTTATATCCACATTTCATACCCATAGAAAGTGGAAATTGTCTTTTAAGAGCTGAATTACCAAAAAGGTAATTTTCGGTCATCATTTTGTTGCTAGAAAAGTTACAAGATGAGGTTTATCAGATGGAAAGAAGGGAAAATGTTTAAGAAGAAATGGGAGAAGATTGGGATGCAGGAATACTCGCTTATAGTTTTGTAGTTCTTTATAGGTTATAAGGCCATTGTATATATAATCCGATATAATACTCTAAGGGTGTCTAGCTGGCTCAGTTGGGGGAGCGTGCAACTCTTGATCTCAGGGTTGTGAGTTGGAGCCCCACAATGGGTGTAGAGATTACTTAAAAATAAGATCTTTAAAAAAAATACTCTAAAGCTCTATGTTGTAGGATTATTCCCATAGAAACTGAAGTTTAGAGGTGTAGGATGCACTCTACCTCACAAAAGTAACAGTGGACAGAGCTCAACTATAACCCAGATATTCTGACTTTAAGAATATAAGATATCATTTTGATAATGCTGTTTGAAATTTATGAATTATAATTTATATTTGAGCATATTCTTTTAAAAATATACAGCATGGATACTGATGGGTCAATGAAAGTGGACTGGGATGAATGGAGGAAGCTTTTTTATATAAACCTGCAAGAAATGTTAAGGAAGTTGCCCATTACTGGAACTATTTTACTGTAAGTGGTCTCTTCTTTAATATTTGTGTATTTTATACCATGAGTCATGGGCATAAAATGTAATGCATTATAAACTGTTAGAAAATTATGGGGCCAGAATATTAGCTAGTGAGGTTTTCTTGATTAAACAAGTGATGATATAGAATGTTATTTCCTTACAAACTTGTATAATGTGAAATATCTGAAGTGACATAGAATATTTACTTCAACCAGGGGCGTCTGGGTGGCTCAGTTGTTAAGCGTCTGCTTTCAGCTCAGGTCATGATCCCAGAGTCCTGGGATCGAGCCCTCCATCGGGCTCCCTACTCCACGGGAAGCCTGCTTCTCCCTCTCCCACTCCCCCTGCTTGTGTTCCCTCTCTCGCTGTGTCTCTCTCTGTCAAATAAATAAACAAAATCTTTAAAAACAAAAAACAAAAAACAAACAAAAAAAGAAGCTCCCTAAGACTCGAGTGGTGATTGTGGTTAAAGAGGAGGCTGAGGAGGCAGACAAACAAAGGGAAGAGGCAAAAGCGCAGGGAGAATGGTTGGGACAGTATGAAGTAACCCAGGTGAGAGATGAAAGTGATGTCAGTGGAGAGAGACAAGTGGACAGATTCTGCAGATATTTAGGAAGTGGATAAGATTTTGTTATAATTATTTGTGGACTGTAAAAGAGAGGGAGATGTCACGGATGATACTGAAATTATTAGTTTGTTCAACTGGGGCCATTTATTGTGATAGGGAACACTTGGGCAGCACTGCCATGTCACAAATCCTCAAGGGCTCCATTTGCAGTATATTTTGAGGGGCAGTGTGTGTGTGTGTGTGTGTGTGTGTGTGTGTGTGTGTGTGTGTATTTAGTTTTAGGCACGTGGAGCTTGAGGTGTCCGTATTAGTTAGGAATCTTTAGGTCATAAATAACAGGAAGTGTGACTCAAGCTGGCTTCCATAATAAACAGAATTTATTTTCTCACCTTTAGAAATAGGGTGGACTTCTGGTGAAGCTTTATTTATCAGATCAACTGTGTCACCAAAGACTCCACCCCACCCATCTTCTCTCTGACCTCCACTGGGTTCTTTATCCTAAGACTTATTCTTTTTGTGATTGAAAGATGACTGCCTGAGGCTTCCAGGGGTTCATGTTCTTTGTAGCAGGAAGAGAGCTGACTCTTCTTGTAGTTCTCTCAGAAGAGCAAGGAAGCTTCTTTTGAGAAGTCTTCCTAAAACATTTCCTTGGGTCTCCCTGGTCCAGGTTGTGTCATTTATCAATCCTTGAACTAATTAATATTGCAGAGTGATAGAATGTACTGATTGGTTTGGAACAAGAAGCTAAAATACAGACCAAAATAAAGGCCAAGGAAATATCCATTCCTTAAGGAAAATTTTATTATCATTATGCGGTAATAATGACAGCTCCCTCAGTTTCTATGTGGCAAGCATGTTACACATCTGCATTATTGTGTTTAATCTTCACAACAATCCTGCAAAGTAGGGACTGCAAATATAATGGTGACCAGTATGGACAAGGCATGTAACTTCATTTTCCAGATGAAAAAACTGAGTTATAGAGAAGTTAGATAATTTGTCCTGGATTACTCAGTAAGTGACCTAGGCAAGATCAAGTCCTAAGTCTGTTTGTGATGTTACATTGCTTCGTTAAAATTGGATAGAGTTGCCACCAGAACTTACTGCATAAGGTGCTTAGTTATTTCCATCTCAGTGGTTTCCATTCCATTATAATTCCTTATTATAATCAACACGTTGGATATCTGCTGGATACCAGATCTTATTCCAGGCAAAAAGACATACAAGCTGAAGTCTCTACTGTTAAGGTTGGGGCCTCCCACCTAAAGGGCATGACTATATTTACGTCCTTGGTAATGTGTATTATGGTTTTTAACTATGGATTAAATGCCCAGGTGTTCATTGATATGAAATGTTTGTATGCCCTCTGGGACTTCTGACTATTAACATAACTTTAAACTCTTATTAATACAGTATAAGAAGTTTCTTTCTTCTGAAGGAGTCAAATTAGGAACTTTTGAGCAATTTGCCTCTGCTTCTTTGGCTGGTGCTACTGCACAATCTTATTTACCCCTTAGAGGTAAGTGCTATTGAAAGAAGATGATTTAATTGCTAATTTTAATGAAAATTATGGCTATTTTTTTCAAATGAGCCTGAATCCTCTTAGAATTAGTAGTAATTACATGGAGTAAGGAAAACTTATTGCCAGGGCAATATCACCAGAGCTGTGACATCCAAGCTGGCGTTTCTATTACTGTTCTATTTTTTTTTTCATTTTCCCTTCCATATGAACATTAAAATTGGCTTGCCAAGGTTCTTTAAAAACAAAAAACAAAACCAGTTGGGATTTTTGACTTTAACTGTACTGAATGAATTTGGGAAGAAATGATAATTGTAATACTGAATCTTTTTGTCCAGGAAGGAGGTATCTCTCTCTCTATTTAAATCTTCTTTATATTCTTTGATAAGGTTTATAATTTTCTTATAGATGTCTTACACATTATGAGGCTTTTATATTACTGTATCTTTGTTATATTTGTTGTTATTAATGTATTCCTTTACATTTTGCTAATGTTTATTGTTAGTATATATGAAAACTCTTGGATTTTAACTTCTATCCAACCACTCTACATTACTCTTATTAATTCTAATAATTTGGAAGCTTTTAAGGTTTTCTCTTAATCATTGTTCTTCTGAAATTTCACCATGACATCTACAAATTTGGATTCTTTTCTTCATATTAGTTAATTTTTTTTTCAATGAAACAGTTGGCATTTTTGTGGTCCTGGGAAATTTTTTACTATTAAATTTTGGATTATATTTTTCTTTCTTTTTTTTTTTTTTTAAAGTAGGATCCATGCCCAGCATGGAGCCCAGCATGGGGCTCAAACTCAAGACCCTGAGATCAAGACCTGAGCTGAGATCAAGAGTTGGACACCTAACTGACTGAGCCACCCAGGCACCTGAGGATTATATTTTTCTTTTTGATCTTGCTATACTCTCCTTCTGTAACTCATTTTAATTAATTAATTATTCCAGTATAATTAACATACAGTGTTATATTACTTTCAGGTGTACAATATAGAGATTCAGCAATTCTATACACTGCAATGCTCATCATAATAAGTGCATTCTTAATCCCCATTACCCATTTCACCTATTGCCCCAAGCACTTCTCCTGTGATAACCCTCAGCTTGTTCTCTATATTGAAGACTGTTTTTTGGTTCCTCTCTTTTTTTCCTTTGTTTCTTTGTTTTGTTTCTTAAATTCCACATATGAATGAAATCATATGGTATTTGTCTTTCTCTGACTGATTTATTCACTTAGCATTATACCCTCTAGATTCATCCATGTTGTTGCAAGTGGCAAGATTTCATTCTTTTCTATGGCAGAGTAATATTCTATTGTGTATATATACCACTTCTTTTTTTCCCCCTTTTTCAATTTTTTAATTTAAATTCTAGTTAGTTAACATATAGTTACAGCACTTCTTCTTTATCCATTCATCTATCTATGGCTGCTTCTATAATTTGGCTATTGTAAATAATGCTGCAATAAACATAGGGGTGCATATATCTTTTCAAATTAGTGTTTTTGTATTCTTTTTTTTTTTTAAAGATTTTATTTATTTATTTGAGAGAGAGAATGAGATAGAGAGAGCATGAGAGGGGGGAGGGTCAGAGGGAGAAGCAGACTCCCTGCTGAGCAGGGAGCCCGATGTGGGACTCGATCCCAGGACTCCAGGATTATGACCTGAGCCGAAGGCAGTCGCTTAACCAACTGAGCCACCCAGGCGCCCCAGTGTTTTTGTATTCTTTGGGTTAATACCCAGTAGTGGAATTACTGGATCATATGGTAGTTCTATTTTTAATTTTTTGAGGAACCTCCATACTGTTTTCCACAGTGACTGCACCAGTTGGCATTCCCACAGATACTGCACGAGGGTTCCTTTCTCTCCATATTCTTGCCAATACTTGTTTCTTGTGTTTTTGATTTTAGCCATTCTGACAGGTGTTTGGTGATATCTCATTGTGGTTTTGATTTGCATTTCCTTTATGATTAGTGATGTTGAGAATCTTTTCATGTGTCTTTGGCCATCTGTTTGTTTTCTTTGGAGAAATGTCCATTCAGGTCTTCTGCCCATTTTAAAATTGGATTATTGGTTTTTTTGTGTGTGTGTGTGTGTTGATTTATATGTTCTTTTTTGGTGTTGATGTATATGTACTTTTTAGATTTGGATACTTACCCTTTATTGGATATGTCATGTGCAAGTATCTTCTCCCATTCTGTAGGCTTTTAGTTTTGTTGATTGTTTCCTTTGCTACACAGAAGCTTTTTATTTTGATGTAGTCCCAACAGTTTACTTTTGCTGTTGTCTCCCTTGCCTCAGGAGACAAATCTAGAAAAAAGTTGCTATGGCCAATGTCAGAGAAATTATGGCCAGTGCTCTCTTCTAGGATTTTTATGGTTTAGGTTTCACATTTAGATCCTTAATCTATTATGAGTTTATTTTTGTGTATGGTTTAAGAAAGTGGTCCAATTTCATTCTTTTGCAGGTAGCTGTCCAGTTCTCCCAACACCATTAGTTGAGAGACTGTCTTTTTCCCATTGTGTATTCTTGCCTCCTTTGTTGAAGATAATTGACCGTGTAATTGTGGGTTTATTATGGGCTTTCTATTCTGTTCTATTGATCTATGTGTCCATTTTTTTTTTGTCAGTACCATACTGTTTTGATTACTACAGCTTTGTAATATATCTTGAAATCTGGGATTGTGATACCTCCAGGTTTGTTCTTCATTTTCAAGATTGCTTCAGCTATTTGGGGTCTCTTATGATTCCATACAAATTTTAAGATTATTTATTCTAGTTCGTGAAAAATGCTGTTGGTATTTTGATAGGGCTTGCATTAAATCTGTTGATTGCTTTGTGTAGTATGGACATTTTAACAATATTTTTTTCTCCCAATCCATGAGCATGGAATATCTTTCCATTTGTTTATGTCATCTTCAATTTCTTTCATCAAGGTTTTATAGTTTTTGAACACTATGGGTCTTTTAACTCCTTGGTTAAGTTTATTCCTAGGTGTTTTATTATTTTTGGTGCAGTTGTAAATGGGATTGTTTTCTTAATTTCTCTTTCGGCTACTTCATTATTAATGCATAGAAATGCAACATATTTCTGTATATTGATTTTGTGTCCTGTAACTTTACTGATTGATTTATCAGTTCTGGTAGTTTTTTGGTGGTGTCTTTATGGTTTTCTGTATATAGTATCATCTCATCTGCAAATAGTGAAAGTTATACTTCTTCCTTACCACTTTGGATGCCTTTTATTTCTTTTTCTTATCTGATTTCTGTGGCTAGGATTTCCAATACTATGTTGAATAAAGATGGTGAGAGTGGACATCCTTGTGTTGTTCCTGATCTTAGGGGAAAAGCCCTCAATTTGTCACCATTGAGTATAATTTTAGTATAATTTTTCATATATGGCTTTTGTTATGTTGAGATATGTTCCCTCTAAACTTACTTTGTTGGGGTTTTTATCATGAATGGATGTTGTATTTTGTCAAATGCTTTTTCTGCATCTATTGAAATGATAATATGGTTTTTTTATCCTTTCTCTTGTTGATGTGATGTATCATATTGATTGAAATTTATGAATATTGAACCATGTTTTCATCCCTGGAATAAATTCAACTTGATCATGGTGAATTTTTTTTTTTTAATGTATTGTTGGATTCAGTTTGCTAATATTTGGTTGACGATTTTGCATCTATGTTCATCAGAGATATTGGCCTGTAGTTCTCTTTTTTTGTAGTGTCTTTGTCTGGTTTTTGTAGCAGTAATGTAGGCTTCACAGAATTAATTTGGAAGTTTTCCTTCCTCTTCTATTGTTTGGAATAGTTTGAGAAGAATAGGTATTAATTCTTCTTTAAATGTTTGGTAAAATTCACTTGTGAAGCCATCCGGTCCCGGACTTTTGTTTGTTGGGAGCTTTTTGATTACTGACTCAATTTCATTGCTGGTAATTGGTCTATTCAAATTTTCTATTTCTTCTTGATTCAGTTTTGCGAGGTTTTATGTTTCTAGGAATTTATCCATTTCTTCTAGGTTGTCTAATTTATTGGCATCTAATTACTCATAATATTCTCTTATAATTGTTTGTATTTCTGTGGTGTTGGTTCTTATTTCTCCTTTTTCATTTCTGATATTTTTGAGTTCCTTCTCCATTTTTTTTTTTTTTTTTTTTGATGAGTCTGGCTAAAGGTTTATCAATTCTGTTGATCTCTTCAAAGAACCAGCTCCTGGTTTCATTGACCTGTTCCATTATTTCTTTAGTTTTTATTTTGTTTATTTCTACTTTAGTTTTTATTTCTTTATTATTTCCTTCCTACTACTGGTTTTAGGTTTTGTTTGTTATTCTTTTTCTAGCACCTGTAGGTATAAGGTTAGGTTGTTTATTTGAGATTTTTCTTGCTTGTTAAGGTAAGCCTGTATATTTATAAAATTCCCTCTTAGAACAGCTTTTGCTGCATCCCAAAGATTTTGGACCAATGTATGTATGTTCATTTTCACTTGTCTTCATGTATTTTTTTATTTCCTCCTTGATGTCTTGGTTGACCCATTCATTGTTTTGTAACATGTTGTTTAACAACCATGTTCTTTCCAGATTTTTTCTTGTGGTTGATTTCTAGTTTGAAACTAAATGTAGTTTCTGACCACTAGGACTGTGGTTGGAAAAGATGTAGGGTATGTCTTTGATCTTTTTGAATTTGTTGAGCCTTGTTTTGAGCCTAATCTATTTCGGAGAACATTTTATGTGCACTTGAAAAGGATGTATATTCTGCTGTTTTAGGATGGAATGTTCTGAATATATCTGTTAGATCCATCTGGTCCAATGTGTCATTCAAAGTCACTGTTTCCTTGTTGATTTTCTGTTTGGATGATCTATGCATTGATATAAGTGGGGTGCTAAAGTCCCCTATATTATTGTATTACTACTGATTACTTCTTTTATGTTTGTTATTAGCTGCTTTATATATTTGGGTGCTCCCATGTTGGGTGCATAAATATGTACAATTGTGATATCTTCTTGTAGGATTATTCCCCTTATTATTATATAATGTCCATCTTTGTCCCTTGCTACAGTCCTTGTTTCAACATCTATTTTGTCCAATATAAGTATTGCTATCGGCTTTCTTTTCACTTCCATTTGCATGATAAATGTTTTTCCATCCCTTCACTTTCAATCTATATGTGTCTTTAGGTCTGAGTAGAGTCTCTTGTAATCAGCAAAAAGATGGGTCTTGCTTTTTTATCCATTCCATATCCTGTGTTTTTTTGATTGGAGCATTTACATTCCAAGTAATCATTGATAGGTAAGAACTTATTGTCGTTTTGTTACTTGTTTTATGATTGTTTTTGTAGTTCTTCTCTGTTTCTTTCTTCTCTTGCTCTCTTGTCTCATTGTTTTGTTTGGTTTCTTTAGTGATATATTTGGATTCCTTTCTCTCTATTTTTTGCATAGCTATTACTGGTTTTTGATTTGTGGTTACCAATAGGTTTGTGTATAACATCTTCTGCATATAGCAGTCTATATTAAATTGATGGTCCCTTGAGATTGCATCGTTTCTTTACTCCTCTCCCCCTCATGCTTTAGGTATATGGTGTCATAATTAACATCTTCTTCTTCTTCTTCTTTTTTTTTTCTTGTGAATCCCTTGACTGATTGTTATAGATATACTTACTTTTACTGCTTCTGTCTGCCTGCTTTTCATGTTCCTGCTTATGGTCTTTCCTTTCCAGTCAAAGAGTCCCCTTTAACATTTCTTGTGAGGCTGGTTTAGTGGTGATGAATTTCTTTAACCTTTGTTTGTCTGGGGAATTCTTAAGCTTTCCTTTTATTCTGAATGATAACCTTGCTGGATTGAGTATTCTTGTGTGCAGGTTTTTTCTTTCAGCACTTGAATATATAATACCACTCCCTTCTGGCCTGCAAATGTTCTGCTGGCAAATTAGCTGATAGCCTATGGGGTTTCCCTTGTATGTAACTTTTCTGTTCTCTTGCTGCTTTTAAAATCTTTCTTTATTACTATTTTCCCATTTTAATTACTGTGTGTCTTGGTGTGGACCTCTTTTGGTTGATTTTGTTGGGGGCTCTCTGTGCCTCCTGGATCTGTATTTCTGTTTCCTTCCCCAGATTCAGGAAGTTTTTAGCCATTATTTCTTCTAATAAATTTTCTGCCCCCTTTCTCTCTCTTCTTCTGGGATCCCTATAAAGTGAATGTTATTATGCTTGATGGTGTTGCTGAGTTCCCTAAGTCTACTTGCATTTTTTATTATTTTTCTCTCTTCTTTTTGGCTTGATTCCTTTCCATTACTTTGTCCTTCAGGTTGCTGATTTGTTCTTCCTCTCATCTACTATTTATTCCATCTAGTGTATTTTAAATTTCAGTTAAGTTCTTCATCCCTTTTTTTTTTAATGTTTTCTGTCTCTTTGTTAATAGTCTCACTGAGGTCCTCTACTCTTTTCTCAAGTCCAGTGCGTATCTTTATGACCATTTCTTTAAGTTCTCTATCAGGCATATTATCTCCATTTCATATATCTCTTTCCTGTGATTTTGTCTCATTCTTTCATTGGGGATATATTCCTGTCTCCTCATTTTGACTTACTTTCTTGTGTCTGTTTCTGTATGTTAAGTAATTCAGCTATGTCTCCTGCTCTTGAAAGTAGTGGACTTCTGAAGAAGATGTCCTGTAATGTCCTGCAGTGCAATGTTCCCTCTTTGCCAGAACCGGTGCTTCAAGGGAGTTTCCTATGTGTATTGCACGTGATCTGCTGTTACGGCTGAGCCACTTTTTTCTTCAGTCTAGTCATCTGCAATGGCTCTCTTTGCCTGTTGTAGACAGGGTTTGGTCCTTGTGTTGTTGTGGGCCAGTCTGGGGCTGCCTTGGGCTTAAGTTGAGTAAGACAAGGTGTTTTCCAGAGATGTAGTAATACTGAACTGCTGGGTGCTTTCCCTGTGTTGTCCTCTGAGAAGCTTTTGTTGGTGGGCAGGGCCTGCATTCAGACCAGATGTCTGCCCCCATCCTACTGCTGGGGCCATAATTGGTTTCATATGTGTGGTTATCTTCCCTTCTCCCCAAGGCATGAGTCACTTTAGAGTAGTGCTGGCCTCTTTTGGAGCTGTTTGCACACTGCTAGACTTATGGCACTGTTTTGGATGGGCTCTGATCAAGGGACTATTGGAGTGGGCAAGTCCACAGAAGAATGTGGGGGTGGGGACTGTGGTTCCAGCAAGGTCTGGGCAATTCCACTGTGGGAGGGGACCTGCAGCCTCAGGGGACTGAGGCAGGCCTGGTTATGGGGACAGATATGCAGAAGTCTGTGGGAGTGGGATGCACAGTGTTAGCAAGGTTTGCACAGGTCTGCTCTGTAGGGGACCTGGAGCTGAAGCCTGCCTAGAGGGGATGTGTTCACAGGAGAATGCAGGGGCGGGGCACTGTTAGCAAGTTAGCACTCTGTAGCGGGTGTTGGCATTGTGCTGGTTTCCGCCTGAGTCTGTGTCTTTACTGGGGGGTGATGGGGGGAAATGGTGCTCACCAGGTCCTTTGTTCCTGGAGAAGTCTCCCAACATTCCCTGCCCCTCTAGCACATACTCTGATTTAGTAAACAAATATCCCTCCCATATACTCCAAGCATTTTTTAAACTGCTGCTTCTATGCTGTATCTCCACGTGGTTGTTGGTTGTGTTGTCTCTCTAAGGGCAGGGACTCAGCTTCCTTTGGCTCTCCTGGATCTCCTAGAGTTGAGCGCACTGATTTTTAAAATTCTAGGTGGTAGGCCCTGCTGATTGTAAGAACTCACAAAATTTGGCCCCTTTGATTTTCAAAGCCAAATATTACAGGAATTTGTCTTCCTCATGTGAGATTCCTGTGCCTGGGGTACCTGGTTTGAGGGTCTGTTTTTTCCCCCTCTCCTGGCCACATTGCCCCTTTGTCCCTGGACAGTCCTGTAGTCCATTTAGCTCCCAACCATGTCACCCCCATTCCTACTCTCTTTGATCAGTCCCGTCTCTCCATTTACTTGTGGAGAGCCTATTCTGCCAGCTTCCAGTGTTTTCTGGGTTATTTACACTGATGTGGGTGTTTTCCAGTTGTATTTGTGGGACAAAGTGAGCTTAGAATCCTCCTACTCCTCCATCTTCCCTGGAAGTCTCCCTCCTGTAACTCTTATTTTTGATAGATACTGGAATTCCTGGTGATACCATCCGAAATTCTGTCAATCTTTTTTCTTATATTTTCCCTGTGTATACGTATATACATGTGTAGTTGTTTGTGAAATCCTAACATCAGTTTCTTAGGACACTAAATTTGGGGGTGGGGGTTTGTAAGAGCTTCTTTTTTTATTTTGGGTCCCTTATCTGAGTCACAGTAGAATAGCTATGGTTAAAATCTTATAATTTGGACAAAAAGAAAACAGAGCTGAATTCATACACTCTATCTTCCTATGAAGTTAAATTAAGAAATGTAGTAAAAGCATTTAAACACGGTATTTGTAAGCTATTCCTATGGAAAACTAAAATATTCAGGGAACAGTAGGAAAATATATAGATATACTGTTGTTAAAAATACAGTATAACCTAAGATTGTTTTCTCTTTTTAATTCCATAATAATGGGTGAGCTCTGTAGCCTACAATTTGTGGTAATGCTCTGGGTTAGATAACTGATCAATGACCTTACAACATTATCTTTTTTTACATTCAGGTTTTAAAAACTAATTTGGCCGTGAGTAGAACTGGACAGTACCCTGGGATTTTGGATTGTGCCAGGAAGATCTGGAAGCTTGAAAGAGTTACCGGCTTTTACAAAGGCTATGTTCCTAGTCTTCTGGCTGTCAAATTATATGTAGGCATAGATTTTACTATTTATGAGGTGAGTTTGTTTCCATGATGGACTTAAAAACAGATTTATTAGATCTGAAATTATAATACAACTTAAAAATTTTTTATCAAATTATACATTTAAGGCAGAGTCAATAGAGAACACAGTTTTTACAGTTTGTTTTGCTGGCTCCTCTTCCTCAAGATTACATGTAGTTTTCTATGAGTATTGACCTCAACCTCCCCTCTTCTCCCCCTGCACACAACCCACTGTCCTTCAATGACTCCATCTGTTGCTGGGTTTCAGTATAGCTGGTATACCACTTACTTGCAGACCTGTTTTTTAACCTCTCTTCTGATCTCCAGACCACCAAGGAGATTGCACAACACTGTTTTGTTTTCCATTTTTTCTGGCATATGATTTGGCTCATGTTACTCTTGTTCTGGGCTTCCTTGTGGATAATTTCTGGTAATGATAATTATCTACTCCAAATCAATTAAAGTCACTTGATTTCTCAAAAAATAATAGTAAGGGGGGAGGAGGAGTTAAGATGGTAGAGTAGTAGGGGGATCCTGAGCTTGCCTCATCCCTAGCTTGATCGACATCAAATCATTTTGAACAACTAGGAAATCGATCTGAGGATTAAGAAAACAATCTGCACAATTGGAGGGATAGAACATGGCAGATGTGAAGTTTGGAGCCATGAATTGGGGGAGAGAAAAGCTGCGGTGCCATGAAGGGGAGGGAGCCCTTTTCACAGAGTGAAGTCAGGGAGAGAGGGAAAGAGCGGGAGAGAGAATAGCGCATAGGGTTCGCACAATATGCTGCAGTGAGGGGATCCCCTGGGTGGCACTGGGAGAGAAAGCTCCCCTTCCTGGAGTACATTTGGAAGAGAGTTTTTGCCTCTCCAAGGACAAAGGGCCCACTGGGAGTCTTCGAGTAGCTCTTCAGCAGCAGGGGACAGAGGCGCACACAGAGGGCAGATAACCTGGTGGCAGCTTTTTGCTGTGCATCAGCATAGACTCCAGCTACCATGCACATACCGTTCAACTGCTTTTCTGGGACAGAACGGTGCTGGGTGCAATGCCAGGCTCTCCTCTGGGGGAGGGGAGCGGTCTGTGCCTTGCCAGGCCCTTTAAGATTTGGAGTTTTGAATCCCAGCTATTCGCCAGAGATAAAACACGGGAGAACTCTGGCGCCTGGCCTGCCAACAGCCCAGGCACAGACAAGTTGAGGGCAGGGATCTGATGAAAGCCTGGGACACAGGAGAGGAGATTGTTCGCTTCTCTGTGAGGGCTTCCTACACTGGAAGGCCATGAGTACCCCTCCCTGGGGATGAGAGGACAGGGTGACCCCATCTTCCACACACACCCCCACCAGCACAGTGGGACTTCAGAAAGAAACACAGTGCCTCCAGTGGAGGCTGGAGTCCCTTATACCAAACTCCGCCCCCTGCATCTGGCAGGGGCATCTTTAAAAAGGCCCGTCTGACTGTGAGACAGAGCAGCGGGCCTCTCCCTCAGAAAATCAACACAGGCCCCCCTCATGTACCGGGTCTACTGATCATAGAGTGCTCCAAAGTCTCAGTTTCAATTCTGGTGGAAATCGGATCAGGCTTTCTTTTTATTTTTAATATATTTATTTTATTTTATTTTTCTTCTTTTTTCCTTGGAATCAGGCTTAAGGTTTTTATTCTTTGTTGGTTGGTTTGTTTACTTTTCTCATTTTTTGGATCAGGCTTTTATTTTCTTTTCTTTTTTCCTTCTTACTTTCTTACTCTTTGGAATCAGGCTTATAGTGTTTGTTTGTCTGTTTCCTTCCTTTTTTGTTCCTTTTCCTTTTCTCTTTTCTTGGATCAGACTTTTTATTTTTTATTTTTTAAAATCAGGCTTATCTTAACAAACAGATCAAAGCACACTTAGTTAAATGTCCAAACACTCCCCACTCTAATTAAAACACCATAGGGTATCAGAATGGATAAGAAAAAACAAGACCCATCGATATGCTGCTTACAAGAGACTCATTTTAGACCCAAAGCCACCTCCAGATTGAAAGTGAGGGGGTGGAGAACCATCTCATGCTAATGGACATCAAAAGAAAGCTGGAGTAGCCATACTAATATCAGTCAAACCAGATTTTAAACCAAAGACCGTAGTAAGATGAAGGGCACTATATCATAGGAAAGGGGTCTATCCAACAAGAAGGTCTAACAATTGTAAATATTTATGTCCCCAACTTGGGAGCAGCCAAATATATAAATCAATTATTAACAAACTTAAACTCATTGATAATAATACAGTAATAGTAGGGGACTTTAAAACCCCACTCACTGCAACGGACAGATCCTCTAAGCAGAAAATCAATAAGGAAACGATGTCTTTGAATGACAACTGGACCAGATGAACTTCACAGATATATTCAGAACATATGCTAAAGCAGCAGAATACACATTCTTTTTGAGTGCACGTGGAACATTCTCCAGATTAGATCGCATACTGGGTCACAAATCAGGCCTCAACCAGTACAAAAAATTGAGATTATACCATGCATATTTTCAGACAACAATGCTATGAAACTTGAAGTCAACCACAAGAAAAAATTTGGAAAGACCACAAATACATGGAGGTTAAAGAGCATCCTACTAAAGAATGAATGGATCAACCAGAAAATTAAAGAAGAAATAAAGAAATACATGGAGGCAAATGAAAATGAAAACATGACAGTCCAAACCTTTGAGATGTAGCAAAGGTGGTCATAAGAGGGAAGGATATAGCAATACAGGCATTCCTCAAGAAGCAAGAAAAGTCTCAAGTACATAACCTAACCTTACACCTAAAGGAGCTGGAAAAAAGAAGAGCAAATAAAGCCTAAGACCAGCAGAAGAAGGGAAATAAGATTAGAGCAGAAATAAATGATATAGAAATTAAAAAAAAGGGACACCTGGGTGGCTCAATCGGTTAAGCATCTGCCTTCAGCTCAGGTCATGATCCCAGAGTCCTGGGATCAAGTCCCACATCAGGCTCCTTGCTCAGCAGGGAGCCTGCTTCTCCCTCTCTCTCTGCCTGCCGCACCCCCCACCCCACCGCTTATGTTCTCTCTCTCTGACAAATAAATAAAATCTTTAAAAAAAAAAACACAGTAGAACAGATCAACGAAACTAGGGGCTGGTTCTTTGAAAGAATTAACAAAATTGATAAACCCCTAGCCAGACTTATCAAAAAGAAAAAAGAAAAGACCCAAATAAATAAAACCACAAATGAAAAAGGAGAGATCACAACCAACACCACAGAAATACAATTATAAGAAAATATTATGAGCAATTATATGCCAACAAATTGGGTAATCTGGAAGAAATGGATAAATGCCTACAAACATATAAACTACACAACTGACACAGGAAGAAATACAAAATTTGAACAGATCTATAACCAGCAAAGAGATTGAATCAATAATAAAAAATCTCCCAACAAACAAGAGTCCAGGGCCAGATGGCTTCCCAGGGAAATTCTATCAAACATCTCAAGAAGAATTAATACCTATTCTTCTGAAGCTATTCCAAAAAATAGAAATGGGAGGAAAACTTCCAAACTCATTCTATGAGGCCAGCATTACCTTGATTCCAAAACCAGACAACGACCCCACTAAAAAGGAGAATTTCAGACCAATATCCCTGATGAACATAGATGCAAAATTTCTCAACAAGACACTAGCTAATCAAATCCAACAGTACATTAAAAGGATTATTCACCATGATGAAGTGGAATTTATTCCTGGGCTGCAGGGGTGGTTCAACACTCACAAATCAATCAACGTGATACACCACATTAATAAAAGAAAGGATAAGAACCATATGATCCTCTCAATGGATGTAGAAAAAGCATTTGACAAAATACAGCATCGTTTCTTGATTAAAAACCCTCAAGAAAGTAGGGATAGAAGGAACATAGCTCAACATCATCAAGGTCATATATGAAAGGCCCACAGCTAATATTCTTAATGGGCAAAAACAGAGCTTTTTTCCCCTAAGGTCAGGAATAGGGATGTCCACTCTTACCACTGTTGTTCCACATGGTACTAGAAGTCCTAGCCTCAGCAATCAGACAACAACAAGAAATAAAAGGCTTCCAAAGCAGCAAGGAAGAAGTCAAATCTTCACTTTTCACAGATGACATGATACTCTATGTAGAAAACCTGAAAGACTCCACCAAAAAATTGCTAGAACTGATACAGGAATTCAGCAAAGTTGCAGGATATAAAATCAATGTACAGAAATCTGTTGCATATCTATACACTAATAATGAAGCAGCAGAAAGAGAAATCAAGGAGTCAATCCCATTTATGGTTGCATCAAAAACCATAAGATACCTAGGAATAAACCTAACCAAAGAGGCAAAGGATCTCTACTCAGAAAATTATAGAACACTTATGAAAGAAACTGAAGAAGACACAAAGAAATGGAAAAACATTCCATGCTCATGGATTGGAAGAACAAATATTCTTAAAATGTCTATACTACCCAAAGTACACATTCTACACATTCAATGCAATCCCTCTCGATATAACAGCAGCGTTTTTCACAGAGGTAGAACAAACAATTCTAAAATTTGTATGAAACTGGAAAAGATCCCACATAGCCAAAGTAATGTTGAAAAAGGAAAGCAAAGCAGGAAGCATCACAATCCCAGACTTAAAGCTGTATTACAAAGCCGTTATCATCAACACAGTATGGTACTGACACAAATACAGACATATAGATCAATGGAACAGAATAGAGAGTCCAGAAATGGACCCTGAACTCTATGGTCAACCAATCTTCAAAAACGCAGGTAAGAATATCCAATGGAAAAAAGACAGTCTCCTCAATAAAAGGTACTGGAAAACTGGACAGTGACATGCAGAAGAATGAAACTGGACCACTTTCTTTTTTTTTTTTTTAATTTTTTTGTTGTTATGTTAATCCCCATACATTACATCATTAGTTTTAGATGTAGTGTTCCATGATTCATTGTTTGTGCATAACACCCAGTGGTCCATGCAGAACGTGCCCTCCTCAATACCCATCACCAGGCTAACCCATCCTCCCACCCCCCTCCCCTCTAGAACCCTCAGTTTGTTTTTCAGAGTCCATCATCTCTCATGGTTCGTCTACCCCTCCGATTTCCCCCCCTTCATTCTTCCCCTCCTGCTATCTTCTTCTTCTTTTTTTTTTTCCTTAACATATATTGCGTTATTTGTGAAACTGGACCACTTTCTTATACCATACACAAAAATAAATTCAAAATGGACGAAAGACCTAATGTAAGACAGGAAACCATCAAAATCCTAGAGGAGAAAACAAGCAGCAACATCTTTGACCTCAGCCAGAGCAACTTCTTACTAGACACATCTCTGGAGGCAAGGGAAGCAAAAGCAAAAATGAACTATTGGGACCTCATCAAGATAAAAGGCTTCTGTACAGTGAGGGAAACAATCAACAAAACTAAGAGGCAACTGACAGAATGGGAGAAGATATTTGCAAATGACATATCAGATAAAGGGCTAGTATCCAGAATCTATAAAGAACTCATCAAACTCAACACCCAAAAAACCAAATAATCCAGTTAAGACATGGGCAGAAGACATGAATAGACACTTTTCCAAAGAAGACATCCAGATGGCTAACAGACACATGAATAAAAATGCTCAACATCCCCGATCATCAGGGAAATACAAATCAAAATCACACTGAGATACAACCTCACACCTGTTAGAATGGCTAAAATTAACAACTCAGGAAACAACAGATGTTGGTGAGGATGTGGAGAAAGGGGAGCCCTTTTGCACTGTTAGTGGGATGCAAACTGGTACAGCCACTCTGGAAAACAGTATGGAGGTTCCTCAAAAAGTTAAAAATAGAAATATCCCATGACCCAGCAATTGCACTACTAGGTATTTATCCAAAGGGTATAAAACTGCTGATTTGAAGGGGCACATACACCTCAATGGGTTAGAACAGCACTATCAACAATAGCCAAATTATGGAGAGAGCCCAAATGTCCATTGACTGATGAATGGATGAATGGATAAAGATGTGGGTGGCTCAGTTGGTTAGGCATCTGCCTTCGGCTTGGGTTGTGGTTCCAGGCTCCTGGGATTGAGCCCCGCATCGGGCTTTCCACTCAGTGGGGAGTCTGCTTCTCCTTCTCCCTCTGCCCCTCCACGCTACTCATGCTCTCTCTCTCTCTCTGTCTCAAATAAATAAATAAAATCTTTTTTTAGTCCTGTCCTTGGGGAGCTCAACATTCCTGTCCTGTCCTTGGGGAGCTCAACATTCTTTCACTGGGAGACAGACAATAAACTATTTAAACATATAATGCCTTAGTGATAAGGGTTATAGAGAAAAACAGAACAGGAAAGGGGAATAGGTAGTGTTAGGAACTGAAATTTTTGATATCAAGGTCTGAGGAAGGTCTTTCTGAGAAGGTGACTTTTGAGTAAAGATCTGAGGAAATTGAGAGGGTGAGCCATGCATAAATCTACAGGGAGAACATTCAGGGTGGGAGCATGCCCATGTGCTGGAGTGGAGTAAACCAGAAGAGGTTAGTAGATGAGGTCAGAGAACGAGTGGGGGCCAGATTTAGCAGAGCCTTGCAGACCATCGAAAGTACTTAACTTTTATTCTAGATGAAATAGGAAAACACTGGAGGGTTTTGAGCAGAGGAATGCCATATCTGACAAGTTTTTTTTTTTCATTATTGTAACAGCTTTATTGAGATATAATTCACATACCATGTAATTCACCATTTTAAAGGACAGTTCGGTAGTTTTTGTAACCATCATTACAGTTTGATTTGAGAACATTTTCATCACTCCAAAAAGAAACCCTGTACCTATTAGCACTCACTTCCCTTTCTCATTTCTCCTGCTCCCTGGCAACCACTAACCTTTTTGTCTCTATAGATTTGTCTTACCAGGACATTTTTATAAATGGAATCTTACAATAATGTGGTCTTTTGTGATTGTCTTTTTTCAGTCACCATAGTATTTTCAAGATTCATCCATGTTGTAGCATGTATCAGTATTTCCTTTTTTTTTATTGCTGAACATTATTCCATTATATGGATATGCCACCTTTTATTTGTCCATTCATCAGTTGATGGATATTTGGGTTGTTTCTACCTTTTGGTTATTATGAATAATGCTGGTATGAAATTGAGTACAAGTTTACGTGTGGACAAATGTTTTCACTCTCTTGGGTGTATATCTAGGAGTAGAATTGCTGTAACATTTGATAACTATATGTTTAATCTTTTGAAGCACTACCAAACTATTTTCTAAAGTGGTAAGACCATTTTACATTTCCACCAGCAGTGAATGAGGGTTCCAAGTTCTCCACATCCTTGTCAACACTTGTTATCATCCATCATTTTTATTATTGTCATCTTAGTGGATATGAAGTGGTAGTGTTGCCCATTTTTAATTGGTTTGTCTTTTTTATCGTTGACTTGTAGGAGTTCTTTTTATATATTGGATATAAGTCCCTTATCAGATATACAGTTTGCAAATATTTTCTTCCATTCCATGGGTTGTCTTTTATTTTCTTTATGGTGTCCATTGAAACACAAAAGTTTTTAATTTTGATTAAATCTAATTTATTTTTTTCTTTTGTCATTTGTGCATTTGGTGTCATATCTAAGAAACCATCATCTAATACAAGATCATGGAAAATTTACTCCTATGTTTTCTTCTAAGAGTTTTGTAGTTTTAGTTCTTATAATTAGGTCTATGATCTATTTTTAATTTTTGTATCTGGTGTTAGGCAGGGGTCTGCCTACATTCTTTTTGGAGGTGGATATCCAGTTATTTCAACTGGAAGAGAGCCAACTGAAAACTTTTAATTTGTTGAAAAAACTATTTTCCCCAGTGGATTGTCTTGGCACCCTTGTTGAATCAATTGCCCATAAATGAAAGTGTTTATTTCTGGACTCTTGACTTTTACTCCATTGATCTGTATATCTATCCTTATGTACCACACTGGCTTGGTTGTTGGAGCTCTGTAGTAAGTTTTGAAACCAGAAAATGTTAATTATCTAACTTTGTTCTTCTTTTTTAAGCATTATTTTGGCTATTCTGGGTCCCCTTACATTTTCATATGAATTTTAAGATCAGCTAGTGTCAGAAGTTTTAGGACATTGGAGAATGTAGTTGTTCCCCTGAAATAATGATGTTGGTATGTTTGGAGAGTAAATGATCAAGGAAAATATGGTATCATTCCAGGGAAAAATTAAAGGTCCACTTAAGATTTTATGATCATGAATTTGAAATGAGACCAATCAGCATAGGTGTGTGTTTTCTCAGCCATGTCTAGCTATATTCTGAATTATTTTCATAACATGAAATCACCATTTACCCTTATCACTCTTATTCTCTATAAGGAGAGAATTTTCCAAAGGCTATATGATTTGTGATGACATCATTGCTCTTATGGCTATTTAATGTATTCTTGTGTTTATAATTTTTCTGTTTTAATATCTAACACAATAAATACTATTGATAGATATAACCCATAGAAACAAAACTTTTTCGTGTTCTCAAGAACTCTTAAGAGTGTAAAGGAGTCCTGAAACAAAGATATTGCTGTTAGAGGAAATGCAGTTTGACACAGTAAGCTTCCCTAAAGATTAGGCAATCAGGGCTCTAATAGTTGAGTGGATAGTGAGTTCCCATCACTAAGGTTCTCTGATCGCTGGTTGTTTGTACACCTCTGAATAATTCTAATTGCTAGGATAGTGCTTAGTTAAGGAGGTAATATTTAGATAATTTGAGCCCTGGAAATATTGGGGGGAGGGCTTTATTAACTTTAACTGCATTAAATTACACTAAAAATTGGCAGTTCAAAAATGTCCTATGGCTCTTATTACTTTGTCCTGGATTACTGCATTCTGCATTTTATATTCTTTGCTATAATGTAACATAAAAGATAGAAAGGAGTGTATGCCTATGGCAAGAAAAGACACTAGCATTTTGTTATTTTGGTTTTTTCTTAATAGTTATTAAAATATATTATTACTTTGTTCTCTGCCAGCTTTTGAAGACTTGTTGGCTAAACACTGATACAGAAGACTCTGGGTTGCTGACTTTGATCAGTTGTAATGCCTTCTCTAACTTTTGTGGTCAGTTTTGCAGCTACCCCCTGCACCTAGTGAGAACTTGCATGCAGGTTCAAGGTGAGTTTTTGTGAGAAGGATGGCAGTGTAAAAAGCTCTATGTGATTTAGGAACTTTTTTTTTTTTTAACTTTCTCTTCTGAAGAATGTCCAAGAATCCTCCTCATTTCCATCATTCAGTGCTGCTTCTTTTAAAAAGACAAAATTAGGAAATTCTTCTTATATGAATGGGAATGGTGCTATTTATTTACTGCCTTGGGTGGTAGAATGAATGTTTTCACACTAGAGGGGTTCAATCTTTTTGTGACCTAGAGTTTGTTCATAAGACTGTGATAACTAAGGATTCGAAATTTAGATACCTATCTAAATGACTGTTAAACGTCTTTTGCAAGCTGAGATGCAGTGATTCTGTTTCACTTAAAAATAACTCAATAAAATACCGGCTGATTATTAGGAAAAATTATTGTTGAATTTAGAAAAGAAAGACTCTTTCAATTTATTTACACATATATACACCCATGAAACTACCAACTATATCAAGACAGTACACTTCCAGCACCCCAGAAGGCTCCTTCATACCCTTCCCAATCAATAAACACCCTCACCCCAAGGTAACTATTATTCTGACTTTAATCACCATTTATTAGTTTCCCTTTTTTTTTTTTTTTTTAGAGAGAGAGAGCGAGAGAGCACGTGAGCAAGGGGGAGGGCCAGAGGGAGAGAGAGAGAGAGAATCTTAAGCAGGCTTAACTCTCAGTGCAGAGCCCCACGTGGGGCTCAATCTCACGACCCTGAGATCATGACCTGAACTGAAATCAAGAGTTGGACACTTAACCGACTGAGCCACCAAGGTGCCCCTGGTTTGCCTATTCTTGAAAACTATGTACTGTTTGGAGAATCATCTTTGTTTACTGCATACAATTATTTTCTTTGCTGTATAGTATTTCATCACATGAATACCACACTTAATCCATTATAATATTTTAAAAAATTTATTTTACTTTTTAAATTGAAGTGTAGTTGACATACATTATTATATTAGTTTCAGGTGCACAACATAGTGATTTTACATTTATATCCATTATAAAATGCTCACCACAATAAGTATAGTTATCCATTATACTATGGAAAACATAAACACTTATTTCTCTCAGATATATATAATATATAGATAGATAGATAGATAGATAGACCTATATATCTATATATACACACATACCAGGAGAAGAATTTTTGGGTTATAGGGTAAATATTCAGTTTTAGTAGATACTGCCAAATTGGTTTTCCATAGTGTTTATTTCAGTTTATACTATAAGAGCAATGTATGAGTTCCAGTTGATGTACATCTTTGTTAACACCTGTTATTGTCAGTCTTTTAATTTAGACATTCTGATAGTTGTGCAATAAAATCTCACTGTGGATTTAATTTACATTTCTCAATGACTAATAATATTGAATACCTTTAATGCTTACCATTTTATTTTTAATTTTATTTTTTTAATGACACATTTATTTCAAGATCTAATAAGTATCCCTACTAAACTGAGATTTGATGTTACAAACTTCTGTTATTTTTTAAATTTAAATTCAATTAATTAACATACAATGTATTGTTTCAGGGATACAGGTTTGTGATTTATCAGTCTTATATAATACCCAGTGCTAACACATACCCTCCCCAATGTCCATCACCCAGTGCCCCATCCTGCCACCCCTTTCCCCTCCAGCAACCCGCAGTTTGTTTCCTAAGATTAAGAGTCTCTTATGGTTTGTCTCCCTCTCTGGTTTTGTCTTGTTTCATTTTTTACTCCCTTCCCCTATGATCCTCTGCTTTGTTTCTTAAATTCCACATATCAGTGAGATCATATGATAATTATCTTTCTCCGATTGACTTATTTCGCTTAGTATAATACCCTCTAGTTTCATCCACGTCATTGCAAATGGCAAGATTTCATTTTCTGATGGCTGCGTAATTTCCATTGTATATATATACTACATCTTCTTTATCATTCATCTGTCGATGGACATCTGGGCTCTTTCCATAGTTTGGCTATTGTGGACATTGCTATTATAAACATTGGGGTGCAGGTGCCCCTTTGGATCACTACGTTTGTATTTTGGGGTAGATACGTAGTACTGCAATTGCTGGGTCGTAGGGTAGCTGTATTATCAACTTTTTGAGGAACCTCCATACTGTTTTCCAGGGTGCCTGCACCAGCTTGCATTCCCACCAACAGTGTAGGAAGGTTCCCCTTTCTTTGTATCCTTGCCAACATCTGTCATTTCTGACTTGTTCATTTTAGGCATTCTGACTGGTGTGAGGTGGTATTTCATTGTGGTTTTGATTTGGGTTTCCTTGATGCCGAGTGATGTTGAGCACTTTTTCATGTGTCTGTTGGCCACCTGGATGTCTTCTTTGGAGAAATGTCTGTTCATGTCTTCTGCCCATTTCTTGATTGGATTATTTGTTCTTTGGGTGTTGAGTTTGGTAAGTTCTTTATAGATTTTGGATACCAGCCCTTTATCTGATATGTCATTTGCAAATACCTTCTCCCATTCTGTCGGTTGTCTTTTTTTGTCTTTTGTTTTGTTGATTGTTTCCTTTGCTGTGCAAAAGCTTTTTAACTTGATGAAGTCCCAATGGTTCATTTTTGCCTTTGTTTCCCTTGCCTTTGGAGACGTGTCTAGCAAGAAGTTGCTGCGGCTTAATGCTTATTTTAAAGATTTGATTTATTTATTTTAGAGAGAGAAAAAGAGAGAGCATGAGTTGGAGAAGGGGCAGAAAGAGAGGGGGAGAGAAAATCCCAAGCAGACTCCATGCTGAGTGCGGAGCCTAACATCAGGCTCAATCTCACAACCCTGAGATAATGACTGGAGCTGAAATCAAGAGTTAGATGCTCAACTGATGAGCCACCCAGGAGCCCCAATTTTTTTTTCTTTTTTTTTTTTGATTTGATATGTACACAGCCATGGCTTCTGTGAATGACAAAAGTTTGGTTTCTTCCTTTCCAGGTTTTATACTTTTTACCTCCTTTTCTTGCCTCATGTCACTTTTTAGGAGCTCCAGTACAATGCTATAATGATAATGGTAAGAGTGGACATCTTTATCTCATTCCTACTCAGAAGAAAACTATTCCAATATTTTACCATTGAGTATGATGTTGCTCTAGGTTTTTGGAATGTACCCTTTGTGAGATTAAGAAAGTTCTCTTCTATTCCTAGTTTGTGGAAAGTGTTTTTTAAATCATGAATAGGTGTTGAATTTTATTAAGTGCCTTTTTTCTGCATCATAATAATATTATTATTTTCTCCTTTTTTTCTATGAATGAATGACTTTGAAATGTTAAAACCACCTTGAAATCATGGAATAAACTTCATTGGTCATGTTTCATTACCATTTTATATAATATTGGATTTGATTGATAATATTTTGAGTAGGATTTTTATACTATATTCATGAGAATTTTGGGTTGTAATTTTCCTTCCTGTAATGTTTTTGTCAGGTTTTTGTATTAACGTTACACTGGCCCCATAAAGATAGTTAGAAAATATTCCCTCTTTCTCTAGTCTTCAGAAGAATTTGTGTACATCTAGAATTATTTTTTCCTTAAATATTTGGGAGAACTCACCAGTAAAGCCAATTTTGCCTGGATATTTTTGGTGGAGGGTTTTTTTCTTTCTTTCTGTATTTTAATAACAGATTCGAGTTCTTTAAAAGGTATGGATTGTTCAGGTTTCCTATTTCTTCTTCCATCAGTTTTGAGGTATTGTGTTTTTCAAAGAATTGTCCATTTCATCTAAATGTTTAAACTTAATAGCATAAGGTCATTGTGTTCTATTTCATTATTTTCTGTTCTATTTGTATTATTTTTATTCTCTTTTGCTTGTTTTTTTTTAAAGATTTTTATTTATTTTTCAACAGAGAAAGAGACAGCAAGAGAGGGAACACAAACGGGGAGTGGAAGAGGGAGAAGCAGGCTTCCCGCTGAGCAGGGAGCCCAATGTGGGACTCGATCCCAGGACCCTGGGATCATGACCTGAGCTGAAGGGAGATGCTTAACGACTGAGCCACCAAGGTGCCCATTTGCTTGTTTGTTTTTTGTTTAGTTTCTTAGGTTGAAGTTTAGATCAGGGGTTGGCAAACTATGGCTTGCAGGCCAAATCTTACCCACCACCCATGTGTGTAAGTAAAATGTAATTGGAACACAGTCCCTGCTATTTATTTATGTACTGTCTATGGCTACTTTTGTGCTACAATGGTAGACTTGAGTAGTTGCTAGAGACCATGTGGCCCACAAAGCCTAAAATATTTACTATCTGGCCTGTTACAGCAAAAGTTTGCTGATCCCTGGTTGAGACAATTGATTTTAAATCTCTTTTCTTTTTTAATATACCAATTCCAGTTTCTGAATATTTCTCTAAGTACTGCTTTACTTATATCCTGTAAACTGATGCTATTTTCGTTATTATTCATTTAAAAATATCATCCAAATTTCCATTGTGATTTCTTTTTGACTCATTGGTTATTTAGAAATATACTGCTTAATTTACAAACATTTGGGGATTTTTCCAATGAACTTTCTGATATTGAACTTGTAATTTAATTGCACTGCAGAAAGAGAATGTACTCTATATGATTTCTATTCTTTGAAATTTATTGATACCTGTCTTACTGGCCTAGATACGGTCAATTTTGGTAAATGTTCACTGTATACTTGAAAAGAAAGAGAATTTTGAAGTTGTATTTTGTGTTCTATATGTGTGTTCTATAAAATAAATTAGTTAAAATGTTAATAAAATGTTTTATATCCTTACTGATTTTTTTTATCTGCTTTTTCTATTGGTTACTGACAGAGGTGTGTTTAAATCTCTAACCAGGATTGTGAATTTCTTCATCTCTCCTTTAATTTGGTCTACTTTTGCTTTCTATATTTGAAGCTATATTATTATGTATATTAAAATTCAGTATTGGGATGCCTGGGTGGCTCAGTTGGTTAAGCGGCTGCCTTCGGCCCGGTTCATGATCCCAGGATCCTGGGATCGAGTCCCACATCGGGCTCTTGCTCAGCAGGGAGCCTGCTTCTCCCTCTCTCTCCCTCTGCTTGTGCTCTCTCTGTCAAATAAATAAAATCTTAAAAAAAAAAATTCAATATTGACCCTTTCCTTATTATAAATGTGTCCTCTTTATTGCTAGTAATATTTGTTTTTGCCTTAAAAAGTCTACTTTGTCTGATATTAATGTAGTTACAATAGCTTTCCTTTGGTTAATGTTTGCTTAGTATAATTTTTAGAGCATCTTTTTACTTTCAATCTCTTTGTGTCCTTATATATAGTGTGTCCAGTCTGAAAAGCATATGGTTAGATCTTTAAAAAAAAAAATCCAGTGTGATTATTTTGTCTTTTAATTAACATTTAGTATATTTATATTTTAAAGCAATGTTACAGTTGCATTTAAGTGGAGACTACATATTTTTTTTTTTTTAAAGATTTTATTTATTTATTTGAGACAGAGAGAATGAGAGAGAGAGAGCACATGAGAGGGGGGAGGGTCAGAGGGAGAAGCAGGCTCCCTGCCGAGCAGGGAACCCGATGCGGGACTCGATCCAGGGACTCCAGGATCATGACCTGAGCCGAAGGCAGTCGCTTAACCAACTGAGCCACCCAGGCGCCCAAGTGGAGACTACATATTAAAGTGCTACTTCTTATTGATTCCATTTTCATTTTCTTTTCGCTCTCTCTCTTTTTGGGTCTCCTTTTGAATTAATTAGGTATATTCATTATTTCAATATTTCCCTCTATTAGCTTGTTAGTTATAGATTCTTTTTTCTTTTGTTACCCTAGAGATTCCAAGGTAAATCCTTTGTTAATTACAGCCTACCTTAAATTAGTATTTTTTACCAATATCTTTTTCTTTTCTTTTTCCTTCCTTCCTTCCTTTCTTTTTACCAATTTCTAATACAATAGTTTTACTTCATTCACACTGCACACTCTTTTGTGCTACTATTGCCATATATTCTACCTCAGTATATATTTTAAACCCCACAACACATTATTGTTTTAAAAATCAATGTTGGGGCGCCTGGATGGCTCAGTCGTTAAGCGTCTGCCTTCGGCTCAGGTCATGATCCCAGGGTCCTGGGATCGAGCCCCGCATCGGGCTCCCTGCTCAGCGGGAAGCCTGCTTCTCCCTCTCCCACTCCCCCGCTTGTGTTCCTGCTCTCGCTAACTCTCTCTCTCTGTCAAATAAATAAATAAAATCTTTAAAAAAAAATCAATGTTAATTTATATTTTATTCTCTTTTGACTATTTTACTTCCAGAATTTTCTTGCTTTCACCTGGGATCATTATCTTTCTAGTTAAAGAATTCCCTTTAGAATTCTTTATTCAGTGGAAGGTCTACTAGCAACAGATTTTCTCAGCTTTTGTTTGTTTCTTTTTATGGCACAGTAAAAGCTATTATTCCAATGTCTTATGAGTTCCATAATTTTTGTTGAAAAGTTAGCCAACAGTTTTATCGTTGCTGTTTTAATGTACTCTCTCCCCCACCCCATACTTTTTAAGATTTTTTCCTTCTGTTTCTGGTTTTCAGCAGTTTGAATATGATGTGCCTAAAATGTGGTTTGCTTTCTGCTTTTCTTCCTCCTGTTCTTAAAATCTGTGGTTTGATGACTTTTGTCAGTTTTGGGAAAATTCCCAGTCAAAATTTCTTCAAATTTTGCTCTATCTTGTTGTCTCTCTCTTCTTCTGACATTCTAATTACATGTATGTTAGATCTTTTCTTCATGTCCTATTTACCTATTATGTTCTTTTCTGTATTTTATATTCCCTTTCCCCCCTCTCTGCACTTCAATTGGTATGTTTTTTTCTTACTGCACCTATCTTCTAAAGTTCACTAATCTTATGTTTTGCTTTGTCTAATTTGCTGTTGAACCCAGTACATTGATGTCTTAAGTATATTTTTCAGTTTGACTTTACATTTTTATTCTTTTTTTTTTTTAAGATTTTATTTATTTATTTGACAAAGAGAGCCAGAGAGCACAAGTGTTGGGGGGGGATGGCAGAGGGAGAGGGAGAAGCAGGGTCCCCACTGAGCAGGAAGCCTGATGTGGAGCTTGATCCCAGGACCTTGGGATCATGACCTGAGCTGAAGGCAGACGCTTCACTGACTGAGCCACCCAGGCACCCCTTTACATTTTTATTCTTAAAAAAAAAAAATAGATACTAGGTGTTCTGTGAAAGTCTCCATCTTTTTCTCTAATTTCTTAAACATATTAATCACAATTATTTTAAATTTAATATATTAATACTTGTTTTGTTGTCTGTTTTTCTCTCTAGGTTTTCAGTTATTTGATTTTTTTTTTTTTTTAAATCATGCCTCATTATTTTAGATTGAATGATGAGCATTTTGTATGAAAAATTGTAAACTCTGGATGATGTTATTTTTCTCCAAATAGGACTAACCTTTCTTCTGGTAGGTAGCTATTATATAGGCAGATCAACCTAAATCTATTGAAGGTTGGTTTTAGATTTGTTAGGGATAATTTATTTCAGCTCTGATCTTTCTCCAAGATACTTATCCTTAGAGTATGGTCCTTACCCCTAGACAGTAACTTTTGTGGGTCTTATCTGAAAGCTTAGAGTCGTTACCAAAGTGCCTCACCTCACCTTGTTGGGCTTAAACTCGAACCTTTATGAGCTAGCACTGTGTTACTGCTAAAGTCTTTTCCTAGATCTTTAGCCTTGCACCTGGTCTTTTCTGTGGTTTTCTTGAAATCTTACTTGGTGCAGTTTTAGAGTTGGCAATACCTCAAGGGAAAACTGCACGGAGACTTTTGGACTCACTTCACTAGTATTACCTCCATTTCAGATGTTGTTCCTCAAGTATCTGGCACATTGGCATCCTTGAACTCCATCTTTTGTCCTCCATTCAGTAACACTCATTTTTTCGATGTGGACCCTATTCTCTCATGCTGAAAATTGTCAAATGACCTAAGGTAAAAAAACAAAACAAAAACAAAACCAGAGTGAAATGTAGTGCTTACCTCCTCTCAGGGACCCTAGTCTTATTTGCATTGATTACTCTCAAACAATGATTTCATGTACTTTGTTCATATTTTAATATTTATTTTTATTTGTAGGGTTAGTATGAAACAAACTACTTTGTCATAACTAGAACTGAAAATCCTCCTTTGTTCTTTTGACATCTCCATATTTATTTCTGAGCTCTTCTTTCTTTTTTTTTTTATTTAAATGATGTCTCATGGTCACTTGTACCTGCCCTCAAATCTATAATCAGCTATTTTTCCTTTTAGTGCACAGGGTAGTGATATTTTAAAATCAATATCTGAGTCCTAGGATCATCAGCTGATTTTGAAGCTATTAATTTAAAAGGAGTTGGGGAATAGTATATTCACATGATGATGCCACAGTATCATCTATCAGAGTTATTGCTAATTGCAAGGAGGAAAACATACCTTTACAATGGAGAGAATGGGTGGTCATCATTATAACCAATTGACCAACTTGGCAACCAGCATTGGCAACAGTAAAATAAAAAAACCTCTGACATAATGTGCCTCTTAATGTAATGTAATATGAAGTGCCTATTACATAGCATAGCATCTGCTATGAAGTACTCTTGCCCAAAATGTTTTACTGGCATCTGGCAATGCTTTTAGACCTAAAGGAAATACAGAGGATCAAGGGATAAGTTAAATGATACTGTTAAGAATGAATCAGACAAATCTAGAATGTAGGAGATTCTATAAGGCAGTTGGCCTAGGTTATTCAAACAGCCATTGTCACAGAAAAAGTGGTGGTTGCGGGGGAATGACTGGTACTAGTCTTGATTAGGAAACTAAAGAAACATAACCAGTGTGATGAGGGAATTTTCTTTAGATTTTAGTTTGGAAAAAACAAACCTAGCTCTAAGTGACATTTTTGGGACAACTGGGAAAATTTTAATAAGGAGGTATTTGGTGAGATAGAGAATTATTTTTAATTTTCTAAGGCATAATTATGATTTGGGTTATGTAGATTAATGTCTTTGTTTTTAGGATATGTTGAAGTTTTTAAGGTTGCAAGGTTCATGGTGTTTGTAACTACCTTCAGAGTGCATACATTCACACACATATATACACACATGTGTATAGAGAAAAGAGAAAGAGACAATAAGTACAGCAAAATGTCAAATTTTGAAACTAGGTGGTGAGTATACAAATGTTCATTGTACTATTCTTTCTGTAGTTTACAATTTTCACAATAATGAGATGGGGTAAATCAATGGGGAATGTAGGTTCAACATTAGAAAAAAAGTAAGCCTGTTCCATATTCTTTTACAAAATTATAGAAATTGAGAGCAATGTTATTAGCTTCTACTAAAAAATAAAAGGCCAAAAATGAATGTAGTAATAGAATATTCTCCAGGAAATCCATGGTAAGTATTTTCTAAAATTTCAAGAGACTCTCTAGATTTCAAAGGAATTATTTTATTTTGGGTGGGAAAGGATGGAGGGAGGAAATGTTTAGATGAAAACAAATAGCAACAGACAAACTTTTCAGTTTCTACTGCTTTTTACTTAACTTAGCTATGTCAATTTTGGGAACATGGTATAATGATTAAGGAGAAAAATGCTAGCTAAAGAATCTGATAATATTTCCCGGTACTATGCAATGTGCCAGGTATGTGGGGTTTAAGTAAGCAAAAAGACATTGGTCCCTGCTCTCATGGGATTGATAGTCTATCAGGGAAGATAGTTATTAATTAAATATGGACACAAAATGCATAAACTGTGATGAGAGCTACAAAGGAAAAGTGGAGTTCTCTAAATACTACCATGAGGGAGCTGAGGCAGTTCTGGAAGACTTTCTTGGGGAAGTGTTGCTTGGACTGAGAACTGAAGGCCGAGACAGGGTTAATAGCCAAAGGTTGGGGGGGTTACTTTCAGGCAAAGGGAAGAGCATGTGCAACTAGCCTTAAGAGGGAAGATTTGGGGACATCTGAGAAACTGAAAGTGGCCTCTATGGCTAGAGTGCAGAAAGCAAGGGAGTGGTACAAGTGAGGTGGGAGGAGGAAACAGAGGCTAGACCATACTGGATTTAAGTATAATGGGGAATTACTGAAGCAGCAGAGTAACATAATCAGAGTTTCAGAGTTGCATTATTAAAAGTTCTCTTTGGTTAAAGTATGGAGAAAAAAATGAAAGAGGTGATTATGGTAAAAGGCTAGGCAAGAGATGATGGTAGTTTGGAGACATGGCAGTGGACTTGTAGGTAAATGCATAGATTTGAGAGCTATTAGAGAGTACAACTGATGGGTAACTGTTTGGATATGTAAGATGAAGGAAACATTATGGATGCCTTTCAGGTTTCCAGTTTCAACAGCTAGATGAATGGTAGAGCCACTCCCTGAGAAAAGAAGTAGTGAATGAGAAACATATTTGAGTTTTTTTCAGAGTCTGAGTTGTTCCTAAGAAATAAGATGTTGAATAAAGGTACCTCTGTATGTCTAGCTAGTTTTAAAAATTATGTCTACAATAACTATAAGTAAATTTCACCACCAGTGGACAGAATTTGTTCCTAAAGGAAAGAAAAGTACAAAGAGATGAGCATCAAATAGTTCCATTAGGGTCCCTGATTATATAATATGATGAACCAGAGATGTTCCCTTGGAACTTCTTGTGAAAGAATTTAAGTAATTATATATATATATATATATATATATATATATATATATATATATATAAATTTGTTTTAACATGTGTTTTACCTTCATTAGTGTTTGAAAAAAGCTAAATATCAAATTAATTAGGCTTTTCCCTTCCCTTTCATTTTCTAGGCATAATGGGAGTCCCACAGCTAAATATGATCAGCGTCTTTTGTCAAATTTATAAAAGCAGTAGAGTGATAAGGTTTTTCAGCGGCATGATTCCAAATTTCTTAAAGTTGCTTCCTTCAGTATGCATAAATTGTATGGTTTATGAGTCAATAAAACCACTCTTAGAAATTGTGTAGAAATGAAATTGTGAACTGCCATTTTATATACATTTATTTATAAGCATAGAAATGTCTTGGCTTTCTTCTTATATTTCTAGAGGATTGCATGAAAAGATGCTATATCCATCCTCCAAAAAGATAAACATACAAATCAGAATTAAATACTGAATTTTAATTTTTTGTAAGCCAGAATTATAGTTTATAAGTTCTTTATGAATTGAAATCTTTAATATTCAGAAAGTCTATTTAAGCTTCTCTAAATTTTAATGAATACTCACCAGAAATTTGCATTTAAATGGATTAAAATGTAATTTATATTACCTAATATTACCTAATTGTATTATTAACCTAATATATTTTTATGTTAGGGAAAATTGGAATTTTTGAAGTTTTTCAGCATTTTCTGTTTTCTATTTTAAAAACCTAACATTGTTTTGTATGCATATTTTAAATCTGTTTGAAAGCATTAAAAGAAAACCTATGCATTTAAAATTATAATAAGAGGGAAACAGTGGTGTTTTTGAACCCCTTTTCTTTTTTCTTTTTTTAAGATTTTATTTATTTATTTTGACAGAGAGACAACGAGAGAGGGAACACAAACAGGGGGAGTGGGAGAGGGAGTAGCAGGCTTCCCGCTGAGCGGAGAGCCTGACATGGGGCTCAATCCCACGACCCTGGGATCATGACCTGAGCCAAAGGCAGACACTTAACGACTGAGCCACCCAGGTGCCCTGAACCCCTTTTCTTTCTGTAAACTAAACAAAACAAAATAGTTCTGTCTTAAACAGAATTACATGGCATCAGAACACCTCAGTTTTCTACTGGTTTTGTTAATGGAATACTGGTGACTTACTGCTCACTTCCTGAACACTCTTACTTGTGGATACAGACATTTTTAACTTACTCTTCGTTCTTAATATTGTTAAAAAATTACAAGAAAGTCACCAATGTGAACAAATTAAATCAGAAAAAATTGAGAACCCTTGTTCTTAAAACTGTGTTAAAATAAAAGGTTCATATTTTTCTCTTTTATATTAATGAGTTCATATATATTTTTTTCTATCCTTTATACTGTGCTTTTAAACTCCATTCTTTAAGAATAAGGACTGGCTAGAACTCCCCTTTGAAATCTTAAACTTATATGAAGAATAAGTAGTATTCTTCTTTGCCCTTAGGAGGTTGTTTTGTTTTGTATTTTGCCTCTATTTTTAAAAAATGAAATTAATTTATTTTTTTGTTGAAGTATAGTTGACATACACTGTTAACGTTATGCTGGCCACAAGTGTAGCTACCATGTGTCATCATACAATGCTACTACAGTATCATTAACTACATTCTCTACGCTCTACCTTTTATTCCCATGTATCTCCCTTCACCCATTTTGCCCATCCCTCCTGGCAGCCATCAGTTTATTCTCTGTATTTATGGGTCTGTTTCTGCTTTTTATTTGCTTATTCATTTGTCTTTTAGATTCCACATATAGAGAAATCAGATGGTATTTGTCTTTCTCTGTCTGATTTATTTTACTTACAATACCCTCTAGGTCCATCCATGTTGTTGCAAATTTGCTCTATCTTTTCAATCTATGTTGAGAGAGAATAGGCCAAAGATATTTAAGATTGTATGTATATATAGCTACATTTTTTTAAAAATTGTATTGGCTCCAAAATTGTGATTTAATGACATAGAAATATATAATTTATCCTGAAGACTTAATGCACAGCATAGAGATTATAGTCAACAATATTGTATTATAGACTTCAAAGTTGCTAAGAGACTAGATCTTACTGGTACTCACCACAAAAAAGAAATGATAATTATATGATGCCATAGAGGTGGTAACTAATGCTACAGTGGTAATCATACTGCAATATATAAATGTATGAAATCAAGTGTATACCTTTAACTTATATAATGTTATATGTAAATTATATCTCAATAAAATTTTATTGATTGTTTAAAATAATGGAGATATGAGACGATAACCTGGTTTGAAAATGTAAAAAAAAATAAATTATACAATTTATATTATAGCCAACAACTAGTAACTGGATTGGACCAACTCTCTTTTCAGTGTTTTTTAGGATGAAATATTTCTGTCATTTTATAGATTATGGATTTTTCAGTTACTCTAATATTTGGAGTTAGGTCTTATCAAGGTTATTAAAATTTAGTTAAAATCTGCTCTCACTATAAAGAGTGTTGAAACTCAAAAGAGTAATTCATATAGTCTTTTTTTCTCTTGTTTAGTGGCATGATTTAATTTACTGTGAAATTAGATGAATTTAATTTCCTTAGGATAGGATGAGGAGAGGATCCTTGGGATAGGGTACTTAATAAACTATTAATGATGGAATTAAACTGTTAAATTAAATTTCCTAAAAATTAAAATTAATATGAATATACAACTAACATAAGTTTGAGTGACAAAACCAAGTCAAATTTCTAGTTGGATTCCCATTTTTTCTTAGTAGGATTTATTAATAGAAGGATTCTAATTAATTTATAACTCAGCTTCTTAAATTCACATAAAAAGAGATTAAAATAAAGCAAATACCTCAAGTGAAATTAATTATGTTACCATACTTTATTATTAAAAACAATTAGAAATTAAATTTTTTATGAGAGCTTTTACTCTACAACAGAGAGGGGAAAATAAATGGCAAACTGGACCCCTCAATAACTACAGACTATCAAGATCAGGTATTGACCTAAAATAACTACATACTGGTGAACTACTTTAAATCCTTCAGGGGATCCGAAACATTTTGCCAGTGGATCAGATCCACTGAACTCATCTAAAGTATTTTGCCATTTATTTTTTTCTCTATTGTTTAGAATACAACTTGCAAATAGCAATGTGGCATATAAATTGGAATTGTTATGTCCTTTCCGTACTCCTAGATTTGGAGAGATGTTCTGACTCTAACCTCAGAGCTTATATATTTTCCCATTATTCTGTTTGTTAATAAAGACAGAAGTATTTCTGCATACAATTCAATTAATATATAGAAGTTTATATATGGACATGAAGAGTCCAATCCCAGGGTGGCCCAGATAGGTTTGATCCCACAAAGTTGTCTGTGGAGGGAAGAAGCAGTAATGGAGAAGAGTCTTCTGTGAATTAGATGTGTGGATCTACCTTTCCAAGGGCTCAACAAATCTTTGAATTGGCTTCTAATAAACTAAGGGAGTAAGGGAAGTAAAATCTAAACTCTCCTCTATGCACAATAAATGCTCTATAGGCAGTCAGGTGTTTTATTCCAGTTAACCATAAAGTAAGACAATAAATATTTATATGTATATGTGTATGTATATACCAATATGCTATACACACACACACACGCATAAGATGATACACACACATACATATTTGCACACGTATAATCACAATTTTTTTAAGCATCAAAGTTGACAGGGGTAAAGATGTAAAATGTTGATTGTAGTTAAATATTTAGGTGCCCACAATGTGATAGATATTATATAATACATATGCTGTCTTCCTATTTAATATACAGAAGACAAAGTACTCCTCTTTCTCTTATTACTAATAAGATAAATTAGAAACACTTCCAAACCTGTCATTTAATTAAAGAATACCACAGCTATAATTTCTCTCAGAAATCTTGACTTGTGTCTATGAATCTCCTTGATTTTTAGGACCAAGTCTATGTTAAATAGAATTTTGGCTTACTTGCATTGTCCCGGATACATGTATTCAAACATCATTTTAAATTATGGACTATTTCTGGGGGCACCTGGGTGGCTCAGTCAGTTAAGTGGCCGACTGTTCATTTCAGCTCAGGTCATGATCTCAGGGACATGAGATCGAGCCCCAGGTTGGGCTCCATGCTCAGCACCGAGCCTGCTTATCCCTCTCCCTACCTCTCTCCCTGCTTGTACTCGCTCTCTTTCTCTCAAATAAATAAATAAATAAAAATCTTAAAAAAAATAAATTGTGGACTATTTCTGAAAGTAATATCATCAAAACATTGATATTTGGAAAGGGAACAATTATTATTGAATTAATCTCTGTCATTTATTAAATGCTTCCATGACCAGTTTTTGCCAATCTGACTAAAAAAAGAGTAAACTGGTTCTGTCTTTATATATATCGTTAAATATATATATTTTAAAATTAAATATGTAGCATTTCACAAAGAAAATGATAAATCAGTCATGTACTCACAATACTATTTGACTTCAAACACTACCTTTTTGCTTCAAACGCTACCTTTCCTTCTCTCCCCTCCTGAAAAGTAATCCTTATCTTGAAGTTGGTGTGTTTCATTCCTATGCACATTTAAAATTTTGTCTATGTATGAGTGTATTCATAAATATTTTTCATAACTATATATTATATATATCTTGTAAAACTTGCTTTTTCACTCAATATTGTTAGATTAATCTACGTAAATTTCTTTCTTTCTTTTAAGATTTTATTTATTTGACAGAGAAAGACACAGCGAGAGAGGGAACACAAGCAGGGGGAGTGGGAGAGGGAGAAGCAGGTTTCCCGCCGAGCAGGGAGCCCGATGCGGGGCTCGATCCCAGGACCCTGGGATCATGACCTGAGCCGAAGGCAGATGCTTAACGACTGAGCCACCCAGGCGCTCCCATAAATTTATTTCATTCATGTTTACTCCTATATGGTTTTCCACCATATACATACACAGATTTATCTAATCTTCTGATGGGCACTTTTGTTAATTCAAATTAGAAATAGATTCTTGAATTATTTTATTTTTTAATTTTTTTCCCGTGGCTTGATGTCTTAAACTATTTTAATAAATATTCAGCCATGTTAGAGGTTTTTATATATTTATGAACAGAGGATGGAGGAAATTCCAAAGGTTTGTTCTGAATTATTAAAGGAACAAAGAAGCTTGAACAAGTACTTTTACATTTCAGAAAACAGAGAAGTCAATTTAACTATTATTATTAGAGCAATAAAGTCTTTTTAAGATATATCAAAACTGCAGACTTTCAAGAGTTAAAAACATACAACAGCCTCTGGAATCCAGTTAACTTAAAAAACACCTTTGTTACACATACATTAAGAAGCCATTGGATATTCTTTCTTGTGAAGTGCCTGTTCAAGTCTTTTTTCTAATTGCTAAATTTTTAATTGGGTTGTTTGCCTTTTTCTTATTGATTTGTAGGAGTTCTTAAAAATTCTGTATAGGAGTCATTTGTTAGCTATATGTATTATGAATATCTCTTTTTCAGTCTGGGACTTGAGCATCAACTATCTTAATTGTGTTTTTTGATGAACAGATGTTTTAAATGTTGATGAGGTCCAATTTCTAAATTTTCATTTCATGGTTAGTGTAGTAAAAACAAACAAAAAATAACAAACAGAGACCATATGTGATCTACAAAGCCTAAAATATTTACTGTCTGGCCCTTTGTAGAAAAAATAAAGATGATTCCTGAACTAGATTGATGAGTGGAACATAGCTGCAATTCAGAGATCAGAAAGTTGCTCTAGCTACCACCACCGCTGTCAAATTTGCTTCAAGATATGCATGAAATTGGTGAACAAGCATTGGAATGCTGAGTCCAGACACAAAAACTGGTCTAAACACTAATATTCATGACCCTGCATGCCGACTAAAACAGCAAAAGGAAGCTGTCATACTTCCTCTTTCCAAATTCTACGTAAGGTTTTTGGAGGGAATCTAATTTTCTTGCAGAACGCTAGCTTCAAAGGAGTTTAGAAATACAGTTTTGAGCACTCTGTGGTCTCCAAACACAAATGCAGAATGAAGGTTGGAAGTACCAGTCCAAAGTATCTGCCACACCTCCCAAGTGATTTTTTTAAACAACTGATACTATTACACCAAAATAGCCCACTAAGAAATTTTCCATATACTTGCCGTGAGACAGAGCAGGGACCGGACTCAAGCTCCTCATCCAGAAACTCATAAAAAAACCACAGTAGCCCAGTTCTCTAGCCCAGTTAACAGGTGCTGCTTGCCATCTGGAAGCCAGAAGCCACAAGTACGAATCAAGCCCCACGGCCCAGCTTACCACCAGTTTGCTCCTGGGAGAACCAGACCAGACCAGTCTGAGCCACAGTGGACCCCAGCACTGACCTTTCACTGACTTTCCCCCTCATTATAATGTTAAAAATCATGCCAGGTGGGGCACCTGTGTTGCTCAGTCGGTTAAGCATCTGCCTTCAGCTCAAGTCATGATCTCGGGGTCCTGGGATCAAGCCCTGAGTCGGACTCTCTGGTCAGCAGTGAGTCTGCTTCTCCCTCTCCCTCTGTGATCTCTCCCTCAAAAAATAAATAAGTAAAATCTTTAAAAAAATTCATGCCTGGGAGGTAGAGATTTAGTATGTTAACCAGACATGCATGTATGACAAAACATGATCTTTTTTTTTTTTTAAGATTTTATTTATTTGACAGAGAGAGACACAGCGAGAGAGGGAACACAAGCAGGGGGAGTGGGAGAGGGAGAAGCAGGCCTCCCGCAGAGCAGCCCCGACGTGGGGCTCGATCCCAGGACCCTGGGATCATGACCTGAGCCGAAGGCAGATGCTTAACGACTGAGCCACCCAGGTGCCCCAAAATATGATCTTTAAGTGAGCAGGCACTGATAAGTCCCCATCTCTACATGCTTAAATGTCACCCTTTCCTCCTCCCCCCCCCCAGTCTCTTTAAAACTGTCCCTGATCTCTCCTTGAAGAGCTAGCCTGAGGACACTTTCCTTTGTGCTGTCTCCCTTGTCTCAAGTATGAGCCCCAATAAAGCTTTGTCTGTAACATAAGGATGTGACTTCTAATAAAGAAAGTAGTAATAGCAAACTTTTAAATGCTTACAATGGTCCAGTTGTAGGCACTTTACATTTTTTTTTAACTTTAATAATGATCCTACAAGGTAGGTATAATTATTAAACTCATTTTACAAATGAGAAAACTGAGTTTTAGAAAAGTAATTTGCCTGAGGTTGCATAATTGGTATGTGGTAGAGCTGGGATTCAAGATCAAGTGTGTCTGAGTAAACACCTAGTATTTTTAATTCTATGTTTAATCTTATGGTTTGGTGAAGAATGGGATAGAGAGATGAAAAATACAAAACAAAACAAAACAAAACAAAAGTATGGAGAAATTCTAAGTTTCTCCCCTTACCAAACACACTCTAAATCCTAGAAGAAGGTTTATGGGTCAATGGGATTAAGATCCCTCTGGAGAGTCTAATCTTGTTCAGATTTAATAACTCCACACTTTAAGTAAGTACTGATTTTTTTTTTTTCTTTCTGGAACTCTGCTAAATGCTGGGGAAATTGAATAATGTTCTGTTCCTGGCTTCAAGTAGTGAGACAAACAAAAATGGCCAAAATATGATAAATGCATTTTTTTTTCTGGTGAGCAATTTGATTACATTCCAACTATACTTTCCCTTTTTATCTATAATGAACCCAAATTGTAAAGAATACTGTATATAGAGCAGAGGCTGCTGGAAGATGGTGGAGTAGGAGGACCCTGGGCTCACCTCTTGCCACATGGCCACCTAGAGAACACCCCCATCAGCATAAATAACCCAGAAAGTGACCCAAAGATTGGCAGAACAGACTCTCCATAGCTGGATGTAGAAACAAGGCCACAGTGAAGCAGATCCACCCCCTCTGACTGCTCTTGGTAAGATCCCATCAAAGCAGGTCACAAGCCTGGTAGTGTGCAAGCCGCCCAGACAAGAGCCAACACCACTCCAGAGTGAGTCCTGCTCCAGGGAGAGGGGAAGATAACCACATACACCAGTCTGACTGCGGCCCCAGAAGTGGCTGGGGGCAGGCAGCTGGTCTCACTGCAGGCCCCACCCACCAACAAAAGCTGCTCAGGGCACAACACAGGGGAAGTGCCCTGCAGTTTGGTGCTACTTTATCTCTAGCAAACACCTGGTCTTACTCAACTCAAGCCCAAGGCAGCCCTGGACCAGCCCACTAACAACACAGGCACCAGACTCTGCCCACAACAGGCAAAGAGCCATCACAGACTGGACTGAAGGCAAACACAGCTCTGCCACAGTGGTAGGACACCCCTGTAGCAACACACATAAGAGACACCCCTGAAGCACTAAAGCCACTACTTCAAGTAGGGCAGATGTAGCTGACTTTCCTAACACATAGGGACAGACACAGCAATAGGCAAAATGAGGAGACAGAGGAATATGTCCCAAGTGAAAGAGCAGAACAAAATCATAGCAGGAGACCGAAACCAAATGGAGATAAGTAATATATGTCTGATAGCAAATTTAAAGTAATGCTCATAAAGATACTCGCTAGAATTGAGAAAGGAGTGCAGGACCTCCATGAGACCCTCCACCAAGAGACAGGAGACCTAAAAAAGAACCAGTTAGAGATAATGAACTCACTAAATGAAAATAAAATTAGACCACCTGGAATAAATAGCAAAGAGGAGGAAGCAGAAGAACAGATCAACAACCTGGAGGACAGAGTAATGGAAAGTAATCAAGCTGAGCAGATGAGAGGGGAAAAAAATACTCAAAATGAGAATAGACCCAGGGAACTCAGTGACACTGTCAAGCATAACAGTCATATGATAGGGATCCCAGAAGGAGAAGAATGAGAAAAGGGGGCAGAAGATTTATTTGAAGAAATAATAGCTGTAAACTTCCTGGATCTGGGGAAGGAAAGAGAAATCCAGATCCAGGAGGCACAGAGAGCCCCCAACAAAACCAACCCAAAGAGGTCTACACCAAGACACAAAGTAAATAAGATGGCCAAAAGTAGTGAAATGAGAGAATTTTAAAAGCAGCAAGAGAAAGGAAAGCAGTTACATACAAGGGAAACCCCATAAGGCTATCAGTGTGTTTTTCAATAGAAACTTTGCAGGCCAGATGAAAGTGGCATGATATATTCAAAGTGCTAAAAGGAAAAAATCGACAGCCAAGAATACTCTATCCAGCAAGGCTTTCATTCAGAATAGCAGAAGAGATAGGGTTTCCCAGAAAAACAAAGGTTAAAGGAATTCATGACCAGGAGCAAAACCAGACACATCCCCATGATGCCATTGGCTTGTGGGTCCCAAATTCACAGTCCAGCTGCCCTCCTGCCCGAGTCAGCATGTACAGCCTGCCACCTGCTCAATGCCAAGTCAACACACCTTCACCTCAGATTGACAAGGGCTCAAAATGACACTCTTCCCCTCAAATTCCAGCCCCTGTGCTCAAGTTTGTGCACAAAAGGGGGCATAATTATAATAGCAGGATGAAGCAACCCAAATAGTGACACTAATTCTGTAGAATTAGTGGATAAAAGGAGTGTGCTAGGCTGAGAACATCTCCAACAAACACATCAAAGAACAATACACAGCATGATTCTGGTTACTAAAAGAAACAAACCCAGGAAAAATAAAACAAGATGAAATCAGAGAGGGAGACAAACCATAAGAGACTCTTGATCATAGGAAACAAACTGAGGGTTGCTGGAGGGGAGGAGAGTGGGGGGATGGGGTAACTGGGTGATGGGCATTAAAGGAGGACATGTGATGTAATGAGCACTGGGTGTTATATAAGACTGATGAATCACTGAACTCTACCTCTGAAACTAATAATACACATATGTTAATTAATTGAATTTAAATTAAAAAAAAAGAACCCCATCCCCCAAAAAGAATACTGTATGTATGGGAAAATATTCTACAATATTTGGATAGTAATAGCTAGTTGCTTAACTTTTAAAATTCAGCTTTGTTGAGGCATATTTATATTTAATAAAATGCACTCATTTTAAGTGTTCAGTGTGATGAATTTTGATGAAAGTATACATTTATGTAACTATTATCACATTCTGACTTTTATTCTTTCCCGTAATGTTTTTGAGTTTTATCCATGTTGTGTGCATCAGGACTTCATTCCTTTTAATTGCTAAGTACTATTTCATTGCATGGATATACCATCATTTGGTTATCCACTTACCTGTTGAAGAATGTTTGCTTCTAGTTTTTGGCTATTAAAAATAAAGCTGCTATGAATATTGTTCTTTTTTTTGGGCACATATTTTCATTTCTTTATAGTAAAAACCTAGAGATAGAATTGCTGGTTTATGTTTAATTTATGAGAAACTACTAAACTGTTTTCTGATTATACTACTCTACATTCCTACATCAGCAATATATTAGTTTTAGTTGTTCTATACCCTCTGCACCACCTGACATTGTAAGTATTTTAAATTTATCCATCCTAGAGGCTATGAAGGGTTATCTTGTTGTGGTTTTAATTCACATTTCTGTAATAAGTAAAGATTTTGAGCAACTTTTTTTTTAAAGTATATTTTCAGTCCCCTATTTTTAAAAAAAATTTAAAAAGATTTTATTTATTTATTTGAGAGAGAGAGAATGAGAAAGAGAGCACAAGAGTGGGGAGGGTCAGAGGGAGAAGCAGACTCCCTGCTGAGCAGGGAGCCCAATGTGGGACTCAATCCCGGGACTCCAGGACCATGACCTGAGCTAAAGGCAGTCGCTCCACCAACTGAGCCACCCAAGCACCCCTTTGAGCAACTTTTCATGGGCTTATTGGTCGCTCAGATATTTTCTTTTGTGAAATGTCTGTTCAGATCTTTTGCCCATTTTTTTTTAAAGATTTTATTTATTTATTTGACAGAGAGACAGCAAGAGAGGGAACCCAAGCAGGGGGAGTGGGAGAGGGAGAAGCAGGCTTCCCGCCGAGCAGGGAGCCTGATGCGGGGCTCGATCCCAGGACCCTGGGATCATGACCTGAGCCGAAGGCAGATGGTTAATGACTGAGCCACCCAGGCGCCCCTCTTTTGCCCATTTTTTAAAAATTGCGTTTTCTTTGTGACATTTTATTTTAAGTGTTCTTTAGTATTGTGGAAACAAGTCCTTGTCAGAGATATGTACTAAAACATTTTCCTCTCAGACTTTCTCTTGCCTATTTTCTTTTTTTAAAAAAAGATTTTATGTATTTATTTGAGAGAGAGAGAGAGAATGAGCAGGGGGAAGGGGCAGAGGGAGAGAGAGAAGCTGACTCTCTGCTGAGTGGTGGGGGGGCCCATGTGGGGCTCAATCCTAGGAGCTGGAGATCATGACCTGAACTGAAGGCAGACACTTAACCAACTGAGCCACCCAGGCACCCCTTCTTGCCTATTTTCTTAACAGTGTCTTTTCAAGACACAAAGTTTCACATTTTTTTCTTATGGATATCCTGTTGTTCCAGAATTGTTTGTTGAAAAGACTATCTTTTCCCTATTGAATTACACTGACATTGTTGAAAATCAGTTGTGTCGGTTTATTTATCTAGACTCTGAAACTTATTATTTTTCAAAATGGTTTTAGCTACTCAACATCTTTTGCATTTCCATATAAATTTTATTTATTTGTTTATTCATTTATTTTTAGAGAGAGACAGAGAGAGTGCGTGTACATGTGAGTGAGGGCAGGGAGGGGCAGAGGGAGAGGGAGAGAGAATCTTAAGCATGGAGCCTGGGGCTCAATTTCACGACCTTGAGATCATGACGTGAGCCAAAATTAAGAATTGGATGCTTAACTGACTGAGCCACCCAGGCACCCCTCCATATAAATTTTAGAGTCAGCTTGTCAGTTTGTATGAAAACGTCTGCTAGCACTTAGATTGGGATTACATTTCATCTTTAGATCAAATTGAAGAGAATGGACTCTTAACAATATTGAGTTCCAATCTATTAAGATGACATAGCTCTCCATTTATTTAAGTTGTCTTTAATTTCCTTCAACAACATTTTCACTTTTTAGTGTCAGATATTGCACATATATAATTATCATTAGGTATTTCAGTTTTTGATGCTATTATAAATGGTATTAAATTTTATTTTCCAATTATTTTAATATATAGAAATAAACTAATTTTTATATTGACCTTATCTCTGGCAACCTTGCTAAATTCACTTATCAATTCAAGTAGCTTTTTTGTAGATTCCTTAGGATTTTCTATGTAAATGATCATGTCATCTAAGAATAAATAAAGTTGAACTTGCCTCTTGCCAGTATGTATGCCTTTCCCTTTTTCTTTTCTTACCTTATTGCACTGGCTAGGACATCTGGTATAATACTGAATAGAAGGAGTGAGAAGAGACATTCCTGCCTTATTTCCCATCTTAGTGGGAGAAAACATTTAGTCTTTCACCACTAAGTATGAATGTTCATGTTAGTTTTACATAGATAAACTGTTTTTTCTTTTGTCAGCTTTGATAATAAGTCTTTCAAGGAAAAGACTTTAAGTTGTCAAAGCTTTTGACATAAAAGTCCATAATGTTCTCTTATTATTATTTTAGCATGTGTAGAATTTGTAGTGATGTCTCCTTGATATTGGTAGTTTGTATTTTCTCTTTTTTTCATGATTGGTCTAGTTATAGATTTATCAATATAATTAAGTTTTTCAAAGAAAATAGCTTTTGGTTTTACTAATTTTCTTTATTGTCTTTTATTTCTTTGATTTCAAGCCTACTTAAAATCCTTCTTTCTACTTATTTGGGATTAATTTGCTCTTCTTTTTTAGTTTCTTAAGGTAAAACCTTAGATCATGGATTTTAAACTTTCTTGTTTTCTGATACAAACATCTAAAGTTATAATGTTAATTCTAGGCACTATTTTAGCTGCATTCTACATTTTCCAGTTTCCCTGTGATTTCTTGATTCATGCGTTATTTAAAAATATATTGTTTAATTTCCAAGTATTTAGGTACTTCCAACCATCTTTTGCTGATTGATTTCCAATTTAATTGTCCTGTGGTCAGAGAACATAATCTGTCTGATTTCAGGCATTTAAAGTTTATTGACTTGTTTTGTGGCCCAGGATATGATCTTTGTTAGTGAATTTTACATGTGCAGGTAAAAATAATAGGTATTCTCCTGTTGATGGGTATACTGTTCTATTAATGCCAATTAGTTGATCATGTCATCGAAGTCTTTATACTCTTACAGACTTTGTTTCCTTATTTTATCAATTGCTGTGAGAAAGATATTGACATCTCTGACTCCAGTTGTGGATCTATTTATTCCTCTTTGCAGGCAGTCTATCCATTTTTGCTTCATATATTTTAAAGCTTTGTTATTAGGTACATACACATTATGGTTGTTATGCCATCTTGATGAATCAACTCTCCTAGCATATAAAATGTCTTCCTTGTCTTGAAGTCTTCCTTGGCTGATTATTAATATAGCTACCCCAGATTCCTCATAATTAGTGTTTACATGGTATTTCCTTATCCACTCTTTTACTTTCAACCTGTATATCTTTATATCTCACTTTTGTAGAAAGTATACAGTTAGGTCTTCCTTGCTCTGCCTTTTAATTGGACTGCATAGAATATTATGTTTAATGTAGTTATCTATATGGTTAACTTTAAGTCTACCATCTTATTTGTTTTGTTTGTCCTGTTCTTTTTCCTTTTTTCCTCTTACATTCTTTTGGGTCAATACAATATTTTTTAGTACTCTATTTTATCTCTTTTTATTGTTTTATTAGCTACAATTCCATGTTGTTGTTTTTTTTCAATGGTTGCTCTAGGGTTTCCTGCATACATTTTAAAATGTAAACTACTTCACATATAATGCAAGAATCTTTTAGCAGTAGACTTCATGTCCTCCCCCCCATCTTTTTTACTATTGCTGTTATACATTTTACTTCTATGTTATAAGCTTCACAATATGTTACTATATTTGCGTTTGAAAGTTATTTATCTTTTAAAGAAAAGTCTTTTATATTTATAAATGCTCAGCACTTGCAATATTTTCTAGAAGTTTTATTAATAGCTTTCTGTTTATTATTAATTCCTAAAACTCATTCATTTAAAAATACATATTTTATGACATTTGATCACATCTTTATTATAGCAATTAAGTTGAATTTTATTTGTTTATAGACCCAGAGCACACTAGATGGTGAGCTTCTATATGAGCAGGTTTAATGTTCTTATTTTTATCTAGCATTTAACAAAATGAAGTATAAAATTTATAAGAAATAAATTACATCTTAAAGTATACCTAATATTATTTTAAGAAATAAGCTAATTTTATTCTGTGGTCCAAGACTTGGGATCTTCCAAGAAAAAATATTTTTTAAAACACTGGTCTGGGCCTGTCATTAGACTGTGCCTCTGACTTTCAAAAGATGTGACCAGAGATTGAGGACACAAAGCTTCAGTGCAACAAGTTACAGAACTAGGTTTTTACATAATCCCTTAACCCTGTCTACCCTCAATTTTAGAAGGTTTCAGGCTCCTTTGCGGGAGCCTGTAAAAGAGGCTGAGGCCTGGCAGCAATGTCTGGTGTCCCACAAGACAAAGGAAAAAAGTGTAGTCAGCAGTGTCTAAACGGGACCAGCATTAAATAAGACAAGGATATTAAAGTGTCCTTTGGATTTTGTGACAAAAGAGTTCTGTAAGGTGGCTAGTGGGGGCAGTGGCGAGGCTGCAGTGGGTCTGGGAGAAAGTGGGAGGTGAGGAAGAGGGAGGCTCCTGGAAACAACCCCAAGGTCCCTGGGAGAGGGCCAGGAGGGGAGAGACTGGAGCCCTCTTCAGACATCCCCCGAGAGGAGGGGTGGCACCGGGGCACGGGATGCTCCCGTCTGAGGCGCCGGTCAGGGCAACTCAGCGGTCGCAGCCGCTCAGTTCGCCCTGGGAAACACCCGGATGCTCTTCCGACGCCGCCTGGAGAACGCGCGCCCCCCTTGCGCGGGTGAGCCCGGGACGGTCCTGGATGCCGGGTGCCGCCGCGTTTGGCGCCTCAACTTCCAACTTCCGGGGCGCGCCGCCCCTCCCGAGGGGCCTGGGCCCGGCTTCCCACGAGGCGGGCCTCCGGAGTTTCTCCCAGCGGCGCCCCGTAGTCCAGCTGCGCGCCTCCGCCCGCCCCCGAGGCTCCGTCGGGCCGTTGCCTGGGCCACCTGCAGCCTCGAGCAGCCCGGCGTCGTCGTCGGGGCGGCGGCAGGTGGCGCAGCCGGAGGGGCGGGACGCCGTCGCCGGGACCCAGAGGAGAGGCGGCCGAGCTGCCACGCCGCCGCGGCCGGGAGGGACGGGCCATGCTGCGCTGGCTCCGGGACTTCGTGCTGCCCGCGGTGGCCAGCCAGGAAGACGATGACTACGCCAACTACGAGATCCTCTTCCAAGACCTGGACCGCGACGGGAACGGGTTGGTGGACATCGTGGAGCTCCAGGAGGGGCTGAAAAACCGGGGCTCCTCATTCGGTCTGAACTCTGAGAATGTGAGTGACCAAGGGAATGTGGCACCCGGAGCGTGGCGGAGTTGCTGGGTAGAGGTTGAAGCCATACTTGCTCTTTGCAGAGCTTCTTTCAAAGACCGGTGTTGGGGTTCGCTTCTGCGAAGTCCCCGCAGCGCAGAATAATGCAGCCCAGCGAAACACGTTCTCAGCCCTCTTAGAACACTTTCCACAATGACCAGAGGCTTCTCCTGGGTTTTTTGGGAGATACTGAGTGGGTTTCTGGTGACTCAGCATTTACTGAACCCGTTCAGAATTTCAGGGGCCAGGTTAGCCTTTGTGAATTCATGAGTAAGAGACCTTCTCTTTTCTTAGGATGTTCACAGTCTAGGTTCATGCTTCAGGGTCTTGTACAAAAGACGGGCACAGATAGGTCCCCAGAGCTGCTGTCTCTTTCTGACATCGACACCAAAGGTCTAGGGGGAGTCAGACCTTGATCCATGGGTTGACATGGATCAGCTGATCGATTTAGTACTTTGCCTAAATTAGGGATGTCTTCCTTCTCTGGACCAGTCGCGACTTGATTATTTAAAAACTGTTAGGTGAAAGTTTCAGGATCTCAAGAGAAAACAAATTATTCTACTTCCCCCCTATCAGTGCTAAACAGTCCTCAGATGTCACCCCACTTGTTTCAGCTCTCTACTGGTGAGATGCGTGTGTTAGAAGTCCAAAATAGTCCCATGGTTCGGAGATTCCTGTATGTGAGAGGGCTAGCGGGTCTTATAGTCATTATACAGCCCCTTTGCTGTATAATAAGACCTTCGGCCCAATGCAATGTAATGTGTACTTTTATGTCAAAAGATCACACACTCTTTAATCATTGGATTGTCCTGCTGGCTGAGGCTCCTCAGGCAAGTAAGGCAAATATGTACCTAAAATATGTGTCTGGATGAAACACTGCACCTTTCAGAGTGGAATAGTTCCAGAGTAATCAACTTGCTGCTCAATGGCTGGTGGGTTTCCCGAAGGGGTGATGTTATGTCAGTGGCTCAGTATTAGTCTCTGATGCTGGTGGGTTGGGCATTTGGCAGCAGCAGTAGCTATATTAGGCTTGGTGAGTGGGAGCCCATGCTGTTTGGCCCATCGATCTATCTCCACCACCATGACCACTCCGTTACGATACCACTGTGTTGGCACTGGTGTTCATTGTGTCAGCTGACAGAGTCTGGTTGACTTTATCTGGCTGGGTCATTCTGCCTACTTGGTTGTTTCATACCTCTTCCATGGGAGTGACCATACAATATAAACATATTTTTACTTTGTGTCCACTTCCATCTTTGTACATATTGCCCAGACCTCTTTGTCTCTGATTTTCCAATCTTTTTTGCTTCCAGGCCACTGACCATCTAACCAAGCTAGTCCACGAGTCTATATTTATTGTTCTCTAGCCACTTCTCTTTTTACATAAAGTGAACGATCAGGTACACTACTTGAAGTTCTTTTCACTGGGCAGATTTCCTCTCATTGCTGTCTTTCAGATTATTCCTGAGTAGTGCTGAGTAGTGCATAACTGGCCTTTTTCAATTTGCACTCACATACTAAGAAATGCATCTGTGAATTGAGCTCATCCTTTTTAGTCCTGTGTCAGCTGGTCATACTGAATCTCCATGTAGTTACAAGTGTGGGCTTAGGGAGAGGTAATGGTGTAACAGTGATGGGGTGTGAAAATCTGCATCGCTCTTTGTGTGTGGGGCTTGCTTGTGCTCTGATTCTGCTTGGGCTTGATCTCACATATACTGTTCCATCATATGGTTTGCTGCTGGAATCACCAAAACTGATGACTTGGTGAGTCTGACAGAATACAACTCAAGATAGGCAACTCTGGCTGTATATCATTTGATGTCCCATATTTAAGCACTCTGTTTCTACCCGGGCCCCATAGCATACCAGGAACCGTTACAGAGCTCTGCTATAGATTCTTCTTTTGGAGCTCACTGTAAACCCCACACAGCATCTTTTCCTACCTCTGATGCTTGTGATACCACAGAGTCTACTGGGACAGGCGGCCCAAGAGGCAGGGCTGTTTGCTGCATGACTTGGATCTGCTGAAGAGCTCTTTCCAACTATGGTCCCCATTGAAAGCTGTTAACCTTTCTTGTTCCTCAGAAATGGGTCACAGAATTTTTCTTAATTTTGACATATATTACCTCCAGAACTCAAAGAGGCCTCAGGTGTGTGTTTCCTTCTTAGGTGGTATGAGATGCAATCATTTGCCCTTTATTTTGGTGGTGGTAGGGGTATGTCCTGACATGCTTCAGACTGGTCCTGGAAATACTTAATTGATGTGGTAGATCCCTGAATCTTCATTGACTCTATTATCTCCCACCTTTTGGAGTGTATGTACCTTACCAAGGCCTCCAACCTATTGCTACTTTTTTTTTTTTAAATAAGAGAATTATTATTCTTCTTTAAAGATTTATTTATTTATTTTTAGAGTGGAGGTTGAGGAGCAGAGGGAGAGGGAGAGGGAGAGAGAGTCCCAAGCAGTCCCTCCGCTGAGCACAGAGCACAACGCAGGGCTTGATCTCAGGATCCTGAGATCACAACCTGAGCCGAAACCAAGAGTCGGACACTTAACAGATTGTGCCCCCCATGCACACCCTCATTGCTACTTCTTGTTCATCTAGTCTAATTAACATGATGTCATCAATATAGTGAATGTGTAGACGGACCAGGTCCTTCTGTGACAGAGGGCAGGAGATTTAAATGTATATTATTGTCTATGCCATGGGAATGCCAACTGTTTCTGGTTCTCCTTCTTGGTAAATGGAAAACAATGCATTCACCAGATCAATGGCCATATTCTATGTCCCTGAGGCTGTGTTAATCTGCTCTAGTAAAGATACCACCTCTGGATCTGTAGCTGCAATTGACTCTTCTGCTGCTTGGTTGAGCAGATGTTCACTGTCATCCTCCACTGTGATCCATCTAGCTTTTGTAGGACTCAGAATGGTGAATTAAATGATGGACACCTCCACCTTTGAATTCCTTAGTAAGTCTGTAAGTAGTAATCTGTGCTATTTATTTTGGGCTATGATTTTTTCCCAATTATTTTATTGTGGTAAAATACAAATAACATAATACTTACTCTTTTAACCATTTTTAAGTATAGAGTTCATTGGTATTAAGCAGATTTATAATGTTGTGCAACCATCTATCTCCTTAACTCTTTTCATATGGTAAAATGAAAACTTAATGCCCATTAAAAAATAACTCCCCATTCCTCCCTCCCCCCAGCCCCTGGCAACCATCTTTCTACTTTCTGTCTCTATGATTTTGACTAAGTATTTCATGTAAGTGAAATCATGTAGTATCTGTCTTTTTGTGCCTGGCTTATTTCACTTAGCATAATATCCTCAGAGTTCATCCCTGTTATAGCAGATATCAGAATCTTTCCTTTTTAAGCCTGAATAATACTCCATTGTATATTTATGCCACATTTTTGGTGCTGTATTATTCTCAGCCTTTTTTCCAATGCATTGATGGCCTGCAGTAACATCCATCCAATTCCATAGTACTTATAATTGGTATTTCTCCCAAAGTTTTCAAAAACTGAGGTCCTGCATCAGCCAATGAATTCTCTTCCCATCACAGTTCACCGTCTACCACCAATGACTGTGTGTATCATGTGGAATCTGCTTCCTAAGACCATTTCTGGTACCAGCTGTCATAGGTTGTGTTCCATGAAAGCTGCCTCTAATACTCAAGATTCGTGTGCAGAAAGTTTACTGGGGAGTACTCCTAGGGATGATACCTGTGAGAGCAGAGGAAGCAGGACAGAGGGGGAAGATGAGCTGTGATGGAGTTGCAACAGAGGCTTCAGACAATTCAAGGAACTGTGGATCTGGGATAGTTCTTTAGAGTTGTCCCTCTTTGAGGCAACAGGCCAGGCCTTTATTACCTGCCCCCGCCTCCTCTGCCTCCTCCCCCACTTACTGAAGTTGGCTGCCTCCAGGGAGTGACTTCAGGCAAGGTGAGTCTTTTCTGCCTAGGGCAACACAAAGGGAAGGGCTCAATTAAGAGCTGTCAGTCACGAGTACTCCCAGCTACTCTCAGTCCTGAGGGAGATGTGAGCAGTACACCACAGAATCTACTACAGAGATACATTTGGAAAATAGTGCTGATGGGACTAGTTGATTAATTGGATTTGGAGTGTGAGGTAAAGGAAGAATTCAAGAATGACTCCAGGAATTTTGGTTTGAGCAACCAAATGGATGGTGGTGCCATTTGCCAAGATCAGGCAGAATTGGAGAGTAGTGAAGTAGGGTGAGTGATTAATCAACAGTTCTTGGTTTGGACATTTGAGGTCTCTTTTAAACAACCAGGTAGATATAGCAAGTAGTAGTTTTGTAAATCATGAGGAGATGTCAGGGTAGAGATGTACATCATCAGCATAATATATTTAAAGCTTTTTATAGGGTGAGATCCCCCAGGTAGAGGATATATAAGAGCTGCTCTGAGGACTGAGTCCTGGATCATTGCAACATTTCAAGGTCAGGAACAGGAAGAGCCAACACAAGAGACTGAAAAACATTTAATGAAGTGGGGGGGAGATCAGGAGAGTATGGTCTCTTGGGAGACCATGTGAGTCAAATATTTCAAGGAGGGAGTTATATAGAACTGAGAAGTCTGCTGAGAGGTCTTGTAAGGTGAAGACTGAATTTAACTGTGGGGTTTGTCAAGATGGAGGAAGTGTCTAACCTTCAGTAATTTCATGCATGTGTGTACCTTGTTGTTGGTTGTGTCTCTGCCGTAAGTGAGAGGGCTAGGATTCTGAATTCCTGGCTGCCTGACCACCTTCCTATGCTAGTGATATGTGTTAAAGTCAAGGGAGGGTGCACAACATGGAGGACACTCTGAGCTGGGGCTTTGGTCCCAGATCTCCATGTTATTCCCATCTGTGAAGAGGGAAGTTGTGCTGGACTACTGGAAGTTCTTGACTTCTGAACACAATCTAGGCTAGTGGGTCTCCAAACTTGAATATATATGCCTACATATTAACTTCTAAAGAAAAACTATTCTTGTACTCCCAAGGATCGAGTTAAATCATTTTTTTAAAGATTTTATTTATTGATTTGAGAGAAAGAGAGCATGAGAGAGAGCACAAGTGGAGGGGAGGGACAGAGGGAGAGGGAGAAGCAGGCTCCCCACTGAGCAGGGACCCCGATGCGGGGCTCAATCCCAGGACCCTGGGATCATGACCTGAGCCAAAGGCAGACGCTTAACCAACTGAGCCACCCAGGTGCCCCGAGTTAAATCATTTTTATCATGTTACTTAGATATATATATAAACATAAAAAGCATAAAATCATTATGCTTATAGCTCTTATATAAACATAAATCCTAACAGATATACAAATTAAACACAAGACTATAAAAACCACTGAAATTCTAATAAATAACATTTATTTAATAGGATAGCTAATAACATTTGGCTAAAACTAAATTTCTACTTTCTTATGAATATTCTGTTGATTGATAAATTTGAGTTAAGCATTCTGAAATTATGTTTGCTCTGTTCTCCACTTTCTTTTTTTTTTGTTTGAATACTGTGAAAACTGTCATTCATATGGTGGGCTCTGATGTCACTGGATTTTACTTGGCAAAAAATGCATTATTGCCAATGAGGTGAACCCCTGTTCTTTTTTTCATTAGCCCTCAAGAAAGGGGTATTATTTGAAAGTAGCTTGTGTGTGAACACAAATACATGGGGGCAATGAAATCAATATTAAGCCTTAGTTATAAAGTGGTTATCTGGTTGCTTATGCTATTTGCCTTCAGATTATCTTCAGAAAGAAAACACAAAATTAGAAAATTTCCATAGAAAACACTCAGACCCCGAGGGGTCTGTGGATTTCAGGCTGAGAAACACCTAGATTATAGGCAAATTTAAGCTGCCAGTGCCCTTTCTTCCTCTGGGCTCTACCCTGTTTCCTACAGGACCTTCTGAGGGGAGGGGTCAGGGACCGGGCCTAGAAAACCAGTTTAGAGTTTACTAAGCAGAAAGAAATGTGCACTTGTTAGAGTTCTATTTATAGTCCTTTTGCTCCTCCCAGTAAAACTCTCCTGTTTTAGCAGTGGGCCTAATTGTTTTTGATCTATTATCAGTGCTCTAATTCCTTAAGGAAGAATAAGGAAGTAGCAGGAAGAAAGTTTCCTTCCCTCATTTCCACCCAAATCTTTCTGTGACCCCTGGAATTTTTTTTTGTGGTTAACAACCTCTCAGCACTTAAACCTCTTCACAGAGCCTTGCTTTCCCCGGCAGGTCTTACCGAAGCAGCTCTCCTCCAAGGAGCCGTCTTGCAGCCCTCTCCCGGTTGGAGCCCCTCCTCTTTCTCCTTTCGAACCACCTGCTTCACTGAAGCCCATGCCATCTGCCATCTGACCTAACCATTTTATTCTTTGCTACTTCCTGACCTTCTGTATAAACCTCTTGGTCACTGAAGATTTGGCACCTGCTTACAGTCTTCATCTCCACTCCAGATCCTTCCACTGACCTGGGTGACTTCCACATCCACTTCTGCATATGAACCATGCCACATCCAGGCTTCCTAATTCCTTGACTGTGTATGTCCAATGACCTTCACCTCCACACCATTTCAGCATCTCAATCTCATGGCTCCACTTGGGTAAATTTCCCTAATAAGACTGGAACCCACCTTATAGAGTAGTTGTTTCGGTTAAACGAGGTAAGGCTTTATTTTAGCACAGTGAGGACCCATAATAATCATCACTTAGTAAATGTTAACTGTTATTATTGTACTAATTTATATCCATAGGGTTGGAGGGTGGTGGAAATAGGGTGGTGGAAAAAGATTTCCACTTCTACAGATTTTACCGGGAATGTGGGAGATTCTGAAACACTAGAATGGGAGCATGGCTGGGGAGGGTCTGAGAAGGCCCAGTGGTGTGAGCAGCTCCCTCCTCGACAGCAGTCTCAGCTGAACCCACAGGTGGGCTTATATGTACACACCAACTTTAATTAAAAATAATTGAGTTGAAAAGTTCACCCATAACTTTATGAAATGGCATACATAATATACAATTTTGAATTAGGCCAGCCTCTTGTCCAATAATGTTGTAAACCGTGCAGATAAGCCTTTGGCTAGTCATTTGGCCGTTGACAAGGCAAGCAGAAGAGTGACAGAACTAACATTTATTGATCATTTGCTATGTGTTAGGTACTGTCTTAGGTAGTTTACATTTTTCCATTTCATTCTAAATTTATGTTTTCTCATGTATAAAAAACAAGAGTTCTAAGTTTCAAAATTCTAATTTGAATTCTCTCGATAATGTAAATCACCTGGAGAAATGAACCTCATTGACCCTTGAGAAAATGAGAAAGCTTTTTTTTTTTTTAAAGATTTATTTATTTATTTTAGAGAGATAGCGAGCGCAAGGGGCAGAGAGAAAGGGAGAGAAGCAGACTCACTGCTGAGCCGGGAGACCGACATGGGGCTTGAACCCACAACCCTGAGATCTGACCTGATCTGAAATCAAGAGTTGAACGCTTAACCGACCAAGCCACCCAAGCACCCTGTGCAAGCTCTTATTTTTAAAAACAACTTATACTTCTGCATTTTTATATGCCTTATAAAAATAAAACTATTGTCCTTCACTGTAAAATTTCCTTGTACTACTTCAAAAAGCTTTCTTCATTTTAGCCTCTATTTGTTTTGTGACTTACTAGCAAATGTAATGCATAGGAAAGCATGTGGTTCCTACATGTATTCTTAGAATTGGCATATGACTTTAAGTCAAATTTAATCTACAATAAATATGTATTGAATGAGCAGGTGTGATTAGTGATGGGATATAAATGAACTATGGCAAAAAAAATCATCCATTATTAAAATAATTTCTAGAAATTTAACTGTAGTAGAATAAAAATGTATTTATTGGCAAAGGAGGAAAAATTAGCCATTCAAGCCAGTCGGTAGAAAATGCTACTTAACGATTCCGACATAAAAGTTTTTAAAAGGTTCCAAGGAGAAGAAAACCTTTTTCTGATCTATCTTACTCCCAGTAACCTCTATGCCCTTTTAAACTCCATGGTGTACACAGTATAGCGTCTTAGGAATACTGCAAGTTGACCTGCTTTCCAAAGGAAAAAAAAATATACATCTTGGAGCTTCATTAAACAAACATTACAATAGAAAATTATAAATTGCTTTGGAAGACTTGTCTAGCAAAGGGAATGAAAGAGGAATAAATTAAACTGGTAGAGAAGGACTATTTCAGGAAAATGAACAAATGAGGGGAGGAGATTTTTTTTTTTTATTTGAGAGAGAGAAAGAAAGTGCATGATGGGGGGGGGGGGGGAGGGGTAGAGGGAGAGAATCTTTTTTTTTTTTTTTTAAGATTTATTTATTTTTAGAGACAGAGACAGAGAGAGAGCAAACATGAGCAGGAGGGGCAGAGGGAGAGGGAGAGGGCATCCCAAGCGGACTCTGTGATGAGTGTGAGCCCCATGAGGGGCTCCATCTCACAACCCTGAGATGATGACTTGAGCCGAAACCAAGATGCTTAACCCCCTCTGCCACCCAGGCACCTAAAGGGATAGAGAGAATTTTAAGCAGGCTCCTTGCTTAGTGCAGAGCCCAAGGCGGGGCTCAATCTTATGACCTTGAGATCATGACCTGAGCAGAAGTCGAGAGTCCATTGCTCAACCGACTGAGCCACCCAGGTGCCCCTGGAAGAGATTTTTCAATCTTGTGGGTTTATTTCTGGACTCTCTATGTTCCATTGATCTAGGTGTCTATTTTTTGTGCCAGTACCATACTGTTTTGATTACTATAGCTTTCTAGTATATCTTGAAATCTGGAATTGTGGTATCTCCAGCTTTGTTCTTCTTTCTCAGGATTGCTTTGGCTATTCAGGGTCTTTTGTGGTTCCACAGAATCTTTAGGATTATTTGTTCTAGTTCTGTGAAAAATACTGTTGTTATTTTGATAGGGATTGCATTGAGTCTATAGATTGCTTTGGGTAGTATGGATATTTTAACAATATTAATTTTAACAATCCATGAGCATGGAATATTTTTTCATTTGTGTTGTCCTCAATCTCTTTCATCATTGTTTTTTTTTTTTCTTTTATCATTGTTTTATAGTTTTCGGAGTACAAGTCTTGTACCTCCTTAGTTAAGTTTATTCCTAGGTATTTTATTCTTTTTTTTTTTTCAACTGTAAATGGATAAATGGGATTGTTTTCTTAATTTCTCTTTCTGCTACTTCATTATTAGTGATAGAAAAACAACCAATTTCTGGGTGTTAATTTGGTATCCTGCAACTTTACTGAATTCATTTATTACTTATAATTTTTTTTTTTTTTGTGGAGCCTTTGGAATTTTCTATGTATAGTATCATGTCATCTGTAAATAGTGACAAGTTTAATTTCTTCCTTACCAATATGGATGCCTTTTATTTCTTTTTCTTGTGTGATTGTCATAGCTAGGACTTTCCAGTACTATGTTGAATAAAAGTGGCAAGAGTGGACATCCTTGTTTTGTTCTTGATCTTAGAAGAAAAGCTGTCAGCTTTTTGACATTACCTTCCCTCCCCCCTTCCTTTTTTTTACAGTCATAGTTTTTTGGCATTCCCTTTTTGGATGATAATTTGGCCATTTTCTTTCCAGGAATCTATGTTACAAACGATTGCAATTCAAAGATTGTAATCTCACAAAAATAGTCATTGTAGCATGTCCTGTAATAATAGTGAAAATTTGGGAACAACTTAAGTGGTAAACCATTCTTAAGTAAGCCAAAGAATGATTAAATAAAATCCACAAAATATATTTTCTTTATATTATTTCTCCACATTTTTAGGCTTTGTTCAGCAGTTATTGATTACCCATTGTATGTCAGAAACTGTTCTATGTTTTTGGGGTGTGGTGATGAACTAGACAAAGTCTTTATTTCTTGGAGCATTAAACAGATAAACAAGATAATTTATATATAATTATATAATTTATAATACTCCCTAATTACATACACTTCTCTGGCCTCATCTCCTGTTTTCTTCCATTTCTCACTCCCCCTCTCCTTCACTCACTGTATTACAGTGAGCTGTAATAGTTTCAGCAACCTTGGAGTTTTTGATGTTTCCAAACACATACTAGGCAGGCTCTCAGAGCATTTACATAAAGCTATTGCTCTAGGTTTTGGTGCATTTTGTGCCAACTACTTTAGTAAATATGACAAGCATGAAGGACCTCAACTACTTCAATTCATGAGACTCAGCTTTCAAAAAAAGTATGTATATCATCTCATAGAACCTATATCACACCCAGGAAAATCAATAACTAAATGACAAAAAGAATACTGTTAAAGAAAAGTTGGTGATAAAAATATTAGGTTTAAAAATTTTAGCTATTTGACTTAGGATCCAAAAAGTATATGCATATTGGGAATTCTAGGAAAAGACCCCATGTTCTTCATGATTACTACTGTATCCCGAAAGAGTAATTCTGCATTGTTACAATGTCTTCCCTGCTAATATAAACCACTGTTTCATAATTCTAAAGAAACTAGATGGTAATTCACATAAATGGATGGGGTTTGTAATATAATTAAATATGACTTCTATCAAATTAGAGAGAAATCTTATCAGAATGCTGACCAGACACAGAAGCCAGACCACCCTGTTGCCTTTACTGGCTTCCTCAGAGTGCCGAGCTGGCATGTCACGTACAAGGAAGGGGAGATGTGAGCAGAATCCTGGCTCTGCCTCCACCTACCCTATAGCGTGGGGTGGACAAAAGCCCTCAGCTTTCTTTTGTTTCCTCAGTTGTAGAATTGAGGGGAGCAGGCTAGATGAAAAGCCATCTAAGAGATCTTTCAACTAAACGGTCTGGGTTAGCTTGAAATCCCCACCTCTGAGCAGACATTTAGGGTGGCAAAAGAAAATGGATTAAAAATGCTGGGTGAAGTGGGGCGCCTGGGTGGCTCAGTCTGATTGCAGCTCAGGTCATGATCTCAGGGTTTTGAGATCGAGCCCCGCGTCAGTCTCTGTGCTGGGCTTGGGGCCTGCTTAAGATTCTTTCCCCCTCTGCCCCTCTCCCCACTTTCTCTCGCTCTCAAATAAATAAATCTTTAAAAAAATTTCATTGTCTGATGCTTCATTTGCTTACCCCTTACCAGTACCAGTTATTAGATCAAAGCATTTGGCAAAGATTTTTTTATAAAATAGAGGCCCTTCCGAGTTTGGGCAGAAAAACACACCACACGTCACACCAGCAGTCAGGACTTCCTGCTCTGAATTTTAACAGCCATCAACCTGGTCAGGAGATGCACATTCAGACCATTCGACAAGATCAAATGAGTGCACCCTGATTAAGAAGATGTTTCCAGGTGTTTGCTGCGGCAGCACATATACTAAAATTGGAAAGAGTAAGTTTCCTGAAATCTTCCCAGGAAGTCAACATGAATGAAACTGGTTCTAATAGAAAGGATGTAAGAGATTTAAGTGCAGGGTGGGATTTTTTTTCTTTACAGAATAGAAAAATGACCGAAAGTCCAGTGGCCTTTCATTTATACATATATCCCCTCTTCTAGAATCTAACACACTGGCTTCATTTTCAAAATGAATCATTTTATTTTCCTCAAATGCAGCCGTAAATTATAAACCTTAAGCATGTGATAGTCACATGATTTCTTCAGTAAGCTCAGGACTTCCACAAGCTTCTCTGGAGCTTATAGCCAGAGTAGTCCAGGGAGTCAAATGTTAAAGCTTTCTTCACAGCCATACATTCCTTTGATGTTTGGGTTATTGAACACAAACGCACTGGATAACTTGTCTTCAGCATTGTCCATTTCTGTTTCTGAAAGCGTTAGCTGTGTTTTCTTTTCTTCCTTTTTTTCATTTTATTTTACTTCACTTCCCTTTATTTTGTTTTATTTTCATCATGATATGTGTACTCTTTAATCCTCATCCCCCCCTCCACCACCTCCCTTCTGGTAACCATCAGTTTGTTCTCTATAGGTAAGAGTCTGTTTCTTGGTTTGTCTTTCTCTCTCTGTTTTTTTTCTTTGCTCATTTGTTTCTTAAATTCCATATATGAGTGAGATCATATGGTATTTGTCTTTGACTGACTTATTTCGCTTAGCATTACACTTTCAGGTTTTCTACATAGAGTATCATGTCATCTGTGAAAAGTGAAGATTTGACTTCTTCCTTGCTGCTTTGGAAGCCTTTTATTTCTTTTTGTTGTCTGATTGCTGAGGCTAGGACTTCTAGTACTATGTGGAACAACAGTGGTAAGAGTGGACATCCCTATTCCTGACCTTAGGGGAAAAAAGCTCTCAGTTTTTGCCCATTGAGAATGATATTAGCTGTGGGCATTTCATATATGGCCTTTATGATGTTGAGGTTTGAGGTATGTTCCTTCTATCCCTACTCTCTTGAGGGTTTCTATCAAGAAAGGATGTATTTTGTCAAAATGATGTATTGAGAGGATCATATGGTTCTATCCTTTCTTTTATTAATGTGGTATATCACACTGATTGATTTGCAGCTATTGAACCACCCCTACAGCCTAGGAATAAATCCTACTTGCTCATGGTGAATAATCCTTTTAATGTATTGTTGGATTTGATTAGCTAGTGTCTTGTTGAGAAATTTTGCATCCATGTTCATCAGGGATATTGGTCTGTAATTCTCCTTTCTAGTGGGGTCTTTGTCTGGTTTTGGAATCAAGGTAATGCTGGCCTCATAGAATGAGTTTGGAAGTTTTCCTTCCATGTCTATTTTTTGGAACAGCCTCAGAAGAGTAGGTTTTAATTCCTCTTTAAATGTTTGGCAGAATTCCCCTGGGAATCCATCTGGCCCTGGACTCTTGTTTGTTGGGAGATTTTTGATTACTGATTAAATTTCTTTGCTGGTTATGGGTCCGCTCAAATTTTATATTTCTCCTGTTTCAGTTTTGGTAGTTCATATGTTTCTAGGAATTTATCCATTTCTTCCAGATTGTCCAATTGGTTAGTGTATAAATATTCTCTTATAATTGTTTGTATTTCTGTAGTGTTGGTTGTGATCTCTCCTTTCTCATTCATGATTTTATTTACTGCGGTCCTTTGTCTTTACTTTTTGATAAGTCTGGCCGGGGTTTATCAATCTGGTTAATTCTTTCAAAGAACCAGCTCTTGGTATCATTGATCTGTTCTACAGGTTTTTTGATTTCTATATCATTTATTTCTGCTCTAATCTTAATTATTTCCCTTTTTTTGCTGGTTCTAGTCCTTATTTGCTGTTCTTTTTTCCAGCTCCTTTAGGTGTAAGGTTAGATTGTGATTTGAGACTTTTCTTGCTTGTTGAGGAATGCCTGTATTGCTATATACTTACCTCTTATGACTGCCTTTGCTGCATCCCAAAGGTTTGGACTCTTGTGTTTTCATTTTCATTTGTTTCCATGTATTTTTAAATTTCTTCTTTAATTCTCTGGTTAACCCATTCATTCTTTAGTGGGGATGCTCTTTAACCCCTAAGCATTTGTGGTCTTTCCAAATTTGTTTTTGTGTGTTCTTGTTCTTGTGTTCTTTGTTCTTTCCAAATTGTGTTCTTCAGGTTTCATAGCGTTGTGGTCTGAAAATATGCATCGTATTATCTTTTTGTACTGGTTAAGGCCTGATTTGTGAACCAATATGTGATCTTCTCTGGAGAATGTTCCATGTGCACTCGACAAGAATGTGAATTCTGCTGCTTTAGGATGAAATGTTTTGAATGTGTCTGTAAAGTCCATCTGGTCCAGTGTGTCATTGAAAGCCATTGTTTCCTTGTTGATCTTCTGGTTAGAAGATCTCTCCATTGTTGTGAGTGGGGTGTTAAAGTCCTTTACTATTATATTATTATTATCAATGAGTTTCTTTAAGTTTGTTAGTAATTGATTTATATATGGCTGCTCCCAAGTTGGGGCATAAATATTTGCAATTGTTAGATTCTCTTGTTGGATAGACCCCTTTATTATGAAGTAGTGCCCTTCTTCATCTCTTATTACAGACATTGGTTTAAAATCTAGTTTGATATAAGTATGGCTACTCCAGCTTTCTTTTGATGTCCATTAGCATGATAGATTGTTCTCCACCCCCTCACTTTCAGTCTGGAGGTGTCTTTGGGTCTGAGTCTTTTTTTTAAAAATATTTTATTTATTTATTTGAGAGAGAGAAAGTGAGAGAGAGAGAGCATGAGCAGAGGGCAGGGGCAAAGGGAGAGGGAGAAGCAGACTTCCTCAGGACTCGATCTCAGAACCCCAGGATCATGACCTGAGCTGAAGGTAGATGATTAACCAACTGAGCCACCCAAGTGCCCCTAAAATGAACCTCTTGTAAGCAGCATATTGTTGATGGATCTTTACCCTATGTCTTTTGATTGGATTATTTAGTCCATTTACATTCACAGTGATTATTGATAGATATGAAATTAGCACCATTGTATTACCTATAAAGTCACTGATCCTGTAGATTGTTCCTTTCTAGTCTTTGTTGCTTTTGCTGTCTCTTTCCTGCAGAAAGTGTCCCCTTTAGGGCCGCCTGGGTGGCTCAGTTGGTTAAGTGACTGCCTTCGGCTCAAGTCATGATCCTGGAGTCCTGGGATCAAGTCCTGCATCAGGCTCCCTGCTCAGCAGGGAGTTTGCTTCTCCCTCTGACCCTCCCCCCTCTCATGCTCTCTCTATCTCATTCTTTCTCTCTCAAATAAATAAATAAAATCTTAAAAAAAAATAGGTGTCCCCTTTAATATTTCTTGCAGAGCTGGTTTTGTGTTCACGAACTCATTTAGTCTTTGCTTGTCTTGGAAACTCTTTATCTTTCCTTCTATTCTGATTGACAGTCTTGCTGGATATAGTATTTTTGGCTGCATATTTTTCCCATTCAGTACGTTGAATATATCATGCCACTCTCTTCTGGCCTACCAAATTTCTGTGGTCAGGTCTGCTGTTAACCTTATGTGGCTACCCTTATAGTTTAAGGACTTTTAGTCCCTGGCTGCTTTCAGAATTCTCTCTTAATCTTTGTACTTTGCAAGTTTCACTATATGTCTTGGTGTTGACTTTTTTTGTTGTTGATTTTGAGGGGAGTTCTCTGTGCCTCTTGGACTTGAATGCCTGTTGCCTTCCCCAGATTAGGGAAGTTCTCAGCTATAATTTGTTCAAATAAACCTTCTGCCCCTTTTTCCTGCTCTTCTTCTGGGACTCTTATGATATGGATATTATTGCATTTTGTGGAATTGCTGAATTCCCTAAGTCTGTATTCTTGATCTAATAATTGTCTTTCCCTCTTCTTTTCAGCTTCATTATTTTCCATAATTTTATCTTCTGTATCACCTATTTGATCCTCTGCCTCTTCCATCATCATTGTGATTACATCCAGTCGGTTTTGCATCTCAGTTATAGATGTTTTTATTTTGGCCCAACAAGTTTTTAGGTCTTTTATCTCTGCAGCCAGTGTTTCTCTGGTGTCTTCTATGCTTCTTTCAAGCCCAGCTAGTATTTTTATGACTGTTGTTCTAAATTATTGTTAAGATATATTGCTTATATCTGTTTTGGGTAAATCCCTGGCTGTGCTTTCTTCTTGATCTTTCTTTTGGGGAGAATTCCTCCATCTTGTCATTATGTCTAAGTTTCTGTCTTTCACATGTTATGAAGGCTTGTTATGTTTCCTACTCCTGAGAGTAATACTATATTAAGAGGGGGTCATACACGAACCATGAGAGCTATGGACTCTGAGAAGGAAACTGAGGGTTCTAGAGGGGAGGGGGGTGGGGGGATGGGTTAGCCTGGTGATGGGTATTAAAGAAGGCATGTATTGAATGGAAAAAAAAAAAAGAAGAAGGGGTCATACACTGTCCAGGGCCTGGCATTTCAGGAAGTGTTTCTGGTGTATGCTGTGTGCACTCTGCTATTGTGTTTTGGCTGCTCTTTTCCACAGGTCAGTCCTCTGCAGAGGTCCTCCTTCCTTGCAGTGGGGAGTGTTTGGACTTTTAACTAGGTGTGCTTTGATTTGTTTGTTAAGATATGTTTAAAAAAGGGCAAAAAAGGCCTGATCCAAGGAAAGAGAAAAGGAAAAGGAACAATAAACAGACAAACAAAAAAGTATAAGCCTGAGTCCAAAGATAAAGAAAGAAGGAGAAAAGAAAAGAAAAAAGCCTGATCCAAAAAATGAGAAAAGGAAACAAATAAACCAACCAACAAATGAACAAAAAACTATGAGCCTGATTCCAAAGAAAAAAAGAAAAAAGGAAAAGAAAAAATAAAAAACCAGTTCCACCAGAACTGAAGCTGAGACTTTGGAGCAGTCTGTGATCGGTAGACCTGGTACATAAGGGGGGCCTGTGTTGGTCTTCTGAGGGAGGGGCCCGCTGCTCTGTCTCACAGTGAGAACTGCCCTTGTAAAGATGCCCTTGCCAGGCGCAGGGGGCCAGGATTTGGTGTAAGGGACTCCAGCCTCCACTGGAGGTGCTGTGTTTCTCTCTGAAGTCGACAGGGTGTGTGTGTGGGGGTGGAAGATGGTGTCACCCTGCCCTCTCATCTCCAGGGAGGGGTACTCACAGCCTCCCTGTTTAGGCAGCCCTCACAGAAAAGAGAACAATCTCCTTTCCTCTGCCGCAGGCTTTCATCAGATCCATGCCCTCAATCTGTCTGTGGCTGGCTGTGGGCACTCCTGGCACCACAGTTCTTCTATGTTTTATCTTTGGCCCGTGGCTGGGTTTCAAAACTCTGTATCTTAAAGGGCACGGCAAGGTGTGGACCTGTTCCCTCCCCTGGAGAAGAGCCTCACAGCATTGCGCCTGGCACTGTTCAGTCCCAGAAAAGCAGTTGCCTAGGCTGCACAGGTGGCTGGAGTCTATGGTGATGCACAGGGAAAAGCTATGACCAGGTTATCAGCCCTCTGCCTGCACCTCTGTCCCCTGCTGTTGAACTGCTGCTCTGTGGTGCCTGGTGGGCCTTTTGTCCTTGGAGAGGCAAAAACCCTCTTCCAGGGGCCCCTGGGTGGCTCAGTCAGTTGGCTTCTGCCTTTGGCTCGGGTTGTGATTTGGGGGTCCTGGGATCGAGCCCCATGTCAGGCTCCCTGCTCGGTGGGGAGCCTGCTTTTCCCTCTCCTCCCTGCTCCTGCTCTTTGTTGCTGTTTCTATCTCTCTCTCAAATGAATAAAAAAAAAATCTTAAAAAAAAAAAACCCTCTTCCAAATGTACTCTGGGAAGGGGAGCTTTCTCTCCCAGTGTCACGGAGGGGATTCCAACACCATGACGTCTTGCACAGACCCTCCCGCTACTCTCTCCCTCCCTCCCCAACTTTGTTCCAAGAAAAGTGCTCCCTCTCCTCTGTGGCACTGCAGCTTTTTTCTCCCTCAATTCATGGCTCTGAAACTCACATCTGCCATGTTCTCTCCCTCCAATTGTGCAGATTGTTTTCTTAATCCTCAGATTGATTTCCTAGGTGTTCAAAATGATCTGATGTTGAGCTAGCTGTGTTCCAGGGAGGAGGAAGCCCAGGGTCCCCCTACTAATCCACCATCTTAAGTCCTCCTAGAAATTTAAGTATTTTCTCTCATTTAGTTAATAGAATGTGAGGTCTCTGATGGCAAAGATTATGTATCTTAGTATCTTTCTTCTCTCAAGGCACTTGGCATTCATTGTTTACCTCTGGTAAATACCTACTTATAAATTCAGAATTATTTGGAATGACATGGTGGTTATTGACTCTAGTATTGCACAAGTTAAAAAATCACAAATGTTCTGGGCGCCTGGGTGGCTCAGTTGTTTAAGCGACTGCCTTCGGCTCAGGTCATGATCCTGGAGTCCCTGGATCGAGTCCCGCATCGGGCTCCCTGCTCGGCAGGGAGTCTGCTTCTCCCTCTGACCCTCCCGACCCTCCCCCCTCTCATGTGCTCTCTCTCTCAGTCTCTCTCTCTCAAATAAATAAATAAAATCTTTAAAAAAAATCACAAATGTTCTTAGCCTTGTATCTGTGACTGAAAAACTAAGACAATAATTAATATGTGTGAAATGTGCCAATGTTAGCATGCTACAGTGGGTTTACTTGCAATATGTCTCTGCAATGAGTTTCTTCTTTCTTGTAGGACATTTTTAAAGCTGGAGATACCAATGAGGATTCAAGATTGGACTTTGGAGAATTTTTGCAGTACCTTAAAGACCACGAGAAAAAAATGAGGCTGGCATTTAATAGTCTGGACAAAAATAATGATGGTGTGTGTTTGTGTTTTATTACAATTAGCTTAACACGAATAATAATTGTCAGTACTAAAGGACATTGTTTTATCAGCCTTTAACTTCCTCGTACCATCAGAGATTCAGTTATTTCTATTGCATGTCTAGTAGTAATTTTTTCTTTCGGAGAATATTATATAAACTATATTTATTAGTGTTAAAATTTTTGTGTGGTTACTATATTTTTAAAGATTTAATTTATTTATTTGAAAGAGAGAGCACAAGCAGGGGGAGGGGCAGAGGGAGAGGGAGAAGCAGAATCCCCGCTGAGCAGGAAGTCTGATGCAGGGCTCCATCCCAGGACCTCGGGATCACGACCCGAGCTGAAGGCAGACACTTAACTGACTGAGTCACCCAGGCGCCCCTGGTTACTATTTTTTTAATAAAATAATTTGTCCTCTGAATTTAAAGCTTCTTGGCTTAGGGAGTAGGTCTCTCAACTCTTTTTTTTTTTAATTTTTTTTTTGAAGATTTTATTTATTTGACAGAAAGAGACACAGTGAGAGAGGGAACACAAGCAGGGGGAGTGGGAGAGGGAGAAGCAGGCTTCCTGCCGAGCAGGGAGCCTGATGCAGGGCTTGATCCCAGGACTCTGGGATCATGACCTGAGCTGAAGGCAGACGCTTAACGACTGAGCCACCCAGGCGCCCCAAGGCCTTTCCACTCTTTTGCAATGTATGAGCTGAAAGTATCATGGTAATTTAAAAAAATGCCATTGTTTACTTGCTGATTTTGAAAATATTTTGGTTGCAGGAAAGTTAGATAACACAAAGATCTTAAAAGAAAGTAAAAGTTACTTGTAACCCTGCTGTCTGGAGATCAGGTTTAACATTTTAATATATTTTTATAGTTTCTTCTAGACTTTTTATTTCTTTCTTGGTTTCTCTTTCTCTCTCTTTTTTTAAGCATACACTTTTTTTTTTAAGATTTTTTAAAATTTATTTATTTGACAGAGAGATAGCACAAGTAGGCAGAGCGGCAGGCAGAGGGAAAGGGAGAAGCAGGCTCTCTGCTGAGCAGGGAGCCCGATGCGGGGCTCGATCCCAGGACCCTGGGATCATGACCTGAGCCGAAGGCAGCCGCTTAACCGACTGAGCCACCCAGGCGCCCCAGCATACACTTTTTAAAAAAAGATTTTATTTATTAGAGAGAGAGAGAGCACAAGCAGGGGGAGCGGCAGGCAGAGGGAGAGGGAGAAGCGGGCTCCCTGCCGAGCAAGGAGTCCCATGTGGGGCTTGATCCCAGGACTCTGGGATCATGACCTGAGCCTAAGGCAGATGCTTAACCGACTGAGCTACCCAGGCATCCCTCTTTCTCTCTTTAAATGAAATTGTAGTCACACTACATATAGTTTGATGTCCTGCTTTTTTCTTTTAATGTTATAATGTAAGCATTTTCATTTCATTTAATATTCTTCACATAGTTTTTAATGACTCTGAAATATTCCATTTATGAGTAGACTTATCTAATCATTCTTGTATTTTAAGACATTTGGGATGTTTCCAAATTTGTACTCTTATACATAGTGTTGTGATAAATATCCATACTGATTTACAGAGGAAAGGTGTACTTTGTCACAAACCCTTAAATCATAAAGACTGTAGGTAAAAGTAGAATACCATTTCCGCATCCATATGTGGCTAATCAACCATGGGTAATTAGAACCTAATTACACCCTATTTAAGAAACACATGGATTTTTAAGTTTTCAGAAATTTAGTTTTTGTTAATTGAAAAATTCTAAGTGTACCAGAGAAGCTATTTAAAGGATTGTACTGATTGATTCTTGGGTAAAACAAAATGTATCCTGAATGTCACAGGCTTTAGTGACCCGTGATACCCAAATTGCAGTGCTTCAAGCTTCCATTCACTTTTTCAGAAAGAAGTTTAGGACTTTCTGGGTCCTGCTATTGAAATAGTGCCCAGAAGCTTTAGAGGTACTACTTACTAATGTCTTTCAATTAGAACTGGTCCTCAATTGCTGCTGATCTTTTCCCAATAGTTCTGCTCTTGTGCTATTCTGGAATTTCACCTGTTATTGGTGGTTACCACCATGATCAACATTTGTAAGCTGAAAATCCACTGTGTCAGATAATCAATGAAATCAGATAATTAGTAAAAACATAATGCTATTATTGTCTCTGGTAAAGCTGCAAATCAGTGCTTGTAGCTCTTGGTAATAAAGAGAATACTTTTTCTGAGGCAAGGTGGAAATCCGAAAGTAATACAGTGATTAGCAATATAGATCTTTTCATTTCTGCCTTGACTAGTCAAGCTGGAATATCACAGTTCAGTCCCCAAAGTCCTCTGGAGGTACCATTCTGGTAGAGCTACTGTCCAAATTCCCATGGGCTTCATTTGTTCTGAGCTGTGACAGTTGGTATGAAGCTCTACTCTTGGCACCAGGGCTCCTGCCCACCTGGACTGCAGAGCTTAGGCTCTAGCAGAGGTGCGAGGTCTGATCGGGCTGCCTGCTTTCTGTGTCATCACTGTTGTTGCTTCAGTGACCACTTTTGTGTAGAGCTCAGCCAATTTACTTTCACCAGCATGCTTTTTGTGGGTGGAAAAGGGAATACATCCTCTGGTATGGGTTGAATTGTGTGCACCCTAAAAGAGATACGTTGAGCCTCCCATACCTCAGACTGTGACCTTATTTGGAAATAGGTCTTTACAGAAGTAATCATGTTAAAATGACACCATTAGGGTAATGCCCAATATCTAATATGACTGGTGTCATATAAAGGGGAAACTTGGACACAGAGGCAGATATGCACAGAGGAACATGATGTGAAGTGGCTATTTGGTGTGATGGGATCAGGAATGGGGCGATGCATCAACAAGCCAAGGAACAACTGCGGCTACCAGAAGCTCAGAGAGAAGCACAGAACAGATCCTTCCCTGGCATCTTCAGAGGGAGCATGGCCCTGCTGACACCTTGATTTCAGACTTCTGGTCTCCAGAACTGTGAGACCATAAATTCCTTTTGTTCTAAGCTACCAAATTATGGTACTTAGTTATGCAGCCATAGGAAACTCCTCCCCACTGTTATGTTTAATCAAGTGTCTGATAATACCAGAATATTTGGGGCCTCAACGTCTAAGCTTTCTCAATTCATATGAACGTGCAGTCACTTTCTTCCAGAGTGTCCAAGTGCTTCCAGATTGGCTGGGCTAGGGTAGTTTCTTGTATCAGGTGTGTGTCTTTGACCCTGGAGCCAACATTTCCTTCTGAATTCTATTACTGGATCTGGCTCACTGGATCTGTCTCACTTCCTCTGCTTTTCCTTCCTGACATCATTGTTCCTGTTGGGACTCTCCCAGCTCATCACACATTATATTTGTTAAAAATTAATAGTATGCGGGGCGCCTGAGTGGCTCAGATGGTTAAGTGTCTGCCTTCGGCTCAGGTCATGATCCCAGGGTCCTGGGATCGAGTCCCGCATCGGGCTCCCTGCTAGGCGGGGAGCCTGCTTCTCCCTCTGCCTCTGCCTCTCTCTCTCTCTCTCTCTCTCTGACTCTCATGAATAAATAAATGAAACATTTAAAAAAAAAAATTAATAGTATGCAGAATTCAATTTTAACCACCTGCTTTCTGTCCCCCAGGAGGCTTTCCAGGCCTTATGCCAATCACTGGAGACAAGAGGATGCACGTGGGCTGGTGTACTGTCAAACTCACTGGCAGGACGTGCGCAAGCCCTGATGTGATCTGATCTATTTAACTTCTCTCACTAAGTAGTATCTGAGCTCCTGCTCCTGTTCAGCCAAAGTGTCCATGGAATGCGGTTATAATGATGTGAATGAAGTAATTATTGAATTCTTTTTTAGATGGAGTTTTTTTGGGGATTGAAGAAATGGTAGGAAAAGAACTAACATTTATTGGATTTTATTTTCTATATCTTATTTTTGTCTCATACAAGTCATTATAGCAGCTGCATTTTACAGATGAGAACACTGAGGCTAAGGAAGGTTAAACATTTTGCTTTCCATTGGCTCTCCCAGTGAGCCACATCTCCCAGGATGTATGCCTTTGTGTTAGCCTTGTGAACCACACAGGCCTGGGCTTGGCCATTTTGACTTACTTCAGTCGTTAGGGCATTAGCAAGGCTTAATAAGTACTGGTATATTGGAGCTTGTCCTCTTGGAATACTCTTTCTAACATCCTGAGCCACCAGAAAAGAGATCTAGTTTCCCAACGGGAGAGATTGCTCATTTAGTTCTCAATTGTTCTACATTTCCATCTGAGGTAACAGACATGAGTGAAGCCATCTTGGATTTCCGACGGTAGTTGAACAAACCTTCAAATGAATGAATTCACAAGAGTGGCTCAGGCAAGACCAGCACAAGAACCAGTGAGTTGAATCAAGTTCAGATTGCATACCCATAATCAAATACATCTTTTTTAAAACACTAAATTTTGGGATAGTTTGTTACTTAGCAATAAATTGCTGGTACAGGGATGGAATATTTTGCATTTCTCCCTGGAATTGCAATGCTGGAATGGTTGTGGTCCTCCTCTCTATCCATCTAACAACTGTTATTCCGTTGAATTCATTTCAAGTCTATATTCTCAGTGAAAGCTAGCTGCTTATAATTAAAGACAATTTTGAATCTCCTTTTCAGTTCATAGGCCTTGATAATATTCTGGATCTCATTACCTAATTTTTTTCTACATCTAAGCTTGGATTTTTAGCTTCTTTCAGGTAAAAATTACTTGATGTATTTTAGTTCAATGAAGCAAACAGTTTTTGAGCACTATATGTGAACTATTGCACTTGGAACTGTGTTAACAAAGGTCTTCAGAAGTAAACAATTTTGGGTGAATTAAGAATAAACATACACAAGACGGACTATGATAGTTACTGTAGAAGCGATATAGGGAGAGCTTAATTGTGCCCAGGGACAATTTAGATTTGTGCTGGATCAATACATAAACAGAATTGAAAAGAAAGGGTTTCTTGAGGGACACCTGGGTGGCTCAGTCGGTTGAGCATCCTACTCTTGGTTTCGGCCCAGGTCATGATCTTAGGGTTGTGGGATCAAACCCTGTGTTGGGCTCTGTGCTCAGTGGGGAGTCTGCTTGAGTTTCTCTCTCTCTGCCCCTCCCCCAGCTCACAGGGCCATTCTCTCTCTCTCTCAAATAAATAAATAAATAAATAAATAAATAAATCTTAAAAAAAAAAGAATGAAGGGGTTTCTTGAGCAGAGAGATCGTAGTTTGAACAAAGGCAGAATTAGGAAATTGTCAGTCAAGGTCAGAACTGGTTTATATAGCATTTCAGGTTTAGCTCTAACTTAGTATTTTGGGGGGAAGATTTCATTGACATATAACATATATAGCAATGTGCATAAATTCTAAGTAAAAGCACCATGAATTTTCCTGAGGCAAACATACAACATGGAAATAGCATCCAGATTAAGAAGCAGAATATTACTAGCATCTCAGGAGTGTCCCTTTTTGTCCCATCCAAATCATTACCACCCTCCAAAGTAGCTACTAACCTGCTTTCTAGTACCGCATGTAAGTTCTCAATTTTATTAAACAAGTAAGTGTACCTTACTCATACTGTACCTTTTGCTGAAATGCTTTTTTTGTTTCTTTAGTGGTCTCTTGTTTATCCTTTATAGTACTTCATTTGTGACTTTTGTTTTTAATTCTTATTTATCCCTGCATTGCTTTTTATTCATAACTCTTCTATAACATATAGTTAGCACAGTGCAATATAGTTTTAAAATAAGTAGTTAATCCATACAAGCTAGTAAGCTCTTCAGGGGTTGTTTTATTAATCTCTGGCTTCTTTCACATTTAACATAGTGATTTTAATAGTATACTTCCAAAAAATTTTTTAAGTTATTGAATTAATGAGTATAGTGTTTGAGAATTGTAATGGGATATAAAGCAGAGGATTCAGTTTCCCCAATTGAGGAAAAGTTTGATTTTTGGGCTAAGGAATAGACCAATGAATTCTACCCTGTGGAACTTGGAACACTAGGGGCCTTGGAGTGATCACAAAGAATCTGAAATTCTGTGTGTGAATACTGGGCTTTGTCTATAGGGTAAATCAATATGTCTCATACATATGTATACTATTTATAAATGTATGCAGATGCAGCTGTAGTTCATAAAATATGAAATAAAGATGTGACTGAATTTATAGTAGTTTTTTGATGTTATAGATTTTACAGCTAGGTGACATTAAGTTGATTTTTTTTAACATGAAAATGTCCTCATATTTTAAAAGATGAGTAGCCTCAATTCTTTGTTTTACATGGTGGTGCGGGTGGGGGGGCATCAAAGATTTTTTGGACTTGGAGAGCAGCATGATGAGTTAAATGTTTTAGAGTTTGAGGAGCATATGGAATACTTAATTTCTCCTTCACAACATTCAGCAATTTGAGATTGAGATGCATAGTAGGCTTGTATTAAATATATCAGTTGACTTGAGTTATTTAACATGGGATATGGTTGTGTTAAAAAGAGTTTGTGTTCTATTATATTTTAAGTATGTTATTTCTTTAAAAACTTACCTTATAAAATGTTGAGTGGCCTTATTTTCATGCCCCTGAATCAGATCTTCAGAGTTAGCTTTTTAATTTTTTCCAAGTAGGTACAATAATCTAGATCTGTTGTAGATCTAAAATCTCTTATCGGAAACCCTTAGGGTAAAATGTGTTTAGAAATTTAGAATTTGGGTTTTAGAAAAGCAACAGAGTGCGTGTATGATATATTATGTAATACTCCAGGTGGGGTTTGGGGCATCACCATGCAATTATAAGCGTGAATATTTCTTCAGTGAAACAAATGAATAATCACACAAAATCAGATAAATAATTGGCTACCAAATGAGTTTTGGTGCCAAATTTACAAAAAGTCTTTTAGTTTTCAGCGCTTTTAGCCTTTGTGTTGTGAATATAGGATTATAGGTCTAAGAAACATGGACTTTTTAAAGACTATTGCATTCTAAGTATATTTTGCCTTGTTATCTTTTCAGATAATTTAATTTGACATTTTTTCACTTTTTAAAGGAATAATAGAAACTTCAGAAATAATTGCTGCTTTGAAATCACTGGGTATAAATATTTCTGAAGCTCAGTCAAAAAAAATTCTACAAAGGTCAGTCCTTATCCTTATTTTTGATAGTTTTTATTTTTATTTAATATTCCATGGTAGAAATTAATTGCTATAGGTGTAGCCCCTTCCTCCCTGCCTGCCTCCCTCCTTTCCTGCCTGCCTGCCTTTCTTTTTAGGTTTGATAATATTAGCTTTTATTGACAGTGTTATAAGAAAGATCCCTAAGAAATTTATTGAATTGTGAGAATGCTATTGACTAAATCATAAAGTGTTCACACGTTACAAAGTCCCTAGAGTAAAACTCTGCCTGCTTTAGTTTAAAGAATAGGTGTAATTCTCTTAAGCAATTGATTTAAAAATATTTAATTTTTAATTTTTTTGACATACAAAAATCTGTACATAACTAATATATGCAACTTGTTGAGTTTGGAGGTAAGTATACACCTAGGAAACCATTACCACAATCTATGCCATAAACATATCCATCCCTTCCAAAAGTTTCCTCCCACCGTCTTATTTATAACTATTTTTTTTGTGATAAGAATACTTTTTTATAGTTAAAACTTAAATTTATTTCTTTTTTATTGAGGTATAATTGACATATAACATTAGTTTCAGGTGTACAATGTAATGTTCTGATATTTGTATATATTGTGAAATGATCATCACAATAAGTCTAGTTAACATCTGTCACCATATGTAATTAATTTTTTTTTCTTGTGATGAGAACTTTTAAGATTTACTCTCATCAGCTTTCAAAAATATGCAGCACAGTATTATTAACTATAGTTACCATGCTGTACATTACATTCCCATGACTTACTTTATAACTGAAGTTTGTACCTTTCAACCTCTCTCACCCATTTCACTCATCCCCTAAACCTCCACCTCTGGCAACCACCCACCAATCTGTTCTATCTATGAGCTCTTTGTTTTTGTAAAGATTTCACTTACAGGTGCGATCATACGGTATTTGTCTTTCTCTATCCGACTTATTTCACTTAGCAAAATGCCCTCAAGGTCCATCTATGTTCTCTCAAATGTCTAAGTTTCCTTTTGTTATGTCTGAATAATATTCCACTGTGCACACACACACATTGTGTGTGTGTGTGTCTGTATGCACACACACATACCACATTTTCTTTATCCATTCATCCATTGGTAGACCCTTAGGTTGTGTCCATGTAAGAACAATTAGCATAAGATCTACTGTCTTAGCAACTTTTAAAATATTCAACAGAGTATTCTTAGTACTTATTCTTAGAGTATTTGTTATAAATGTTATAAGCACTATTTTTGTTTTAAATTTCAGCATTGATAGTGATGGAACAATGACAGTAGACTGGGATGAATGGAAGTACTACTTTTTACTTCATCCTGCAACAAATATTGATGAAATTGCTCGTTTCTGGAAGCATTCTACTGTAAGATTGCTTTGTATTTTAATCTATTTTTATTTTGTCACAATGTCATAGCTGTTATTATGATTACATAACCTCTATAATACTTCCAGCCTCAGTGGCTAAAATAACAATATTCTCTCCTTATAATGTTCTACTAATTGAGCAACGAGTATTAGTATTAAATGTACAAACATAGCTACTACAATTTCTTTGTTTACTAAAACCTAGAACTTAAAGTATATACTCATCTACTGAAAGGGCCTACTTTGTGTTGAGAATAAATTACTCTAATATACTTAACTGTCCTCGGAAAGTGGAAAAATAATATACTTTTCTTTTTTCAAAGAGTATATCGAGATGATATACTCACTTAGCTTTCTGTCATGGGAAATGTAAAGTCAAAGATTAAGATTCAAAATTTCAGAATCAGAAAGGATCAAATATATAATCTACCTGTTCTTTTTATGTAAGGACTTGACTCAGAGTTGTGAGGAACAAATGAGGTTTTTTAATCGAAAACTTGTTTTTTCTTTTTTAGATCTCGATGCAGGGGGTTAAGTTAATCATTTATTCATGGCATACTATTTGCATCCTCCTCTTCATAGACAATATAGGGGAGGACAAAGAGCATAGGCTTCAGAGTCAGATGTCTAGGGTTGAATTTCACTTCTGCCACCCACTAGCTTCATAATCCCTCTGTGCCTCAGTTTTCTCAGTTATATACTGGGGATAATAATGGTAAGAGTTTTGAGAATTAAATTAATACATTAGTTAGTGAATTTAGAAAAGGGCTGGGCAGGTAATATATGTCTTCAATAAATGTTACTTATTATGATAGGCACTTATATTAATATGTGTAGTCTGTGTCTTGGATATGTATATATTCTTAGGAATCATGTAGTGTTTCGTGTGTGTGTGTATTTAATTTACATAGGTAGTATTCTGCTAAAGTCCACAACTGATTTCTTGCTTTGTTCACTCGGTGTTATGATTTTAAGATTTGTCCTTGTTGTTATGCATTCATCTAGTTTATTGCTTCTAACCACTACATGGTATGCATTTAACACATCTTCTTTATCCATTTCCCTAGTAATAGACATCTAGATCTTCTCCAACTTCATCCAAAAACCCAAAAAACCAAAAAAAAAAACAAAACCAAAAAACTTTCCTCTTTTGTACCTTAGAGAATTTCACCTGGATTTCTGAGTCAAAACGAATATGCATTTGCAATTTTACAGAGGTTATCCAGTCTTAATTCTATGAAAGATAGCCATGTTATTTCCCAGATGACTTTCTATACCAGCTTACATTCCCACCAGCAATGCATGAATATTGCTTGGTATTATCCAATTTTCTAATATTTTCCACTCTGTTGGGTATAGAGTGGTATCTTGTCTTAATGGGCATTTCTAACTTGTCTTCATAGAAATACTAGAAATTCACATGTTCTTTTCTACAAATTGTCTATTTTTATCTTTGTCTATTTTTTCAAGATTTTTTGAGGCAGAATTGACATACAACATTGTGTAAGTTAAGGTGTACAACATGATATCTGATACACGTATGTATTGTGAAATGATTGTCACATTTCCCTCCATAACCCTCACATAATTACCATTTCTTTTTTGTGGTGAGAACATTTAAGATTTACTCTCTTAGCAACTTTCAAGTATATAATACATTATTAACTGTAATCACCATGCTGTTGTACATTTGGTCCCCAGAACTTATTCACCTCATAACCAGAGGTTTTTGTCCTTAGACCAACATCTTCCCATTTCCCTCATTTCCCAGCTCTTGGCAACCACCATTCTACTCTGTTTCTATGAATTTACCTTTTTTTAGATTCCATATTTAAGTGATACTGTACAGTATTTTTCTTTCTCTGTTTGACTTATTTCATTTAGCATAATGTCCTTGAGGTCCATCCATATTGTTGCAAATAGCAGGATTTTCTTCTTTCTAATGGCTGAATAATAAACCATTGTGTATATATACTGCATCTTCTGTATTTATTCATCTACAGGTGGACACTTAGATTGTTTCCATTACTTGGTTTTTGTGCATAATGCTGCAGTGAACCTGGAGGTACAGATATTTTTTTGAGATCCCGATTTCTTTTTTTTTAATGCTTTATTCGAGGGAGGGAGAATGAGAGAGAGAGAGAGTGAGAGAGAGCGCACACTTAGGCGAGCACAGGGAGGGACAGAGGGAGAGGGAAACAAGCAGATTCCATGCTGAGCAGGGAGCCAGACTTTGGGCTCAATCCCAGGACCTTGAGATCACGACTTGAGCGGAAATCAAGTCAGACGCTTAACCAACTGAGCCACCCAGGCGCCCCTGAGATCCTGATTTCATTTCCTTTGGCTCTATACCAAGAAGTGGAATTTCTGGATATGACAGTGCTTTTTTAATATTTTGAGGAACCTCATACTGATTTCCATAGTGGTTATACCAATTAAATTCCCACCAACAACGCAGAAGGGTTCCTTCCCTTCTCTCTCCATCCTTACTAACACTTGTTATCTCTTGTTTTGTAGGTAGTTGCTATTCTAACAAGAGGTAATATCATTGTGATTTTGATTTGCATTTCCCTGTTGATTAGTAATGTGGACCATCTTTTCATATACATGTTGGCCATTTGTATGTCTTTTTTTTTGAGAAATACCTATTTTGTTGTTTTGCCCATTTTTTTCATTAGATTGGTTTTTTTGTTGTTGTTATTGAGTTGTATGAGACCCTTATATATTTTGGATATTAACCCCAAATCAGATATATGGTTTGTAGGTATTTTCTGCTGTTCTGTAGGTTGCCTTTTTTCATATTGCTGATTGTTTCTTTTACTGTGTAGAAAGAAGCTTTTAAGTTTGATGTAGACCTACTTATTAATTTTTCCTTTTGTTTTCTTTTTAGAAAGAGAGAGAGAGAGCAAGAGGCAGGGGAAGGGCAGAGGGAGAGAGAGCATTTTAAGCAGGTTCCATGCTCAGTGTGGAGCCCTGATTTGGGGCTCCATCTCATGACCCTGAGATCATTACTTGAGCTGAAATCAAGAGTTGGATGCTTACAAAAACTTTTTGCTCTTGCTAATTATGCTCTTGGTGTCATATACAAAAGGTCATTGCCAAGACCCATATCAAGCAGCTTTTTCCTTGTTTACTTTAAGGATTTTTACAGGTTCAGATCTTATGTTTAAGTTTTTAATCCATTTTGAGTTAATTTCTCTGAGTGGTTTAAGGTAAGGGTCCAATTTTATTCTGCTGCATGTGATTAACCAGTTTTCCCAACATCATTCTTTTAAAAGACTATTCCTTGTCCATTGAATATTCTTGGCTCCTTTGTCAAATATGAGTTTACCATATATGTGAGGGTTTATTTCTGGGCTCTCAATTCTGTTCCATTGGTTTATGTGTCTGTTTTTGTGCCAGTATCATACTGTTTTCATTACTATAGCTTTGTAGTATAGCTTAAAATCGAGGAGTATAATGCCTCCAGCTTTGTTCTCTCTCAGGATTGCTTTCACTATTTGAGTTTTGTGTTTCCATATGCATTCTAGGATTTTTTTTTCTATTTCTCTGAAAAATGCCATTGGAATTTTGATAGGGCTTGCATTGAATCTATAGATGGCTTTGGGTATGTGGACATTTAACAATATTAATTCTTCCAGTCCATGAGCATGGTATATCTTTCCATTTATTTGTGTCATACTCAATTTCTTTCATCAATGTTATCTAGTTTTCAGTGTGCAAGTCTCTTACCTCCTTGGTTAAATTTATTCCTAACTATTTTATTGTTTTTGATGCTATTATAAATGAGATTGTTTTCTATATTTCTTTTTCAGATATTTTGTTGTTAGTGTATAGAAATGCAACTGGTTTTTATATATTGATTTTGTATCTTGCAACTTTGCTGATTCCATTGATTAGTTCTAAGTTTTTCTTGTGGAGTCTTTAGGATTTCTTATATATAAGATCATGTCATTTGCAACAGAGACAATTTTACTTCTTTTGTTCTGATTTGGATGCTTTTTTTTTTTTTTTTTTAGGGGGGGAGAGAGAGAGAGAGAGAGACAGAGATTGAGCAGGGAGGGGCAGAGGGAGAAGGAGTGAGAGAATCTTAAGCAGTCTCCACACTTGGTATGGAGCCTGATGTGGGGCTTGATCTAATGACCCTGAGATCATGACCTGAACTGAAATCAAGAGTCAGAGGCTTAACCAACTGAGCCACCCAGGCGCCTCTGGATGCCTTTAATTTCTCTTTCTTGTGGAGGCTAGGACTTTCAGTACTATGTTGTATAGGGTTGGTGAGAAGAATTGTCACCATTGTCTTGTTTCTGATCTTCAAGGAAAAGCTTTCAATCTTTAACCATTGAGTATTATGTTAGCTATGGGCTTGTAATATATGGCCTTTAATATGTTGAGTTATATTCATTCTATACCCAACTTTTTGAGAGTTTTAGTCTTGAAAGGATGTTGAATTTTGTCAAATGCTTTTTCTGCATTTATTGAGATGATCATATGATTTTTATCCTTAATTCAATGTGATATATCACATTTTTTGATTTGTGTATGTTGAACCATCTTTGCATCCCAGGGATAAATCCCATTTATCATGATCCTTTGAATGTGCCATTGAATTCTATTTGCTAATATTTTGTGGAGAATTTTTGCATTTATGTTCATTAGGGCTATTGATTTGTAGTTTTCTTGTAGTGTCCTTGTCTGACTTTTGTATCAGGGTAAAATGAGTTTGGAAGGGTTCAATTCTCTTCAGTTGTTTAGTAGAGTTTGAGAATGATTGGCATTAATTCTTCTTTAAATTTTGGTAGAATTCACCGGGGATACCATCTGGTCCTGGGCTTTTCTTTGTTGGGCGATTTTTTTCGTTAGTGATTCAATCTGCTTTCTCATTATTGGTCTGTTCAGATTTTCTCTTTCTTCATGATTAAGTCTCAGTAGGTTGTATGTGCCTAGGAATTTATACATTTCTTCTAGATTATGCAATTTATTGGTGTATAATTGTTCAGAGTAATGTCTTATGACCCATTGTAGTTTTGTGGTATCAGTTGTAATGTCTCCTCTTTTGTTTCTGCTTTTATTTATTTGAGTCTTCTCTCTTTAGTTAGTCTAGCTAAAGGTTTGCCAATTTTGTTTATCTTTTTAAAAAAACCCAGCACTTAGTTTTGGTGATCTTTTGTTTTTTGTTTGTTTTTGTTTCCAGTCTCTATTTCACTTATTTCTGCTCTGATCTTTATTATTTCCTTCCTTCTGCTAACTTTGGTCTTAGTTTTTCTTTTTCTAGTTCCTTAAGGTTTATTTATTTATTATTATTATTATTTTTTATTTGTTTCAGGGGTAGAATTTAATGATTCATCAGTTGCATATAACACCCAGTACTTATTACATCAAGTGCGTCCTTAATGCCCATCACCCAGTTACCCCATCCCCCCACCCCCCCTCCAGCAACCCTCTGTTTCCTAGAATTAAGAGTTTGCCTCCCTCTCTGTTTTCATCTTATTTTATTTTTCCTTCCTTTCCCCTATGTTCATCTGTTTTGTTTCTTAAAGTCCACATTTGAGTGAAATCATATGGTATTTTTCTTTTTCTGACTGACTTATTTCAGTTAGCATAATAGTAGTTCCTTAAGGTTTAAATTTAGATTGAGGTTTTCTTGTTTCTTGAGGTAGGCCTGTATTGCTGTGAACTTCCGTCTAAGAACTGAGTTTGCTGCATGCCATAAGTTTTGGTATATTGTGTTTCCATTTGTCTTAAGGTATTTTTTTTTTTTATTTCCCCTTTGATTTCATCTTTGACCCATTCAGGGGCCTTATTCTCTCTATTATCTCCTTTATTTTTTGTATTTAAATATCCTGCATTTAAATACAACATTTAACATATTTAAGCCAGTACCTTTAACAAAAAAATGTAATCCTACTGAAGTCCCGTCTAGCTACCTTATCCTTTTTCTCTCTTCATGGCTATACTTCCCATTCACTTCTCAACTAACTGGTTTTGCTTTCACCACTTTGTAGAAATTCTTTTACTAAGCCAGTCTCTCTACTGTTAGTTCAGTGGATATTTTCTAGATCTTACCACTCTCTTTTTTTACGTGTTCTCTTCAGCTGGCTTCCTTGACACTGCATTCTCCTGGTTTTCTTCCCACCTCTCTGTCATTACTTTTCTGTCTCCCTTGAGGCTCTTCTTTCTCAGCCTGTCTCTTATATATTAGCTTTCTTCTATGTTCTAGTTTCAACTTTGTTTGCCTCTCACCCTGTATATTTTTTTTCTAGGCAATCCTATTTACTCTTCCACGTTGAACTACCAGGTATAGGCCAATTGATTGCTCCAAATCTTACATCTCTAGAGCACACCTTCCTTCTGCATGTGCAAGCATTTATTGGATATCAATTGGGACACCTCAAACACACACACCACATCATTTGTCCCCTAGATCTTCTTTTACCATTTCACTGAATGGTGTCATCATCTTCCTAATTGCTCAAGCCATAAATGTCAACATTATTCCAAGGTCTTGAGCGTTCCTTTACCCTCCTTCCATCCCTATATACAGTCTTGCAGTTCTTAGAATATCTAATGTCTATGAACAAATTATTTTCTTTGCCTAGAACATTCCCTTGGTTAATCCCTACTTCTATAGGGAGACAGTACAGTGTGATGGACAAGAAGGTAAACTTTGAGGTCAGAATACCTGGATTCATATTGCTTTGCTACTTCTAAGTTACTTTACGTGAAAAGTGTTCCTTGACAGTTCCACTCATCTCCCCCCAACAAAAATAAAAAGAATTCAACACTCCATTAAATGTCTCGATACTGTGTTCTTAAGACATTTTTTTTTGCTACCCTTGTTATTGTACTTATTCCTTTATATTATAATTGCTTGTTTCCTTTCCTATCTTTTGTATTATACTGTCAACTCCCGGAGGGAAGAAACTTAATTTCTGCACTATATTATGAATACACAACCCAGCACCTGGTATGTTAATTTATTAATTCAACAAATATTTATTGAGCACATTATCTCCAGTGACCAAAGTGCAAGGTTTACAACAGTGCATAAAAAAGACCAGGTTAGGTCTTTTTTTAATACTTAAATAGTACAGGATTTAAATACTTAAATAGACCTTTTAAGTATTTAGATACTTAAATAAGACCAGGATAGATAGTACATCTATCCCAGTGCAGGTTGCTGCTCTTATCAGACTTATTTTCTAAAGGAGGAAGCAAGCAACAGATAGAAATGAACTAATAAAGATTATGCTAAGTATTAGAGAGAAATCTATGGAAAGAGCCAAGGAGAAAGGTCCTACTAGAGGGAAAATCAAGTACAAAGTTCTGAGGTGGAATGGCATTGGAAAGGGGGCACTCAATGAATGCATAAATAAAGGTGGGAAAACTGAGAAGCAGAGAAGTGACTTGTCTGCCATGATTGACAAGTAATGGAACCTAGATCCCCTGTGTCCAATGTGGCACTCTTTTCAGTGAGTCACCTTGCCTCAATATTTAGCAGAAATGGATAATCTCAGCAAAAGCATGTATGATGACTGAAAATAAAGTGAAATGCAAAACTTGTTAGAGTTCAGAGTTTTAAAAAGAAAATTGTCATTAGAGAAAAGAGTCAATGTAAGTAATGGAGAAAGAAGTATAAGAGTATAAAATACTACTCTTGAATTCTGACAGATTAGGTAAGTACACAGTGGAATTCGAGAGATTTTGAAATGAAGTAGAGAAAATTAAGCATTGTGTGACAGGCATTGTGGTGTGTGACTAGGACATTATCCCTGCATTGAATGTTTACATTTTTTGTGGAAGAGATTAATCTAAATAGCTTGAGAATTTAAAGTTTATAACTCTAATTTAATAGGAATTGATTTTTACAGATTTTAAATCTGTATGTGAATGTATTATTAAAAATCATTGGGTCTAGGGCAAGTGCTGACAAAATTGTCAGTATTCATTAACAGGAGGTGAGATATGAAAAAATTCTTTGGGTTTTTGGTCTTTGTAAAAAATTATCCTTTTTAAAAAAATTATCCTTTTAATTTATCAAGTATGTATATTTTTCTTTATTGTGTAATTCATTTTTTCATTTTTATCAGATAATTGACATAGGGGAGAGTATATCTATCCCAGATGAATTTACTGAAGAAGAAAAGCATTCTGGAGATTGGTGGAGGCGTTTGGTGGCAGGAGGTATAGCTGGTGCAGTTGCAAGGACATGCACAGCACCTTTTGACCGCTTGAAAGTCATGATGCAGGTAGTTTGCACACTTGACCCCTTAAGGATTAAAGTCACTTGAAAAACCCTTGACAGTTTTCAAAAAGAAATGTTTCGGCACATTTCATACTATTTCTCATTAAAATTTCACATTTTTCTGAAAATGCAAATTTTCTTATTTTCAATATTAAAGGATTTTTAAATTTTCTTAAAGATGCTTTGTGCTATTTAAATTAATTTTATTTGAAATAATAATGATAGGACACTCTATTAGAAGTTTTTTTAGAAATAGAACTAAAAATATCAAAGAAGTGATAAGACACCATTAGTCTTATTTGTTGATTATCTCTAGACCCTGGCACCTACATAATAGCATGGTTCTATTGTACTATTTAAGTATTAAGCCATATTTCTAAGAATTGGCAAATAAGTTACTTAGAGTATGCTATTGACTGATACTTCACTAGAGGTATTGGTGTCTAATTATCTTTATTCTACTGAGTAATGGATTGTCAATAGTAGTTTCAATAGTGCATAGTTTAATCTCTTAACTGTCATGATTAAAATTTAATATTTGCTGAATACTTTCTTCACAAAGATACAAAAATTAATAATTCAAAATCTAGTGAGTTTAAATTTGTAATTAAACTTACATATGGGGGTGTTTTATTGTCTTTTTTTTTTTTTTTGGTTACATTGGTGACATTTGGTAATGGATTATTAATAGTTTTTTTGGTTGTTGTCTGATCTTATTTATTTGTTACTCTTAAAAAATCTTACTTCTGACAGACTCAGCTGTAGAAGTAGGAGCTCTCAGAGGTGATAGGCTCCATCTCTTGGCAATCTGTTCCTGATGTTCTCCTTTGGCTTCCTTCCTTCTCTTGGCCAAAAGTTTAGCATGTTCTGTGGACTCTTCCTTATTTTTCTTAGTATGCTGTTTCTTCACAGGCATTGTATTGCAGAGCACGTGGAGCAATGAGATGCTGAATGCTGGGCACTTGGGTCCTGGGTGTCGTGCCCTCTTTGTTCACAGGCTTTCTGACAATGTACCCGTGGGCATCATCTTCTGCAGAGAGATTGAAAAGTTTGCAGACCCTGCTAGCTCTTGTGGGCACCAGGTGATGAGGCACAATAGGATCAGCCTAGGAATATCTTTCTCCTGCTTTTTTACAATTACCAAGTTGTGAACACTCAGGTCTGCATCCACAATGCAACCCTGAACAAATTTGGGCTTTCTTTCTCCAGATCTCCTGTATCTATAGAAGAAATGCCCCATACTCAGTAGCAGTGCTCACTTTATGAATAATTTATATATTGTTTTTTGGTTTTGTGATTAACAGTATAGCATGAGCATGTTTTCATGTTATTTCAAGTATTCTTCAAATATTTCAAATATTTGTGTATTCTTCAAAAACAGGTTTTAATGACTATTATTTCAAGTGGATGTGTCATATTAATTTTTTAAATTATTTTTCCCTATTCTTGGACATGTAGGTGGTTTTTAAAACTCTTTTAAAATTATAATTCATAATAGTTCATAATGATGAGCTTCATTGATTATGAGGTTTTTTTTCATATTTAGGATTATTTATTTAGAAAGAGTTCCTAGAAGTTAAGTAATGATATGAACATTTTTAAGGCTTTGTGTGTGTGTGTGTGCATGTGTGTATACTGTTAAATTCTTTTCCAGACTTTTTCTTCCCACGAGAGATGAGAATGCCCATTTCACCTTGCTCTCCCATTATTATCCTGTTACATTATAAACAGGAGGGTATTTTACTAAATTCTAATTTTCACTTTCTTAAAAAGGACATATTCTTATTATAAAATAATACATTAGAAAAATGGATGATGCAGAAAAGTAGAATGGAAGACATTAAAATGACCTGTAATCCTTGTGTATTAGTTTGCCAGGGATGTTATAACAAAATATCACAAACTGACTGGCCTACACAACAGAAGTTTATTGTCTCACAGTTTTGAAGTCTAGAAGTCTGAGATCAAGGTGTCTGCATGGTTGGTTCCAGTGAGGAAAGGATCTGTTCCAGGTCTCTCTCCTTGGCTTGTAGATGGCTGTCTTTTCTCTGTGTCTCTTCATGTTGTCTTCCCTCTGTACATGTCTCTGTGTCCAAATTTCACCTTTTTATAAGGACACTAATTATATTAGTTTTTAGGGCCCACTTTAAGACCTTAGTTTAACTTGATTATCTCTATAAAGACCCTATCTTCAAATAAGGTCACATTCTGAGGCATTAAGACTTCAACATATAAATTTTGGGGAGACCCATTTCAACCCATAACACGTTGCTACTCAGAAGTATCCACTATTGAAAGTTTGATATATTTTCATCCATTCCTTTTTCAGTGCATATTTCAGTGTACTCTGTAATAATCTAGCAGCAACAACACATTTTTTTTTTTTTTTTAAAGATTTTATTTATTTATTTGACAGAGAGAGACAGCGAGAGAGGGAACACAAGCAGGGGGAGTGGGAGAGGGAGAAGCAGGCTTCCCGCCGAGCAGGGAGCCCAATGCGGGGCTCGATCCCAGGACCCTGGGATCACGACCTGAGCCGAAGGCAGACGCTTAACGACTGAGCCACCCAGGTGCCCCTAAAGATTTATTTATTTATTTGAGAGAGCGAGAATGAGAGAGAGTACATTAGAGGGGGGAGGGTCAGAGGGAGAAGCAGGCTCCTCGCTGAGCAGGGAGCCCGATGCGGGACTCGATCCTGGGACTCCAGGATCATGACCTGAGCCGAAGGCAGTTGCTTAACCAACTGAGCCACCCAGGCGCCCAACAACACATTTTTTGTATGCAAAAATTCTCTGATAATTAAGTCATTCCTGTTTTCTTTAAGTTGCTCTCTTTGATGTATGAGATTAATGTATGTATTTGGGGACAACAAAAAATTAATATATCAATTTTATATGTCTCTAAAGGACAGTGAAAATGGTGTTGAAGTTCATAGATTTCTACATTTATGTCTCATTATTTTATTAGCAATAATAACATCAATGCTATATTACGAGCAAAAAATTTAAAAATAAATTTCCTGTACATTTCTAGGTTCATAGTTTAAAGTCAAGGAGAATGAGATTGATTGGTGGATTTGAGCAGATGTTAAAAGAAGGAGGAATTCGTTCTCTTTGGCGGGGAAATGGTGTAAATGTTTTTAAAATTGCACCTGAGACAGCTCTCAAGATTGGGGCCTATGAACAGGTAAAATGTTATCGCCTATGGAATTTTATGATAAAGATCAGATTTTAAATTTTATTTAAAAAATTTAGACTTTAATGAAAGAGAAAACTGGAATGTGTACAGCAATAGATATCATTGTAAATACAGGCATACCGTGAAGATATTGTGGGTTTGGTTCATCGCACTTTATCAGCGCGATAAAGTGAGTCAAATGAATTTTTGGTTTCCCAGGGCATATAAAAGTTATGTTTACGCTATACTGTAGTCCATTCAGTGTGTGATAGCGTTATGTCTAAAAAAAACTAGGTATATACTCTAATTAAAAGTGCTTTATTGCTGAAAAATGCTAAGCATCATCTGAGCTTTCAGTGAGTCGTAATCTTTTTGCTGGTGGAGGGTCTTGCCTGGATGTTGAGGACTGCTGACTGAGCAGGGTGGCAGTTGCTGAAAGCTGGAGTGGCTCTGACAATTTCTTGAAATAAGACAACAATGAAATTTGCCTCATTGGTTAACTCCTCCTTTCACAAACAATTTCTCCATAGCATGTGATGCTGTTTGTTAGCACTTTACCCACAGTAGAACTTCTTTCGAAATTGGAGCCAGTCCTCTCAAACCCTGCCACTGCTTTATCAACCAAGTGTCTGTAATAGTCTAAATCCTTCGTTGTCATTTCAACAGTCTTCACAGCATCTTCACCAGAATTAGATTCCATCTCAAGAAACCACTTATTTTTGCTCATCTATCAGAAGAAACTCTTTATCCATTGAAGTTTTATCATGAGATTGCAGCAACCCTGTCCCGTCTTCAGGGTCCACTTCTAATTCTAGTTCTCTTACTGTTTCCATGACACCTGCAGCAACACTCTCCACTGAAGTCTGGAACCCCTTCTTCCAAACTCCTGTTAATGTTGATATTTTGACCTCTTCCCATGAATCATGAATGTTCTTAATGACATCTAGAATGGCAAATCCTTTCCCAAAGGTTTTCAATTTACTTTGTGCAGATTCATCAGAGGTATTTATGGTAGCTATAGTTCCATGGCAACGACCGGTGCTGTCAGCCCTAAGAACAGTCATCTTTGGGTCTTTCAACAAGGATTCCCTTCTTATCTTAGAAACATAGTCTACTAGAAGGTTCTCCTCATGATAAACTCCATGGTAGTATTTCCACCTTCCTGAGTCTACTCATCCCTTCCTCAGTAAACTGTCAAGACTTCGGCATTACCACCTTGCTTGCTCTCAGCCAGAGTTGTGTCCAAGCTTTAAAGAGAAATTCCTGCAGCATATTAGGATAGGTTTCGGGAGTCCTGTGTCATGGGAGAGTGCTCCACATCAATAAAGTCTTCCCTATCCAGCATTATATTCCATCCCTCAGATCCCCACCATTAGTACTCTTGTGACCCACTCTCACACTGTTCCCCTGGTTCCTTCCAGTCCATAATAGCCAGGTCCTTGGGCTACCTAAGGACTGACTCTATGTAAGTTATTGGCTGGGAGGCAGTCAGAGGAGGTGATGGGTAGGCTGATTGTGAGGAGAGCAAACATCCTCTTGGTAGGCATCTGCCTCTTTGAGGCCTTTATGTGCATGGCCTCGGTACAAAGAGAAGCTGCTCTGCTCTAGCAGTGGGAAGGGGACAACTTTTTGCCAAATTGGAGGGTGCTTGTGAATTTAGGGGCTCAGATTTCTCAGGCATATACACCCAAATGTTCGCATCCCATGTGTCAGGACCCTACTCCTTCCCAGTGAGGGGCCTCACTTTAGCATAGGAGACCTTTTGAGGCTCTACATTGTTTCCTTAGTGACTCTGTTACCTTTACATTTATATCGTGAGCCTGATTTTTAGCAGTCTATGAGGATCTCTAAATGCTGCTATGAAGGCCTCATAGTGTTCTTAATATGCTTTAAGGTGATAGTTAGATGACTTAACCTTGACATTGTCTGCCTTCCAAGTTTCTAAGATAGTGAATTAGAATCAGCCAACTCCAGAATCCTTATAATTGTCCCCATGCTGTTCAAGTATTAGGGCAACTGCATAATGTAATTCTTTCCTGTCTACCAGTACTTTATCCCAAGCCACTATGCCTATGAATCTTAGTAATTGTAATGCCATAGCATACCATAGATTTTCATCATCCCATTCACCAACAAAGATCCCATTGTTGTCAAGGTGACTGGTGAGTGATCCAGTTCTAACAACATCAGCAGGCCTACTTTCTAGGACCACTTTTCAAAGAACCAGCTTTTGATTTTTTTGATTTTCTCTATTGATTTCTTATTTTTAATTTCATTGATTTCTGTTCTAATTCTTGTTATATCTTTTCTTCTGCTTACTTTGGATTTAATTTGCTCTTCTTTTTCTAGTTTTCTGAGGTAGAAACAGATTACTATTTTTAGATTTTTCTTCTTTTTAAATATATGTATTCAGTGCTGTGTATTTCCTTCTAAGTACTACTTCCCACTCCTTTTGATAAATTGTGTCTTCATTTTCATTTAGTTCAAAATATTTTTCAATTTCTCTTGAGATTTCTTCTTTGACATTTAGAAGTGTGTTTTTAAATCTCCGCATATTTTGGTATTTTAAAAGATTATCTTTCTGTTACTGATTTCTAATTTTATTCCATTATGGTCTCAGAGCACCCATTGTATGCTTTCCATTCTTTTAAATTTGTTAAGGTGTGTTATGGCCCAGAATGTGGTCTTTCTTGGGGAATATTCCATGTGAGCTTAAGAAGAATGTGTACTCTGCTGTTGTTGGATGAAATAGTCTGTGGATGTCAGTTATATACAGTTGATTGATGGTGGTGTTGAGTTCAGCTATGTCATTACTGATTTTCTTTTTTTTTTTTTGCTAGATCTGTCTATTTCTAATAGAGGATGCTGAAATCTCCAGCTATGATAGTGGATTCATCCATTTCTTTTTAAGATTTTATTTATATATTTGAGAGAGAGAGAGTGAAAGAAAGAGAGCACAAGTGGGGTGAGGGGCAGAGGGAGAAGCAGATTCCCTGCTGAGCGGGGAGCCCAATTGCAGGTCTTGATCCCGGGACTTCTGGTTCATGAGCTGAGCCGAAGGCAGACATTTAACAGACTGAGCCACCCAGGTGCCCCTGGATTCATCTATTTCTCTTTGTACTTCTATCAGTTTTGGCCCCATGTAGTTTGATGCTCTGTTGTAAGGCACATATGTGTTAAGGATTGTTATATCTTCTTAGATAAGTAACCCCTTTATCAGTATGTAATGCCTTCTTTATCCCTGGTAAATTTCCTTGGTCTGAAGTCTGCTCTGTCTGAATTTAATATAGCTACTCACACTTTCTTTTGATTGGTGTTAATGTGATATATTTTTCTCCATTCATTTACATTTAATCTATACATGTCTTTGTATCTAAAGTGGGTTTCTTGTCAGGGCGCCTGGGTGGCTCAGTCGTTAAGCGTCTGCCTTCGGCTCAGGTCATGATCCCAGGGTCCTGGGATCGAGCCCCACATCGGGCTCCCTGCTTGGCGGGAAGCCTGCTTCTCCCTCTCCCACTCCCCTTGCTTGTGTTCCTGCTGTTGCTATCTCTGTCAAATAAATAAATAAAATCTTAAAAAAAAAAAAAATAAAGTGGGTTTCTTGTAAATAATATATAGTTGGGTGTTGTTTTTTGAGCCACTCTGACAATCTCTGGCTTTTAATTGGTGCGTAGGACCACTTTTGAAGTAATACCAATAGTTTTACTTTGGATTCCCCCCAAAGTTTATCTGTGAAGAAGCAGGAGTGAGGAAGCAGGGACAGTGAGACACAGAAGGAAGAAAAGCCAATACAGGGGTACATAAGTAAGGTTTCAGCTATATGCAGTAGGGGCTTGATTCTGAGGGAACTTCTAGGAAGTGTACACAATAGTTCCCAGAATTATCTGTCTGAAGGAAGAGAGCTGAGCTATTTATCTGCCAGTTTCTGTCCCATATTGTATGAAGATTGCTCTTAGGACTTTAACTTCCCCAGACTTCTGGGCTGGACAGGCTCCCACAGCTTCAGAGAAGGCCCTGAGGCAGAAAAGCAGAGAGATGAGAGGCTTTTGCTTTTGATGGGTTTCTGTCAGTGAAGTGAGTCTGTGAGTCTGCACAGAACTGCCCAGATGTGATGTGGGGCTCTGGAAGGGTCTGCCATGGCCAGCGAAAGCCTGCTTAGATTTGGGGCCTGAGAGTTGCTTTAGAGATCAATGGAACATAGGGTTTTGTAGGCTTTGCTTATGAGTTTTCTAGCATACAATTCTTTTAAAAACTTCTTACACTTCTCTGTTTCCAGTCAATACCATGTGGAGTAACCATATCTAAAAATCTCTTCTCTGATGTTTTATTTTCCAGTTCCTGTGCTTAGTCATTCCCCTTCTCTCTCATTTTTATAGTGGGCTACATTGATGTCAAATGAAACAGTAGGCTGAAATTGGATGACAACACCCCTAATCTGATTTTGGCAGCTAGGCAAGCTCTTTAGGACATCTAATTTCCTTCTGTCGGGGTACAGAACAGGTGGCTTTTCCTACTTGGAAGCCCGCCATTCTTGACTACCAAACCAGGCTAAGAAAACTCCCTTAGCAGAGCTCCATTTCCATCCATTTCTGCTTGCAAATTGGCTTTGGAGAAGGCCCTAAGGCTGAAAAGCTGAGAGATGCATTAGGTCATGTGTTAATAGATCTTGCTAAAAGCAGCAAGGAGTGGGCAACACTGACCAACATTCTGAGATTTTACAATCAGTTTTCCTAGAACTTCAGGCTCAAAAAGCACACGATCTACCTTCCAAATTATCACAGCAGGCAGTTTTATCAAGCATTTGATAATGAAAGATCATCATCTTCTCAGACTGCAATATCTGTGTCCTAACAATAAAGCCAGTGTCACATATTTTAGGTTTTAGTTATGGTAGTACCCTACATCTAGTAACCACTTCCTGTTCTTGTTGGGGTTCATCCTAAGCTGTTAAGACAAACAGATTCCAAAATACAGTAGCTTAAATGAGATAGAGGCCAGTGGTCCAGGGCTAGCGGTACAGCTACATGGCTTCAGAGGTTGCTTCCATCGTTGCCATTTCTCAGATGGAGGGAAGAGGAGTCCGGGACAGGCCTCTTTAAGGAGATGTCAGAATTTGCATACTCAACTTCCCTTCATATCTCATTGGCCAGAATTAGTCACTTAGCCACACAACCTAGCTGCGAGAAAGAAGAGGGAAATGTGGTTTGCAGCTGTGTCAGCTCTGTTACTAAAAGAAAGAAGATAGTGGGTACATGAACATCTAGCAGTCTCTCATATTAACTGAATCAATCACACTTTTTGATGGGGAGTTACTGATTTGAGAACTAGAGTTAGTTTATAGAGAATAGCTGAATTATATTGATGATAGGCCTCTAGAAAAGGCAAACAGGAAAACATCTTGCCTAGGAGGTAACAAGATAATCAGTTTGCTAAGGCTCTCTTGGATCCTAAGTGAGTTTCCAATTTCAATCTCCATGAAACTTACTTTAGTTCCTGTGAAGCCTGACCTTTATGCTGATATTTGTTTCCTTATTTCTACATGTGTTATTGCAATAACTTCTCTGCTACTTAAGCTAACCAGAGTAACCCCTTGTTCCTTGTAAGGGAAAGAGCCTCTCACATTTTTACTATTCTTGATTACCTTGTAAACAAATAATATTAAGTTCTGGATTATCCTGTAACCAAATAATTTTAAGTACTGTGCTTATGTAAGGCAGGCAGTGAAAAAGAGATAGCAGATACAGTCCCTGCCTCCTTTTTGTCATTTGCATGCTCTTTATGAAATAGTACATTCATGAGTATGCTTAAGTGATTTAATGTTGCTAACTCATTCTGGGGGGGGGGAAGGAAAGAGGAGGCTGAATAGAGAAGTCTTACTTATTATCTTAGACAACTAATTGCATAAAAATTAAAATCAAGTATTCCTCTAGATGCTAATGTCAGGTGTCTGGAATACTTTTTCAAATAATGTTATACTACTAATTAATGTTATAAACTTAGAAAAAATAATATTTTTCTAAAAACATTCTATTTCAGTAATATTATACATTTCAATACTTTTATTTATACAGTATAAGAAATGGCTTAGTTTTGATGGTGCTAATGTAGGAATTATTGAGAGATTTATATCTGGCTCATTGGCTGGTGCAACTGCCCAGACCTGTATTTACCCCATGGAGGTATGTATTATTATAAAATTTTAAGTAAAGTAATGCTTTCAATACAAAGTATAACTTTGTAAAAATATTTATTTATTTGAGAGAGAGTGAGAGAGTGTGTGTGTGCAAACCAGGGTGGGGGATAGCAAGGGGAAGGGCAGAGGGAGAGGGAGAAGGAGAGAAGCAGATTCCCCGCTGATTTGGACTTCACTCTGGGATCGATCTCACAACCCTGAGATCATGACCTGAGCCAAAATCAAGAATTGGATGCCCAACTTACTGAGCCACCCAGGTGCCCCACAAATTATAACTTTTAAAGTAAATGAAAGGAGATCAGGATTTTGTACAATAAACAGCTTTATAGCTACAGGATTTAAATCTTATACCAAGAGTTAGTTGGCCCTAGTACATGTTTTCTTTTGTTTGTTTGTTTATTTAGGATCAAAGTAGTATTGTAGGTGTATCAAGAAGGTAAAAAAAATCATTGCTTGCTTGCTTGATTGATAGAATCATTTAATCATTAATCAAATCAAATCTGTATTGCACAACCACTAAGTTTAAGGTATTTCTAGATGCAGAGACAAATCAAATAGGCATTTTGGTCATGAAACTTATAGTTCAGATGGGGAGATAAAACATGTACATCAATAATGATGATCCAAAATAGAAAATATAAATTCTAGAAGAGAGGTCAATATGAAGTGCTATGGAAATTCAGAGGGGAGAAATTATTGCCAGTTAGGGGTTTCATGAAAGACATAAATAAAATATGTGAGTTTGGCTTAGATTTTGGACATTTAGAGATAATGAAGAAAGGCATTTTAGGTGGAAATAATGACTTAAGCAAAGGAATGGAGGCAAAAGAGCAGATATTTAGGTTCGGATTGGATAATACCATGAATAATGGGTTGGGGCCAGATCAGAAAGGCTCTTGAATGCAGTGTAAGAAATATAATTTCAATTTCTTAAAAAAATAAGAAGCCATTAAACACTTTGGAGCCTGAAATATAATCTTGGTAAAGTCTTTTAGAGTGAGAGGGACTAGAGAAATGAGATGACTACATACAAGAGATTGCCGTCACTCAGGGAAGTGATAGTAAAGGCTTGAAATATGACACTGACCAGAGGAACCTGACTCCTGTTAAAGCTGTCTTGAGAACTGACAGCCTGAGAAATGGAAAGTAGGAGAGAGGGAAAGGAAGGAGGTGAAGTTCTGTCTGGGTTGTGTGCCTGAGTGTTGAGGAGAGTTACGTCAGAGTTACATCTCTAACAGAGTTCGAGAGTGGTGGGAGTGGCCCAGACTGTGAGAGGATGAGGAGTTCAGGTTTGTACGTATTTAATTTGACTTGTTGGTGGACAACCAAGTTATGATTTTCAGCAGGCAGTTGCAAATGTGATACTGAGATTTGAGAGGTTTCAAGTCTTGATGTGTCATCTGCAAAGAAGTGCTAGTTAAAGTCATGAGATTACTTAGAAAAAAAGTAGGGGTTTTTCTGTTTGTTTGTTTGTTTTGTTTTGTTTTTTAATACTGAGAAGAAAATTTTTGAGAAGACCTTAATTTAGGGAGTAAGTGGGAAAAAAACCTGCCAGGGAAGCAGACAGAAAAGATTTACTTGGGTAAGAAGGGAGTTGAGTACACTGCCCTGGGGAGGGCAGAGAGTTTTGAGAATAGGATTATCCAAAGTGTGGGGTGCTGCAGAGAAGTTCTTAAAACAAAGCCTTCCAACTGATGACTCAGAGGCAGCTCCATCAAGATACACAGTTTGCCCAATCAAGAAAAAGTTCATGCCTTTTTTTTTTGGTCTTGGCCGTTTTGGAGAGCCATTTCTCCAAGTATTTATAGGACTCCCTTAAGTTAAATTAATGGAAATTAATAGGACAAGGAGTGAGGTTCTATTGCACAGAAATGTTGATCACAGACAGACTACTGAAGTCTACTATTGCCTTATAGTTCCTGTTATGTTACTATTTCATGAGCATGTTTCATCATATTAAATGCTTATAGTTTATCCACCTCACTGTTAGAATAGTTCCCACAGTATGTATTTTAAGTATATACAGAATGTTATTTTCATATTGCTTCTTCACTTTAACATGACCATATATATATATGTGTATATATATATATATATGTATATATATATATCTTTTTTTTAACTTGGAATTTGGCTGTAGTTGCTTTATTTTGAAGCAGTAATGTTATCTCAGATGAGTTTGTTTTAGAATATGTTGCCTTATAGCACATTAAATGAGTTTGAGCAGATGTTATCAATCAAAACCACAGTGATTAATTACATTTTCCTGTTTAAATAATTTGTAAAAACTGTACTGTGTTAGCTGTTTATAGTTAAAAGCCAATTAGGGAGAAGCTAAAATTTTATTTAAGATTGCTTTCTTTTTTGATTTCTATGATAATTAGTAAGCATTGTATATAATGGAGTTTAGTGTATTCCTAGATGAGTTGAGTGAATCTGATCAATATATTTTTATAATATTCTTCACATTTAGGTTCTAAAGACCAGACTGGCTCTAGGTAAAACTGGAGAGTATTCAGGGTTCATTGATTGTGGCAAGAAGCTTCTGAAACAAGAAGGTGTTAGAACATTTTTCAAAGGTTATATTCCTAACTTGCTAGGTGTTCTACCTTATGCAGGCATAGATTTTGCTGTTTATGAGGTGAGTTTATTCTCATAATATGACATTATGTGTTAGATTTAAAAATAGTCTTCATTCTAAAATAGTCTTCATTCTAAAAATCTAGTTGTAAATGATTTTACATGAAGTAGTTTCTGACCAAGAAGTTTGGTTGAGTTGAATGGTTTTATTTGGTTTTTCATTTTATAATCTTAGTTGTCTAGTATTCTAATGGTAACTTTTTGTTTGGTGTTTTTTGTGAATTAGGTTTTACTGATAATATTTATAAACTTAAATGCTGATATAGTGGTTCTCAACTCTGGATGGATATCAGAATCACCTGTATGTAGATCTTTAAAAAATAAGACTCTTGGGCTACCTCTCCCTCTTCCCCTCCCCACCTTGCATGCATGCTCACTCTCTCTCTCTCTCTAAAATAATAAATAAATAAATCTTTAAAAAAAAAAGATTCTTGGGATACACCCAAGAGATTCTGATTTAATTATTCTGGGAGGAGGCCTGGGATTTAGGTTTTTTACTCTCTAGAAAAATCTGATGTACATTTAAGATTGAGAAAGCTGAGATGTTATCGCCCAGTTGTGAAAATGAGAATTGAGGGGAGGAGTCCTTGGGGGCTACTGGGGGAGAAGCAGCATGGAGACAGGGCAAATATCCTAATAGTGTAGTGCTTGTTGATCAGGCAGGATTCCAAGTTATTCCCCTTCTCGCCAATCATTTCATTTTTATGATCATATGTTTTAGGCAGACTATTGTAACAATATATACCATTTGGTCATAAGAACCAGGTGAGAGTATGTGACTAGTATCACTCAAATTCATTCTCAGTGCAAGAAGGACAGCTCTCCAGCCACAGGCCCAATGGTGTTTTTGGCAAGTGGTACCACAGTCCTATGAAAGATAGCCAATTTTGTTTAGCACTTAAAAATGCATATATTTTTTATAGATGTTTAAAGTATTGAATAATATAGTATGTATTTCTTTTCTCCTTTTTTGCCTGCTTCTGTGGTCTTATTAAAATAAATTCATTGCTGCTGTTTATGTTGGGTTCCCTCCATTCTTTTATTTCTGCAGTTCGGTATCTTTTGCTTTCTTACCAGAGTAAGAGTGACATTACACATTTCTCTTTTTTTTTTTTTTGTTGCATGACTAATGAATGCACTGAGTAAAGACATTTTGAAATATATTTTTTCAAAAGCATCAAATTATGTATTTCATAGTAATTGCCTCAATATATAATGGTAAAGCTGTATCTTTTGATAAATGAACAGTTCTAAAAGCACTTAGTGATCTTTTAAACCCACTATTTTAAAATAATTTCCTCTAGCCACTTTTATTCAAGGAAAAGCAAATTTGGAAAGATCAATCTCTCTTAAAAGTTCAGAAAATGTGGTTTTGTTAACCTAGAGTGGATTATGCAGTCTTCTCTACATTATTCTGTTAATCCCTCTGAGAATCTCCAGAATTTTGCTTGGGTCTTTGAATGTCATTACAAACCAAAACAACTAGGCAAAATAGAACAAACAAAACCAAACTAAACAAAAGCACAACAAGAGATGCAAAACATAGGAGAACTCAAACTGAGGTTGTCTGAATACATTTTTTTTAAAGATTTTATTTATTTATTTGACAGAGAGAGACACAGTGCGTGTGCCAGAGAGAGAGAGAGAGAGCGCACAAGTAGGGGGAGTGTGAGAGGGAGAAGCAGGCTCCCCAATGAGCAGGGAGCCCGATGCAGGGCTCGATCCCAGGACCCTGGGACCATGACCTGAGCCGAAGGCAGACGCTTAACGACTGAGACACCCAGGCGCCCCGTCTGAATACATTTTTTGGAGAAAACATCTGTGTGCCCTGTCCCTGATAGGACAGTAGGTGGATAACCTCCTCTGTACACGGAGTAGGACCAATCCTCCATAAAGATTTTGGAGAGAACAGTTACTAAAACAAAGCCATTAAGCTTGACTCTTATTTATCAGTGTTGTGACTTGATAACTTAGTTTCTCTGAATTAGTTCCTCATTTATAAAATTTATAAAGTGGAGATGACAGTATGGATTTGTCAAGTTTCTGTAGGGATTAAATGAGAGAACATCTATGATAATGCTCAGTGTAATTCTTGAATCAAGAAGCTACTCAATACGTTTATTGAAATTGAATGAGCAGTGAACTTCAGTCTACTTAGACTTGCATAGTGTTTAAAGGATACTTACTACTATCTTCTCTGCCAGCTGTTGAAGAATTATTGGCTAGAACATCATGCGGCAGAGTCTGTAGACCCTGGGATAATAATTTTGCTGGGATGTAGTACATTGTCTCACACGTGTGCTCAGATAGCCACCTTCCCTCTGACCCTTATCAGAACTCGCATGCAGGTTCAAGGTGAGTTTTTTTATTTTATTTTTTTAATGAAGTAATCAGTTAAAAAGTGATTAAGAATAACTTTAATGAAGTACTAATAAAAATTAAGTTAAAAACAGTTTAAAATAACTAGGTTGTTTTAAATAAGTAGAAATTAACGATGTAAAAAAACAGAAAAACTGGAGAATTGATAAATCAAAAGCAGACTCTGATTTTTAAGGCACGCATCTTGAATTTATTGTTTTATTATAGAGCCTTTTGTTAATTTTAGATTTTATTTCTTCTCCAAAGTTCTGTTTGGGACTTTCCACATTTCCTTCAGTTACGAATGATCTCTTTAAGGAGTTTATAATTAGGAAGTACTATGACGAGCAATAGAAAAGATTTTGCTTTCTTCAAATTAAGTCAACAGTTACTCAATATGAACATGCAGTTTCGCCCCTAGTTCTGCTCTCGTTATATTCTGCATCAGGAAGTTAATACATTTGTGGAATTGAATTTGTATTGCAATCCCCCTAGCAAAGAGATATTAAGCAGAAGGGAGGGTATCTGTTTTGTTCTCTCAAGTGAAATGTTAGAAATTTAGATTTTAAGAAAATACCTTTATCACTTTTCAAGAATAGGAAAAAAAACCTTACATAATTCTATTATTATCTTCCTCAGTAAATTATTTAAGGAGTCATGTGGTGATATTCTTTTACATTTTCTCCTCTTTTTAGTAAGATTTTCGGATTTAATTTATATTGCAATCCAGGTGGGGCATCTCTGTATCTATCCCATTACCCATTAATTGCCCTATCGAAGTATTTGGGTCATACCCAATTCCAAATTCTCCTTTGATGTCCCTTATGAAAGACTTTCAAGTATTGTCCAGTAGAACTTGCGATGATGGAAATATTTTATATCTGTGTTGTCCAGTATGGTAGCCAATAGTGACACATGGCTATCGGACACTTGAAATGTTACTAATTCAACTAAGAAACTGAATTTTTAGTTTTACTTAATTTAAATTTAAATAGACACAAGTGTCTAGTGGTTACTATATTGGACAGCACAAGACCATTCTATAAGTAGGGAGAGAGGAATATTCTAAAGTAATTTTAGCCTCCGTAATTCTCATTAATCGTTGGACTATCTTAATGTACAAAGATTAAATATTGAATTACACTGATTTTTTTTCAATTTATAGCACTGGAAGAAAAAGGAACAACAACTTCTATGATTCATCTCATTCAAGAGATATTTAACAATGAAGGAAAAAGGGGATTTTTCAGGGGTCTCACCCCAAACATCATAAAGGTGCTTCCCGCAGTAGGCATCAGCTGTGTAGTTTATGAAATAGTGGGACAATATTTGGGATTAATTTAAAAGTGAAATATCACTTTTGTTATCATTACCAAAATCACTTAATTGTAAGATAATACCTGGCTTGTAAAGAGAAATTTGTCTTTTCCTAAAAGGAAAGACATATCAAATAATTGTTAAAACATTTTTTCTTTATCTATTACAAAATTTATAAATTAAATAATCATTTTGGTACAGTTCTTTAATAATTTAAAATCCTTAATATCCACAGAATTCCATTTACATTTCCCACTACTTTCCCTTGAATCTTAACTTGAAACTTCTTTTTATTGGGTTTGGATATACCATGGTAACATTATAAAACATTTGGCCAATTGTAGCTGCTTGTGTTAACCTTTTTCTATTTAAATAATTTTTTGAAAAGCTGTTCTTGAAAATGTTTTATACACAAACAAAAATCACTGCATTTAAAGTTGCTGTTACAGCAAATGATCAGTTTCTCTTTTTTAAGCAAAATGGAACGTTGGTTTCCTAATTTCTTCATAGTTCCTTCTATCAGATTCTGTGTGGAATAATGATAGCATGATAACCTATTTCTTCTCTGGCTACTTTATTTGTAAACATAAACATTGTTGGTTCATTTTTATTCTTGATATTTTTGGCTGTTATAAGGAAGTCAGTACTGAGAACAAATCAGCACTGGACAAATTTTCTTTTTATCTTCTGATTGAAAAACTTTTGAGAGGAAGAATTTTAAAGATTAAATCCATTATTTCATACTTGTCGAAGCAATTTTTTTTTTTAATGTTCAGTTAGCCACTGTATAGTACATAATTAGTTTTTGATGTAGTGTTCAGTGATTCATTAGTTAAGTATAACACCCAGTGCTTATCACAGCACGTGCCCTCCTCAATACCTATCACCCTGTCGCCCCCTCCCCCCCACACTCCTCCCTCTGAAACCCCCAGATTGTTTCTCGGTGTCCATAGTCTCTCATGGTTCATCTCCCTCTCTGATTTCTTCCCCTTTGGATTTCCCTCCCTTCCCCTATGGTCCTCCGTGCTGTTGCTTATGTTCCACATATGAGTGAAACCATATGATAATTGTCTTTCTCTGCTTGACTTACTTAACATAATCCCCTCCAGTTCTATCCATGTCGATGCAAATGGTGGGTATTTTGTTTCTGACGGCTGAATAATATTCCATTGTGTATATGTACCACATCTTCTTTATCCATTCATCTGTTGAAGGGCATCTCGGCTCCTTCCACAGTTTGGCTATTGTGGACATTGCTGCTATGAACATTGGGGTTCACGTGTCCCTTCTTTTCACTACGACTGTATCTTTGGGGTAAATACCTAGTAGTGCAATTGCTGGGTTGTAGGGTAGCTCTATTCTTAACATCTTGAGGAACCTCCATACTGTTTTCCAGAGTGGCTGTACCAGCTTGCATTCCCACCAACAGTGTAAGAGGGTACCCTTTCTCCACATCCTCACCAACATTTGTTGTTTCCTGTTTTGTTAATTTTTGCCATTCTAACTGGTGAAAGGTGGTATCTCATTGTGGTTCTGATTTGTATTTTCCAGATGGCTAGTGATGTTGAGCATTTTTTCATGTGTCTGTTAGCCATTTGTATGCCTTTTTTGGAGAAGTGTCTGTTCATGTCTTCTGCCCATTTTTTGACTGGATTATTAGTTTTTTGAGTGTTGAGTTTGAGAAGTTCTTTATAGATCTTGGATATCAGCCCTTTATCTGTAATGTCATTTGCAAATATCTTCTCCTATTCTGTGGGCTGCCTCTTAGTTTTGTTGACTGTTTCCTTTGCTGTGCAGAAGCTTTTTATCTTGACAAAATCCCAAAAGTTCATTTTTGCTTTTGTTTCACTTGCCTTTGGAGACGTGTCTTGAAAGAAGTTACTGTGGCCAATGTCAAAGAGGTTACTGCCTACATCCTCCTCTAGGATTTTGATGGATTCCTGTCTCACACTGAGGTCTTTCATCCATTTTGAGTTTATCTTTGTGTATGGTGTAAGGGAATGGTCCATTCCATTCTTCTATATGTAGCTATCCAATTTTCCCAGCACCACTTATTGAAGAGACTGTCTTTTTTCCATTGGATATTTTTTCCTGATTTGTCAAAGATTAGTTGACCATAGAGTTGAGGGTCTATTTCTGGAGTCTCTATTCTGTTCCATTAGTCTATGTGTCTGTTTTTGTGCCAATACCATGCTGTCTTGGTGATCACAGCTTTGTAATATAGCTTGAAGTCAGGCAACGTGATGCCCCAGCTTTGTTTTTCTTTTTCATCATTCCCTTGGTGATTTGGGGTCTTTTCTGGTTCCATACAAATTTTAGGATTTTTTGTTTCAGCTCTTTGAAAAATGTCAATGGTATTTTAATAGGGCTGGAATTGAAAGTGTAAATTGCTCTGGGCAGGATAGACATTTTAACCATGTTTATTCTTCCAATCCATGAGCATGGAATATTTTTCCATCTTTTTGTGTCTTCCTCAATTTCTTTCATAAATGTTCTGTAGTTCCTAGAATATAGATGCTTTCCTCTTTAGTTAGGTTTATTACTAGGTATCTTACGGTTTTTGTTGCTATTGTGAATAGAATTGATTCCTTAATTTCTCTTTCTACAGTTACATTGTTAGTGTATAGAAAAGCAACTGATTTCTGTGCATTGATTTTGTATCCTGCCACATTACTGAATTGCTGGATGAGTTCTAGTAATTTGGGGGTGGAGTCTTTTGGGTTTTCCACATAAAGTATCATGTCATCTGTGAAGAGGGAGAGTTTGACTTCCTCTTTGCCAATTTGAATGCCTTTTATTTCTTTTTGTTGTCTGATTGCTGAGGCTAGGACTTCTAGTACTATGTTAAACAATAGTGGTGAGAATGGGCATCCCGGTCATGTTCCTGATCTTAAGGGAAAAGGAGAGCTTTTCCCCATTGATAATGATATTTGTTGTGGGCTTTTCATAGATGGTTTTTATGATATCAAGGAATGTTCCCTCTATCCTTATAGTCTGAAGAGTTTTAATCAGGGACGGTTGTTGTATTTTGTCAATGCTTTTTCTGCATCAGTTGAGAGGATCATATGGTTCTCGTCTTTTCTTTTTTTGATGTGCTCTACCACGTTGATTGATGTATGAATGTTGGACCACCCTTGCATCCCAGGCATAAAACCCACTTGGTCGTGGTGAATAATCCTTTTAATGTACTGTTGGATCCTATCAGCTAGGATCTTGTTGAGTATTTTGGTATCCATGTTCATCAGGAATATTGGTCTGTAATTCTCCTTTTTGATGTGGTCTTTGCCTGGTTTTGGGATCAGGGTAATGCTGGCCTCATAGAAGGAGTTTGGAAGTTTTCCTTCTGTTTCTATTTTTTGGAACAGCTTCAGTAGAATAGGTATTATTTCTTTTTTAAATGTTTGGTAGAATTCCCCTGGGAAGCCATCTGGCCCTGGACTTTTGTTTTTTGGGAGATTTTTGATTACTGCTTCAATTTTGTTACTGGTTATTGGTCTATTCAGATTGTCTCTTTCTTCCTGTTTCAGTCTTGGTAGTTTGTAAGTTTCCAGGAAGACATCCATTTCTTCCAGGTTGCTTAATTTGTTGTCATACAGTTGCTGGTAATAATTTCTAACAATTGTTTCTATTTCTTTGGTGTTAAGTCGTGATCTCTCCCCTTTCATTCATGATTTTATTAATTTAGATCCTTTCTCTTTTCTTTTGGATAAGTTTGGCCAGTGGTTTATTAATCTTATTAATTCTTTCAAAGAACCAGCTTCTAGTTTCGTTGATCTGTTCTGCTGTTTTTCTGGTTTCTATTTCAATGATCTCTGCTCTAATCTTTATTATTTCTTTTCTCCTGCTTGGTTTAGGTTTTATTTGCTGTTCTTTCTCCAGCTCCTTTAGGTGTAGGGTTAGCTTGTGCATTTGGGATTTTTCTAATTTTTTGAGAGAGGCTTGGATGGCTATTTATTTCCCCCTTAGGATGGACTGCCTTTGCAGTATAGGTTTTGGACCAATTTGTTTTCGTTCTCATTGGTTTCCATGAATTGTTTAAGTTCTTCTTTAATTTCCTGGTTGACCCATTCATTCTTCAGCAGGATGCTCTTTAACTTCCAACTGTTTGAATTCCTTCCAAATTTTTTCTTGTGATTGAGTTCCAGTTTTAAGGCATTGTGGTCTGATATCATGCAGGGAATAATCTCAGTCTTTTGGTATTGGCTGAGACCTGATTTGTGACCCCGTATGTCATCTATTTTGGGGAAAGCTCCATGTGCATTTGAGAAGAATGAGTATTCTGTTGTTTTAGGGTGGAATTTTCTGTATATATCTACGAAGTCCATCTGGTCCAATGTGTCATTCAAAGCTCTTGTTTCTTTGTTGATCTCCTGTTTAGATGATCTGTCCAGTGCTGAGAGTGGAGTGTTAAAATCTACTATTAATGTATTATTGTCGATCTGATGCTTTATTTTGGTTAACAGCCAGCTTATGTAGTTGGCTTCTCCCATGTTGGGAACATAGATATTTACAATTGTTAGATTTTTCTTGTTGGATAGACCCTTTAAGAATGATATAGTGTCCCTCTTGACTGTTATTACAGTCTTTGGGTTAAATTCTAATTTGTCTGATATAAGAATTGCTACCCCAGCTTTCTTTTGAGGTCCATTGGCATGAAAAAAATGGTTCTCCATCCCCTCACTTTCAGTCTGGAGGTGTCTTTAGGTTCAAAATGAATCTCTTATAGACAGCATATGGATGGGTCATGTCTTTGTATCCAATCTGCAACCCTGTGCCGTTTCATGGGGGCATTTAGGCCGTTCACATTGGGGGTTACTACTGAAAGACATGTGTTTCTTGCTATCCTGTTGTCATACAGTCCCTGTTTCTATGGATTGTCTCTGTAAATTTCTGGTCCATATAACTCTTGGGGTCTTTCTTCTTTTATAGAATCCCCCTTAGTATTTCTTGCAGGGCCGGCTTGGTGGTCACATATTCTTTCAGTTTCTGCCAGTCCTGGAAGCTCTTTATCTTTATCTCTCCATCCGTTCTGAATGACAGCTTTGGCGGGTAAAGTATTATTGACTGCATGTTATTCTCATTTAGTACCCTGTCTAAACCCTTTCTGGCTTGTCAGGTCTCTGTGGACAGGTCTGATGTTATTCTGATGTTCCTCCTCTGTACTTAAGGAATCTCTTACCCCTAACTGCCCTTAGGATGGTTTCCTTTGTTCTAAGATTTGTGAGTTTTACTATTACATGCCGGGGCGTTGGTCTGTTCCCCTTGATCTTGGGAGGGGTCCTCTCTGCCTCTAGGACACAAATGCTTGTTCCATTCCCCAGATTAGGGAAGTTCTCAGCTACGATTTGCTCAAATATATCTTCTAGTCCTCTCTCTTTCTCCACTCCCTCAGGGATCCCAATAATTCTGACATTGCAACGTTTCATGGCATTGTTGATTTCTCTAAGTCTGTTCTCATGGATTCTAAGCTGTTTGTTCCAGGCCTCCTCCTGTTTGTTCCTTCCTTTCTATCAGTTTATATTCTAGATCACTAATTCATTCTTCTGCCTCATTTACCCTAGCTGTTAGAGTATCTAGTTTAGACTGCATCTCATTCATAGCATTTTTAAGTTCAGCCTGATTAGCTCTCATTTCTGCCCTTAGAGATTCTATGTTACCGTTAACGGTTTTCTCAAGCCTAGCTATTGTCCTCATAATTGTTACCCTGAAGTCTGTTTCAGACATCTTGCTTATATCCATATCCATTAGGTCTGCGGGAGAAGCCATTGTCTCTGGTTCTTTTCTTTGTTGGGAGTTCCTCCTCCTAGTCATTCTGTTGAGTGGTGGTTGAGGGGGTGTACAGAGTCGAAAATATCAACCACAATCCAGGCAAGGTGCACCCTGGAAAGTGTGGAGCTATAGGAAGCCACCACCAAAAAAACTCAGCCAAAATGAAACCCAAGAATAAGATTTATAAAGTTCAAAAAAAAAGGAGGGGGGAGGAAGGGAGGGCTATAATCTCTCAATGTAGGCAAGGTAGGGTGTTTCAGTTCTTCCTAGGTGTATTTTTTTCTCTTTGTTAGAGAGCACTACTTCCCAGAGTTACAGGGAGATTAAAACTGGTATATATATAAAGGTAGTATTGAATAGGGAAAAAAGGCCTACATTAAAGCTTATATCTATATATCTATATATAGATATATATATAAAGAAAAAAGTATATGTGTGAAAAAGTATAAGTTAAAAAGTTACGATGGAATATGTTGTACTAAACATCTAGTTGAAATGATAAGTAGGTAAAAAGAAAAAACAGAGAAGAAACATGAGAAAGAATAAAAAAGAAAGTTGTATCTAAGAAATACACAGGCCGTGAGGCAACACCAGGAGCTCAATATACTCTTTCCCCTGGTGTGGGGGTTTTACAGTTTTATGGGGACTCTCGGGTTGTCCTCCTCTTATTCTTCCAGCTTGTCTTCTGGGGGAGGGGCCTGCCACGTTGTTTTTCAGTCAATCCCGCTGGGGCGGAGTTGCCCTATTAAGGGGCTGACGCCGTGGAAACCGGTTTTTTGGGCTTTTGTTCTCTGGAGGCTTTTCCGCCTTTTGGGAGGGTCAGAGCAAAGGAAAATGTTCGCACCCAGACCTCCGCCCCAAAGGAGAGAAGCCACACTCAGCTCCTCTCTGAATCCTCCAGAACACACAGTCTCCCCCTCTGTGCCCCTGAAAACCGCAGCCACCCGCAGGTGGTGCACGCCCCCAGCGATCCCCCCAGCAGTGGACCCAGGCCCCCGCTTGTCTCTGCCCCCTGTGCCTCCAAAACCGTGAGGGATCCGGGTCTGGGCGGGCACTGGTGCGGGCAGTGGTGGCGGTGGGCCCCCCGGGTCTGCAGGCTCAGGTCCGTGTGAGGGGCTGCCTGGGTCCCGGCTTTTCCCCCTTAAGCCCCTGTGTTCTGTTGGAGCGCTGTTATCAGGCCCTTCCCGTCCAGCCCACAACGCTCTGCAAGCTATCGCTGGTCCCCAGGCACACGACGCTTTTGCATTGGAGTATTAGTTTCCAATGGCCTTTGTACCTCTCAAATGATGATCCTCTGCCCCTGTAGAGATCCAGGCGTATAATCTTACATCTCAGGCTGATTTTGTGGGTGTTCAGAATGGCTTGGTAGTTATCTAGCTAACTTCAGGGGACCGACTGAAACAGAGTCCCCCACTCCTCCGCCATCTTGCCCCTCTCTGTCGAAGGAATCCTTATTTCAGCTTACGAAGTGAGTCAGCCCTTCAAAGTCCTAAATATTTCTCTGCACTTTTATGAAAAAATGAATCCTGTTCTCTGCTGGAATTAAATGCGAGTGTGGGAAGGTGATGGTAATGGGTTGGGTTGGCCACAGCAGGCTTCAAATCAAGAACTGCCTCACTAAACTGACTCAAGTGCAGGCTTTGAGTCTTGGCCTTGCTGATCCCAAAATTTGACTTTATTAATTTCCTCAAGATGATCAGTTTCTTGGTTATAGATTAATTAAAATTACAAGATTGAGATACATATCACAATGCAAAGTTATTAATTTATAGTGGAGCTTAATACTTGCCACTCACCAGAATACTTTCATCCCTTCTCCAGGGCACACTGTTTGCTGGTTATCAGGGTACCTGGGAAACCAAATAAGTCATGAGAAGATTGATGTGGAATTAGGACAAAGAGAGGAATGTTTTACTCAGACCTATCCCAGTTAAGGTGGGAATAAGTGGAACCTTGTGTACAAGGAAGAGTAGTTGAGGCGTGAGGTGTAAGAGAGGAGAGGATTGTGGAACTTTAGCTAAACTAAGCCACAGATCACCAGAGGGGAGGAAGGCAAATCTCATGTGAAGTCCAGGAGTAGGTGTGTAAGAAACTTGAGTAATTGGGGTGCCTGGGTGGCTCAGTCGTTAAGCGTCTGCCTAAGGTTCAGGTCATGATTCCAGAGTCCTGGGGTGGAGCCCCGCGTCAGGCTCCCTGCTTGGCGGGAAGCCTGCTTCTCCCTCTCCCACTCCCCCTGCTTGTGTTCCCTCTCTCGCTGTGTCTTTCTCTGTCAAATAAATAAAATCTTAAAAAAAAAAAGAAACTTGAGTAATGGTGGTGGTTGTTTGGATAGACTTTCACAATGCATTCTAAATTGATGAGATCACTTGAGTAGTAACATGGAAATGGGGGGGGGACCCAGAATGGGGGGGTGATTCATGGAGCATTAGGGAAATGACAAGTAGCCTGGTCATTTTAAAATGTATGGTGTATAGGAAGAAACAGTGAGATATAAGGCTACTGCTATAGATTGGTGCCAGGTCATGGAGAGCTGTGAGTTACATGTGTTAATGACATGCTCTGGTGTAAGAAGATAACTGATGACAGAAGAAAGTCATTGACAGAGGAGACAGTAGAGCCAGCAAGACCAGTTAGGATGTTATTTCCATAGTTGTAATTATAAAATGCTGGCTTCTGAGTAAGCGCTTCTCTTTAGAGTAGGTAGATCCAATTATTGTATCAGAAGTCAAAATCCAATTTCTTTTATTAAGTTCTTGCTATGTGCCAGTAATTATTTCAAGACACTTTTAAAGGTTCTCTTGCTTCAATCTCACAGAAAGTTGAGATTATTATGATTATTATGATTATTTTATCTTTTTTTATTATTAACATATGATGTATTATTTATTTCAGGGGTACAGGTCTGTGATTCATCAGTCTTACACAACACACAGCACTCACCACAACACATACCCTCCCCAATGTCCATCACTCCGCCACCCCATCCCTCCCACCCCCCACCACTCCAGCAACCCTCAGTTTGTTTCCTGAGATTAAGAATTCCTCATATCAGTGAGAGCATATGGTAAGAAGTCTCTTATGGTTTGTCTTACTCTCTGGTTTCATCTTGTTTCATTTTTTCCTCTCTTCCCCTATGATCCTCTGCCTTGTTTCTCAAATTCCACATATCAGTGAGATCATATGATAATTGTCTTTCTCTGACTGACTTATTTCGCTTAGCATAATACCCTCTAGTTCCTTTCAAGAGAAAGGAAGAGATTTTTATTGTTGCAAGAGATTATTATTTTTTAAAATTTTTGTTCAATTTGTGTAAACTAATCAAACCAAACCAAACCAAACAGTTCACCCCTTTCTCCTACCCCCTATAGCCTGCCTTTTGCAACTGCCAATCTATTCTCTGTATCTCTAAGCTTATGTGTGTGTTTTAGATTCCACATATAAAAGAGATCATACACTATTTGTCTTACTTATTTCACTTGGCATAATGCCCTTGAAGTCCATCAGTGTTGTCACAGATGGCCAGATTTCATTCTTTTTTATAGCTGAATAATATTCCATTGTATATATACCACAATTTCTTTATCCATTCATCCTTTGATAGACACTTAGGTTGTTTCCATGTCTTGGATATTGTAAATAAGGAGGCAATAAACGTGTGGGAGTATGTATTTTTTGATTTAGTGTTTATGTTTTCTTTGAATGAATGCCCAGAAGTGGAATTGCTGGATCATATGGTAGTTCTACTTTTAATTTTTTGAGGAAACTTCCGTAGAGGTTACACCAATTTACGTTCCCACTAATAGTGCACAAAAGTTCCCTTTTCTCCAAACCTCAACAAAACTTGTTATTTCTTGTCTTTTTGATGCTAGCCATTCTGATAGGTGTGAGGTGATATCTCATTGTGGTTTTGATTTGCATTTCCCTGATGGTTGATGATGCTGAGCATCTTTCACATACCTTTTGGACATCTACACGTCTTCTTTGGGAAAATGTCTATTCAGATATTCTCCCTCCCCCCTTTTTAAAGGCTTATTTATTTATTTTAGAGAGAGAGAGTGAGCACAAGTAGTGGGGAGGGGCAGAGGGAGAGGGAGAGAATCTCAAGCAGACTCCCCACTGAGTGTGGAGCCTGATGCTGGGCTTGATCTCAAGAGCTATGAGATCATGACCTGGGCCAAAACCAAGAGTTGGACACTTAACCGACTGAGCCACGCAGGTGCCACATCTTCTGCCCCCTTTTTAATTGAACCTTTTTCCCCCTATTGAATTGTATGGCTTCTTTATATATTTTGGATATTAACCCCTTACCAGACATATGGTTTACAATTATTTTTTCACATTAAATAGGTTGTCTTTTCATTTGTTGATGATTTCCTTTGTTGTGCAGAAACTTAAAAATTTTTTTTAAGTTTTTATTTAAATTCCAGTTGGGTAATATACAGTATAATATTAGTTTCAGGTGTACAATTTAGTGATTCAGCACTTCTATACAACACCTGGTGCTCATCATAACAAGTGCCCTCCTTAATCCCCCTCACCTATTTCACCCATCCCCCCACCCACCTCCCTTCTGGTAACCATCATTTGTTCTCTATAGTTAAAAGTCTGTTTCTTAGTCTTTCTCTCTCTCTCTCTTTCCCTTTGCTCATTTGTTTTGTTTCTTAAATTCCGTATATGAGTGAAATCATATGGTGTTTGTCTTTCTCTGACTGACTTATTTCACTTAGGATAATACTCTCTAGCTCCATCCATGTTGTTGTAAATGGCAACATTTCATTCTTTTTTTAACAGCTGAATAATATTTCATTGTATGTATATACCGCATCTTTATCCGTTCATCAATCAGTGGGCACTTTGGCTGTTTCCATAATTTGGCTATTGTTGATAATGCTGCTATAAACATTGGGGTGCATGTATCCCTTTTAATTAGTACTTTTGTATTCCTTGGGTAAATACCTAGTAGTTCAATTGCTGGACTGTAGGATAGCTCTATTTTTAACTTTTTGAGGAACCTCCATACTGTTTTCCACAGTGGCTACACCAGTTTGCATTCCCACCAACAGTGCAAGAGGGTTCCTCTTTCTCCACATCCTCACTAACACCTGTTGTTTCTTGTTGATTTTAGTCATTCTGATAGATGTGAGGTGATATCTCATTGTAGTTTTGATTTGCATTTCTCTGATGATAAGTGATGTTGAGCATCTTTTTCATTTGTCTGTGTAGAAACTTTTAGTTTGGTATAGTCTCACTTGTTTATTTTTGCTTTTGTTGCTTTTGCTTTTGGTGTCAGATTAAAAAAATATCATCACCAAGACCTGTGTCAAGGAGCTTACTGTTTCTGTTATATGGTTTCTGGTCTTATTCAAGTCTTGAATCCAATTTGAGTTAATTTTTGTGTATGTTGTAAGGTAGTGGTCCAGTTTCATTCTTTTGCATATAGATGTCCAATTTTTCCAACATAATTTATTGATGAGACTGTCCTTTCCCCATTGTATATTCTTGACTTCTTCATTGTAAATTAACTGACCATATATGCATGGGCTTATTTCCAGGCTTTCTCTTCTGTTCTATTATGTGTCTGTTTTTATGCCAATACCATAGTGTTTTAATTATAAAAGCTTTGTAATATAGTTTGAAATCAGGGAGTGTGATGCTTCCAGCTTTGTTCTTCTTTCTCAAGATTGTTTTGGCTATTTGGAGTTAGAAGGTTGAGATTATCCTAATTTCCAAATGAGGAAACTAAGTTTATAGAGATGAGTGCCTTGAACAGATCTCCTAACACTTTCTCTCTCATTAAGGATTGTGCCCATCCCTCACCTTCCAGGCCTGTATTCTATATGAAGGCCTATTGTGAGCCAGATCCTTGGAGATGGCATGGATATTTTGTAAAATGCCTTAAAGTGATGATTTAGCTCACTGTCTGTAGGGTACAGCCTCTCAATTCTCTGAGATGTAGTATAAGCCTGCTCTTAGGTACTGAGATGCCCGAAGGGTAACCTTTATGTAAAAATGGTTATCACAGTGTAACTTGGACACGGAAACCTGGGAGTTGGAGTTAATCTTGAAGAAACATCAGAGATTCTGTCTGAATGCCACAGAAGAAAATAACTGGACAATATTATAAGATCTCTGGTGTTAGAAGTTCAATTTAACACTAGGCACCCTCTGCGTAGTTTTTCAGATACCATCAGAACTTAAGGATAAGCCTGGTTACCTTGCAGAACTGTGACACAAATTATTTTTTTAAAGATTTTATTTATTTATTAGAGAGAGAGCATGCACTAGAAGGGGGGCAGAGAGAGTGCACGCAGGGGCAGGGGGAGAGGGAGAAGCAGACTTCCCTGAACAGGGAGCCCCAATGTGGAGCTCGAACCCAGGGCCTTGGGATCATGACCTGAGCCAAAGGCAGATGCTTAACCAACTGAGCCACCCAGGTGCCCCGTGAATTGTGATACAAATTAGCGAAATTCCGTCTCATGGTTCTGGAGGGTTAGCAGCATGTTATATGATATAAATAAGAGGTTTGGATAGGTTAAGGAGTAGGTTATAGAAAATACTTAGTAAAATGAATTAAAGATAAAGAAGGACCATAGCAGAAGTGATCTGGAGACACTTTATCATTTATTGCCTTTGAAGTTTGGAGAGTCAGTTAATCTTTGAGTGTCATTTTCCATATTTTTTAAGTGGGGACAATTTAATATTGCCTTTTTAAAACCTTATTGACCAGATTGTTTTCAGAACCAAATGAGATAAGGGATATGAAACTGTTTCATAATATATGAACAACCATTATAAGCCTCAGTTTATTAATCCATTCAGTATGGAGAGAATACATGTGGACTTTTGTAGGATATGCTTAGACTTCAAAAATTGGCAACTGTAATGTTGGTTATGATCCAGATCACTTAAGTAATGTGCAAAGGTGATCTCTGCCTGGTGTGCTATTGTCCTGCAAGGAAGGAGCCAACTATTTCCAGGGGGAGAATTGTACTGGAGTTGGATCACTTTGAGGGTCCCAGCTTCATAAGGACCACTCTGCAGGCAGAATATTCAAGCCTGACCTTTCAGTCTTTCAGCTTCTGCAGGGTCCTTTCCACTTGTGGTCTAAGTCATGGGCTTAGGGGCCCTGTGTCTCTTCTGTTTCTTCTCAAGAGCAGTTAGTTTGGACAGAGTGCCTAAAATGTCCCAAAGACTGAGGGAAATAAATTGTTAGCCTAAGCTCACTTATCACAAATAAATAAGTTTGACTCTAAATAGAGCAAACCTGGTTTTGTTTTTGTTTTTGTTTTTGTTTTTTTGGTAATCTTTGTTCTTTGTAAACTACAAGGTAATTGCAATTTATTGCAACCCCACTGGGTCTTTTACATATTCTTTCTCATTTAATTCTCTAAAAAATTCTATAAAATACATCACCACTGTTTTACAAATAAGGCAGACTCAGATAAGTAATTTATCCTAGGTAACATAGTTAGTAATTCAAATTGAGTTCTGTTGGTACAAAACGAATGTTCTTTCCACAATAGTATAATGATCTTACATAAGTCCTAGGGGACTGTCTCAACCTCTTAGAACAATACTACATGAGACCAAATGAAGCTAAGCAGCTTATCATTTGTTCCAAGACAAATTTTTGTATATAAAAATTCCAGTCTGGAAGTGTACAAAGTATGAAGGAAGTCTAGGAGTTTGAAGTTCAAATCTTGCCAAGTTAGCAGGGTTTGGATAAACTCCTTGGATTTCTGATCAAAACCCCAAAAGAGCCATGCCTTAAAAGTATGTCTAGGACTTAGGAATAAGGGCTAAAATAAACCTGCCCTAACAAAAGCTAAGGCTAACCCCCATAGGATCAAGGTGATCTGCCAATTATTTTAAATCCTTATCAGAATCAAACTCAAACATTTTTTTGTGGCTACAGAAAAATCCAGAGTTGCATCAATGTATTATCATTAATGGCCAGTATACAAAAAAAGAAAACAAAACAAAAAAACAGCAAGTGAAGAAGAAGGAAAGAAGGAAATCAAGAGGAAAACCTCTTTATAGAAACAGACTCACAGATAATCTAAATGTTGCAATTAGCAGAGAAGGACAGCCACTATAAATAGGCTAAAGGATTAAGGAAAAACTGGACAGGATGGATCACAGATGGGGAATTTTGGCAGAAAAATGAAAACTATAAGAACTAAATGGAAATTATAGCCCTGAAAAATATCTGAAAAAAAAAAAAATGAACTGGATACAGTGAACAGCAAATTAGAGATGACTGAAGAAAGAACTAATGAACTTAAAGATAGATCAATAGCTATGATCTACTTTGAAGAACAGAAAAATATTGGGGGACAAATGAGCTTCAGTGGTCTGTGACATGATATTGAAAGATCTAACATGCATGTAATTAGAGCCCAGAAGAAGAGGAGAGGGAAAATAGGATGTAAAAAATATTTGAAGGAAAGATAATGGTCAAAAATGTCCCCAACTTGGTGAAAGACAGAGGTAGAGTGAAGGTCAGTGAACTTTAAGCAAGATAAATACAAACCATACCTGAGCACATAAAAGCAAAATCACCAAAAACCAAAGATAAAAAAATCTTGAAAGCATTCAGAAAACTCTTTATTGATTTAATACTGCATTTGAATTAAAACTCCAAACTGGTTTAAAATTTTCTTTTGTTGCTTTCTTGAGTTATGTCATTTCCCACTTCACATTTTCATGTTATCTAGTCATAACCTTCTATTGTTTGGCTATCTATTTTCCATTTTTCTATGTCTGTTTTACATCTTCCTTCACAGTTGCAATTGCTCCATTATATTTTTTCTTTTTTAAAAAATATACATAGGAATATTAGCTTATAATTTTCATCTACCTGCAGTAGGACTTTGTGTGTATGGGAGTTTTTATTTATAGGAAAGTTGGTACTCTGTGTTTTCCTTATACTACCTTAGTCTAGATGCTGAGCATATTCATTTTTGTTAATCATAGTTGAATGAGATGGAAATTTCTGGATTAGAATTAGAAGTTCCAGTGGAGTTTGTTGGGAAGCCAGGATAGCTTTCCAAGCTTCATAGCTCAGGGAAACAACCTAAAATAGCTACCTTTGTATAGTCATATCTCCTGTGGCCCTCAGAACCCAGTCTAGTTTAGGGGCCCTGGACATCCACAGATTCTTTGTAGGTTGCCATTACTGAGAAACATAGCAACCACCTTCCAAGATGATGCACTTACTTTTAGAAGTTTGTGGGAACTTTGTGAAATCTGCCCCTTCAGGGCTCTATCTTCCAGCATTTTCTGGGCATTTTCTTCTCTTTGCCTTTTTCCACTGATGTCCCGTCAAACTTCAGTTTTGCGCACAATGGTTTCTTTTCCACATGGGGTCCTCTCCTTATAGAATGCAACATTTGTGGAAATCTCTGGGATCTCCCACTGCTGGGCTCTCTGTTCTTCTCTAAGACATGTGTCACAAACTCCTATGCAGGTTTCTTAGCACCCCTACCTTTGGTATGCTCATGCACAATTTTGAGTTTTCAGATTTTCCCTGTCTTCTATTTTCACTTAAATGCAGTTTGAGGTAATCTTCTTTCCTTCTCCCGTTTCTCTGGTTTCTAGAAAAAGTAGCGTGATTCAAAATTCAGTTTCTACCTCATTCCAATGGAACCCAAGCAAGACAAAATATATCCAACTGAATATTTAGATACTTTTCTTTGTAATTGAGATTTTGAAAGAGCTAAATAAGCATATTTGTATACACACACACATACACACACACACATAGAATTACAACAAAGTGACAACAACAGATACAGAGTAACACAGGAATGTTGCTTTGGCAGCTCAAACACCACCAAGCAGTGTTACCATCAGTGACATTATTTTCCAAAATGGTAAACATTTCTTAGTAGCATTCTGAACAAAGGAAGTATAATTTCTCCTTGATTTGCATGATAGTTCTTGAAATGTTTCATGAAAATTAAAACAGTGCAAAATAGATAATAAACACGTTTTACTTGCATAAATGGTATTGTGAACATCAAAAGTGTCCCCACAAATCTGTAAGGCTAAAGGCAAAAGGAACTGCACATGAATACTATACTCTAGTTATAAAAGTTGTTTAGGCATACAGGTTAACAATTCTGAAACCACTATACATGTATACTGGAATTTAACAAGAAACCCATCTCTCTGGAGTTTATTATCAATATGACTATCATCAATATTATTAATATAATTAATATCATCATCATTATTAGAATTATGAATTAGGCAGCAAATCAAATTACCTAGTGAAAATATTTCACACAAACCCCATGGCAAGTGAAACAATGTCCTTATCTATTCCTAAAAAGTATGTGTATTCCACCTTACCTTCAATTTTTCTGAGTAGAGAAGTAAGATATCAGAGCTTAAAGTATGGGACTAGCTCAGTAGGTTCTCAATGAGAATAATACCATCTCCTGGGGAGCAATTTGGAAATTCATGGGGGCATTTTAAAACAATTTTTAAATAAAAATTTAACTTTAGAATAATTTTAGACTTGCAGTAAAGTTAATTTTCAGTAAAGGACATAACAACTAGGCAGAAGACAAACAAGGAAATAAAACACTTGAACAACACCATACACAAACTAGACCTAATATCCATAGAATACTCTACCTAGCAATAGGAGACTCATACCTTCTTCTTAAGTGCACATGAAACATTCTCCATAATAGACATATACTAGGTCATAAAATAATCTCAATAAATTTAAAAGAATTAAAATCATACATAATATTGTTCTCTGGTCTCAGTGCAGTGAAATTAGAAATTTCACCCCATTGTTAATATAATAATTTTGAAGAAGAACAAAGTTTGAGGATTCATACTTCTTGACTTTAAGACTACTCTAAAGCTACAGTAACATGACAGGGTGGTATTGCCATAAGGATAGGCATTGAGATTAATGAATCAAATTGGAGAGCCCAGGAATAGACCCATGTATATGTGGTCAATTGAATTTTGATAAAAGTGCCAAGGTAATCCGAAGGGGGAAAAGACAGTCTTTTCAACAAATGGCTCTGAGACAACTGGATATCCATATGGAATAATATGAACTTCAATCCTCCTACCTGACACAATACAGAAAAAGTTAGCTGAAATAGATCATACCTTTTTTTTTTTTTTAAGATTTATTTATTTATTTTGGAGAGAGAGAGAGAGCAAGCGAGCATGTGGCAGGGAGGGACAGAGGGAGAGAATGTTCAAGCAGACTTACCGCTGAGTGTGATGCCCAACTCGGGGCTCGATCTCACGACCCAGGTGATCATGACCTGAGCTGAAACCTGGCTTAACTGACTGAGCCACCCAGGGGCCTCCGAAATAGATCATACCTTAATGTGAAAGTGCAACACTACTATTCAAAGTATTGCATATTTAAGTAAGACACCATTTTCACCTCTCATATTGAGAAAGTTTATAATATTCTAATACCCAGTATTTTTATTTTTTAATTAAATAAAGCACTCTCATATACTACCTGGAATGGATGGAAGTGGGAATTAATCCAAACTTACTGGAGGGCAATTTGACATGCTTATTAAAAAAGATGTATCTACTGGAGTGTTCATATTTTCCATTGTTTATAATAGCAAAGAATTGTAATAAATATGTTTAACACAAAATATTAGTTGAAATCTAACACAGTACAATATGTTTTTTAAAAGATTTTATTTTTATTTATTTGAGAGAGAGAGAGCTAGAGAGAGCCTGAGCAGGGGGGGAGAGGGAGAGGCAGACCCCTTGCTGAGCAGGGAGCCAGATCCAGGGTTCCATCCCAGGACCCTGGGATCATGACCTGAGCTGAAGGCAGACGCTTAACCAACTGCACCACCCAGGCGCCCCTTAACACAGTACAATATTAAGCAGTTTTTTGAAATGTTGATATAGGAGAATATTAATGACATGGGGAAATGTTTATATTAAATCAATTAGGAAAAGCAGTACTCAAAATATTATATATAATTTGAGATTATTTTAATCAAGAAGAAATATGCAATAAAGCAGACATATAAAGAAGAGTTGGTGGGGTGGGAGAGAGAGAGGTTACTATATCTAAATTAAACTTCTGGACAATGAGCTCATGAGTATTTTGTTCTCTGTGATTTTCTATACTTTTCATACAATAAATATGTATCAGTTTTGTAATCAGAAATGAAATTACAAAGGTCACTTAAAAATAGCGAAAGAAATTATAAAGGAGAGAATTTTTTTTTTTAATTTAATTTTTTTTTAAGTAATCTCTGCATCCAGTGTGGGGCTCGAACCTACAACCCTGAGATCAAGAGTTGCACACTCTACCAACTGAGCCAGCCAGGTGTCCCTATAAAGGAGAGAATTTTAAGGTGGCTGAAAAAATTCTAATGTAACACAGTTGGCTAATGAAACTCCTTTGTTTTTAAGATTAAATGCCTTAAACATCATTTAAACGGAATAAAAATGTAAGAATAAAATAGACTTATTTATTTATTTATTTATTTATTTATTTATTATTCTAATTTTTTTAGAGGGGGTAGGGCAGACGGAGAGGGAGAGAGAGAATCTTAGGCAGGCTCCACACCCCGTGCAGAGCCCGATATGGGGCTCGATCTCACAACCCTGAGATCATGACCTGGGCGGAAATCAAGAGTTGGACACTTAACCGACTGAGCCACCCAGGCACCCCTACTCCGTTTTTTAAAACTTAGTAATTTTATAATAGTTGATTCTTAGTCATCACGTCTCTCTTATAAATAACCTCTGTTCTCCTAGGAAGAGGGTGGTAATAACTCAAGGGAAGCTGAAGGGTTCATAATGTTGTATATTTATTCACCCTGTTAGGTCACAAAAGGCTACCAGGAAGCCTGTGCAGGATGTTATGTGGGCAGCAGGAAGTTCTTCTGAGATTTAACAAATACATTTGGCTAAAGAAAATTCAAACAGGTGCACATCGTGGCCAGCCTTATCCATTCACTCATGTACACTCTGGATTACTGTAGCCAAGTCATTCTTAGATTGGTAATGATTTGTATCATCCAAATACATGTTTTTAATTCAATGATAAAATGAAAAAGAATGGTCTCCATTTTCTACTTTTAGTTTTTACTGGTGGCAGTGTTGGGTTTTTAGACCAGTAAACTTAATTTTTAAGCAAGCATTTCTGGTTTGAATTTTTTCAGAGAAGATATAATGGCTTTTAGTGCTGTAGTATGTCCCAAACAATTTATGATGATGTATGGTCCCCCCAAAAATATGATTGCCTCCAATATAATTCTTCTGTCTGCAGAAGAAGGGACAACAAGGTATTGCTCCTCTCCTCCAGTAACAAGATTTTGGAATTAATGAAGTGCTTTATAGTGTATTATCTCATGATTCTTCCACTATCCCTTGGAGAAAGGCAGAGCAGGTATTATTAATCCGGTCTTTTCTGCGAAGAAACTGGAGCTCAGAGATTTTAGGCAAGTTTGCTGGAAGTTAAAAATGTCTAAGAACATGGTAACTAAGGTGGTGTTTAGAAAGGACATGGTTCTTGGGGCCAGATATATATGAATATGAATCCTGACCGTCATTTGGGAAAGTCACTCAGTCTTGCTGATAGTTTTCACGTAAGTAAAAAAGGGGTATTAATTCCTGTTTTAGAGGATTGTTATGAGACTTAAATGAGAATAATATATGTAGATTATCTAGAATTTGGGATGTTTCTCTAACAGCTGTCTCCATTCATTTCTCTTAAATATCTCTATATTCACTGAGACCCTTGCAGCTGACTGTTTTAAGTATGAAGCACAACTTACAGGATGGAATTGCTAGGCCATTTTTCAACTGTGTTTCCCAGAGTCACTTTGACTTTATTTTGTGTGGGGCTGGTTCTTCCCATGCTCTAGATGAAATTTAGGGCAAGTCCTATAACTTTTCTGATTGCTTTCAGTTAACAAAATGTTCTTCAATAAAGTAATTGATATGTTTGGTGCAGTGTGGTCATCCCAACTTCAGTCTCGATTTAAAGGTCAATAACTTCTCCCTCTCCCTTTGCTCGGGCATGCTGTGATGAGAGAGCTGTGATGACCAGGCTGGGCCTGTTTGGTTTCTTCCCTCTTTTCCCCTTCTAGGATTTTTCTTGCTCTAGCCCCTGAGCCCCATCAGAGTCACCACGGAATAGAAAGGAGAGAGGAAAGGGCCAGGAGGTTGGTTCTTACGTGACTAACATACTGATAGGAGCTGCACCGAGTTCTCTGCCCTGCTATCTTTCTGTAATGGGGAGACTCCCCACCTCACCCAGTCACTAGGAAACTCTCTTCTGTAGTTTCTTGCTGGGTGTCGTGCATTCTCTCTGGCTGGTCACTTATGTTTCCTTCTTCCATCTCCACACAACTGATGTTGCCTCCACCTTTCTTTCCTGCTGAAGTTCATCTCTGAATTCAGACAGCCCTTCAGCCCTTTCAGTCAGGACCCGAGACAACACGGTCGTTCCCCGAGGCGGCCCTTGCACAGCGCACATCTGGTGCAGGGGAAACATTCAGACATTCTTTGTTTCCACAGACTGTGTAGCTGGCCTAAGGCAGCAGCCCCTCTTTCACTTTATTGGTGAGAACAATTAGCAAACACTGTATAACCATAATCAGGTACCCGGTGCACTGTGTCCAGCACAGTCCACAGGCCTCAAAACGCATAGACTTATGTCGAATTTCCAGGTAGTCTCACTGAGGCTCCTTGCTCTAAGCTGGAGGTGAGGAGTGCAGACCCCTTCCCCTAGGTGGAAGGTGAGGGTGGGTAGACGGGGGGTCTCAGTGTGGCAGCAGCTCTCTCCAGATACCCTCTTCTAATCCAACCCCTTTGACCCTCAGTATGGGTGAGGGCTTCAAGGTCACAAAACTGACTTTCCACCACCACTTCCTTGGAAAATTCTGCATTATGGTCTTGCATATCATTTTGGAATAGGTTATGTGCTGTCTTGGTATCTTAATCTAAACTTCTATTTAACTGCCTGTTAATTTTGCATTACTTTATATAAAATTTGTGTTCCTATACGTTGCCTATGAATTTAGTTTTTGTTAATTGGATCTCATGTTGCCATTGACTTTAATAATAATTTCCAAGATGCTTTATTGTTTTTATCTGACTTGTTTTCAAGTGGAACTGACTTTTGGACATTTGACAAATAATCTGATGTACTGAAACCCAAGTTAAGTTTAATAAAGAAAATCTATCTGTATGTCTACATCCCCTTCCAGAAAATGCCCTTCTCCCCTTTCTTTTTATCTGGACTCACTGGGAACTGCAGGGCATTGACAGAATCCTGGGCCTGTGGATTGTCCCAGAGGTGAGCACCTAACCTCACGAGGAGTCCCTCATGAAGATTTGGAGAGCTTAGTACCAGAAAGAGTGTTGAGAAAGGCTCTCTCTAGTGCCTGAGGTAGTACGACATAAAACTGAGAGCTTTCTACCATGCCTCGAAAACTGTGTGCTGTGGGAAAAGATGAAAGCAGGAGCACAGATAGGAGCAGAGACATGGGAGAGAACCTTGAGGCTCTTCCAGTTCATGGCTCTTGTTTCACCCGAGTTCCAGATGCAGTCCTTCTCTTTCTGCATTAGTTAAATCAAATTGGATTTCTGGCCTTTGGGCTCTTCAAATGCTATCTCCTGATAGCCCACTAAGGTTTCTTAAAAAAATTTTTTTTTGAAAACAGAAAATATAAAAATTAGATTTTAATATGACTACAAATTTACTGCACACACACACACGTAATATAGTGCCTTACGCAGAGTCAACATCTAGAAGATGTTTGAAGCTGTGTAGACATTTAAAAATATTTATTTTTATTTTTATTTTTTAAAGATTTTGTTTATTTATTTGACAGAGAGAGACACAGTGAGAGAGGGAACACAAGCAAGGGGAGAAGCAGGCTTCCCGCGGAGCAGGCTTCCCCCAGTGCGGGGCCTGATCCCAGGACCCTGGGATCATGACCTGAGCTGAAGGCAGATGCTTAAAGAGTGAGCCACCCAGGCGCCCCGAAGCTGTGTAGACATTTAAAGGAGGGTGGGTTAATTAAAATCGACAACAGTAGCAAGAATCAGTACTTTAAGAACCTTAAAAAATGGCACACTTTGACAACAGAAGGTTTCAAGGGTTACAAAAAGAACTTTAACCATCTCATGGCCTTTTTTGGAGCACAAAGTTACATTATTTACTTCAGGGCTTAAATAGATGACTGAGTCACTGAGCAATCATTCACAGGGATTATAAAGTTCCTGATTTGGAAGAAACTTTGATTTTGTTATTGAGGGAAGTGTGCTGATGTGATGCATTGTTTTTGCAATATATAAAACAACTCTCAAAGATAAATGTATTACATTTCTTCTGTTGATGTACTTTAGTATTGTTAGATTGCACCACGAATGAATATGGACAGAATATTTTTTAAGTGGAAAAAAATATGCTGTTACACCCCGGTTTCAAATAATATTTTAGTTTGTATCTTTTGTTAGTATAGTTTAGGGATCCATAACTATATTGATGACTAAAGAGTAAAGACCCACCTATCTTCTTTCTTCTGATCCCCTCCTGCCTGCACTTCCCCCTCCTTGCTTCTAGTTGGCACCGACCACCCTTTATCTTTAGGTTACAGCACCCTCTAGTGAGCTGTTAGCAACATTACATTGTGGCCATTTTCCCCAATAGTGGCGGCTTTTCCTTCAGAAGGAGAGTAACACTTTGAAAATGTACTGAAGAGATGAACTTTCTGCAAATTGAATTGCTCTCAAACTCTTTGAAACTTATTACAAAGATACAGGTACAGCCACATTACTACAAAGAAGTGATGGTAAGTTTGAAGACACTGTGAAGACATAAGTGGACAAATTTTAACGTAAAAGACATTCAAAATTTGAATATATGTAGCAAAAAGGCATGAAAGAAAAAAAAAACAGCAAAAACTTCTGTTTTAAAATGAGTGATGAACACAATAGCCAAACTGTAGAAAGAGCCGAGATGTCCATCGATAGATGAATGGATAAAGAAGATGTGGTCCATATATACAATGGAATATTACTCAGCCATCGGAAAGGATGAATACTTGCCATTTACATCGACATGGATGGAACTGGAAGGGATTATGCTAAGTGAAATAAGTCAAGCAGAGAAAGACAATTATATGGTTTCACTCATATGTGGAACATAAGGAATAGCACGGAGGACATTAGGAGAAGGAAGGGAAAACTGAATGGGAAGAAATCAGAGAGGGAGACAAATCATGAGAGAGAGACTCTTGACTCTGGGAAACAAACTGAGGGCTACGGAAGGGAAGGGGGTTGGGGGGATGGGGTAACTGGGTGATGGGTGTTATGGAGGGCACATGTAGTGATGAGCACTGGGTGTTATACGCAACAGATGAATTACTGAACACTACATCTGAAACTAATGATGTACTATATGTTGGCTAATTGAATCTAAATTAAAAAAATGAGTGATGAACACCTTAAAATGGGAAAATTTGCATTATAAATTTCTGCACAGCATAACTTTAAAAATGGATGTTTTCTTATTTTATAGATAACTTTTTTGTTTTTTTCCTTGTTTTATAGATTCTTAATTTTATTGTTATTTTTACTTGTTTTATAGATTCTTAATTTTATTGTTATTTATACAACCCAGACTTTTTCTAGCTATAGAACCCTGGAGGTATGATTCAGTTATTTTCTTATCTTATAGATTCTTAATTTTATTGTTATTTATACAATAATTTTTTGTTTTATAGATTCTTAATTTTATTATTATTTATACAACCCAAACTTCTAGCTACACAGCCCTGGAAGTATGATTCAGTTATATTCTCTCTCCTTTGACTAAATTGTATGCTCTATGAGAACAAAGACCCCTTTATATTTCTATATCCAAAACTATTTAAAACCATGCATTCACATCAGTACCACTAATTCAAAAGCAATACTCCAGAGTTCATTCTAGTTTTCCCCGTCGCATATTAGTAACTCATTTCTCTGACAGCAAGAAGCCTAGCTCTCTTTATCCTCAATATATTTATTTATTTGCTCAAGCCCCTTGTATGTAACCAACCTCCCAACTCATTAGGCTGCTGCCTTGCTCAGCCAATTTTTTTCTCTGAGCTTTAACCGATGGTGGGCAGCTTTCCTCAAGCTGGCCCAATGGCTTTTGACTGGTGATGAAGGAAGGAAGGGAGAATGGAAGGGAGAGAGGGGAGAGAGATGGATGTAGGCTTTACAAGCAAAAATATAGATACAGGATTTTGACCCAATTCTCCTGATTACTGACTGATTCTTCAATAAATGTGCAAAATTTTTTCATTTTAAATTTATCAGTCTTCAGAACAAAATTTACACAAATTTTCACAAACAAGACATTTTTTTTAAAAGATCTTATTTGAGTGCACCTGGGTGGCTCAGTCGTTAAGCGTCTGCCTTCGGCTCAGGTCATGATCCCAGAGTCCTGGGATCGAGCCCCGCATCGGGCTCCCTGCTCGGCGGGAAGCCTGCTTCTCCCTCTCCCACTCCCCCTGCTTGTGTTCCCTCTCTCTCTGTGTCTCTCTCTCTGTCAAATAAATAAATAAAATCTTTAAACTAAAAAAAAGATTTTATTTGAGAGCGAGAGAGAGCACGAGCAATGGGGGAGGGGCAGAGGGAGACGGAAAAGCAGACTCTCCACTGAGCAGGGAGCCTGACATGGGGCTCCATATCAGGGCCCTGGTATCAAGACCTGAGCCTAAGGCAGACGCTTAGCCTAGTGAGCCACCTAGTTGTCCCAACCGAAGACATTTTAACAGTTTTTGATATAATTATTTCCAAAGTGGTGAGGCATGTGGTTTTGAAGCCAGTTTGAACTTGACACAACTGTTTTGGAATGGGAAGTATTTACATGATTTAGTTATAAAGACAAACTTTCAGTAATTAAGTGCCATGTTTTTATGATTGTCTACATTTACTTTTGGGGGGATTAAGAATAGTGGATAGGCTGAGCAAGAGACAGAATTCACCTTGTTATCTGGACTTCTGTCTCCTAAATGACTTAGAAAATCTGGGGAGAATATTCACTTAGCTTAATGTGATAGAGTCAAAACTTAAAATTTTAAGATTATTGTCTTTCTAAAGATTACTAGGATATTCAAGTTTAAAATTCATTGTATGATAAAACTATCTTTCTAGTGATGGTGATGGCTTTATATTAAGTCAATCAAATTCTCTCACATAGCCCCCTTTGTAATTGCTTAAATTTGAGAAAGCAGTGACCAGGATTTTGACATAGAGTTGGTCCTTGTGGAGAGGCTTGAGACTTTGGTCTTATTAGCACCACACAATAACTACAGGGTCCAGTAGATAAAAAAAGGTAAACTTGTGAACATCTAGAATGATCATTTAAGTGGATTCTTTCTAACAACAAGGTGTTCAAAGCAGGTGCTGAAAGAGGTCTTTGAAGACCAATATAGATGGAATTGATAAAGTTTGAAGGTTGTCCCAATGGAAGATGGTAGTACTTAAAACAGCTAGAAGCTGGGAAAAATAGATACAAGCTGAACTGGGCTGAACCTTAACTTCTGTCCTGACCACAGAAATGAATTGGGTTAAGGAAATCTGAGTGAGTTCAGGGTTTCTCCTCTTGACCTCTGCAGGAACCACTGGTCTTTGGGAATTATTAACATAGAAATGGGTAGGGATGCCCTCTCTCATGCAGATGTTTAAATGTCTATGTGAAATTTTATTCTCTCATGCAGGAAGTTTCTGTTGTTGATTTTACTTTTATTCTGTATGGTAACAGTGTTTTCTTAATCCGTTGTGGACATTTTACTATTGTAAAATACAGTAAAAATGATTTATTAGAAAAGTGAAATTAAAAAGACAATCCATGAGTTATTATCAGATTCAACAAACAAAAGTACTCCATCAAAACTGCTATAAAGTTTCTAAATGCTTCTAAATCTTTGATTTAGCTTGTTGTGAACAAGTAACGGCTTGCAGTCTGGCACTAGAGTGCAAACCACGCTTTGAGTGGTATTACTTTTTACTGACAGAGCATCTCAAACTTTAATGTAGGAAAGGATCACCTGGGGCTCTTGCCTAAGTGCAACTCTGGGGTGGTCCTGAGACTATTTCCTAAAAAGCTCCCAAGTGGTACTGATGCAGCTGGTCTGCAACCATAGTTTTGTGTAACATGTCATAAACTGTTTTGATTTTCACACTGCTACTTTGAACTAAGAATTCTTACTCTATTTTACTCATGTTTAAGTCAGGTACTAATTAAAGTCAGATTTATTGAGGTATAATTTCCACAGAGTAAAATTAAACCTTTTTTTAGTGTACAGTGGTGTGCATTTTAACAAAGTCATAGTTGTCTAACCACCACCATAATCAAAACCTAAACAGTTCCATCACCCCCCAAAGCTCCCTTATGCTCTTACATAGTCAACACCTCCCACCCCGCAGCCCCTGGCAACCACTGGTCTGTTTTCTGTCCCTATAGTTTTGCCTTTTCCAGAATGTTATGTAGTGTATTGTATAGTAGTTTATTCCTTTTTATCACTGAGTGGTGGTCCATTCTATGAATGCAACACAGGTTGCTTATCCATTCACCCATTTAAGGATGTTTTGCTTGGGTTTTGGTGATCATGAATAAAACTGCTATAATCTTTCTTGTACAAGTTTTTGTGTGAACATAAGTTTTCTCAGTCAAAATTTTGACAGGCAATTCCTGTAATTACCAAAAAACCCCCCCAAAACCCTCCCCAAACAAAAAAAAAACAACCCAAAAAACCATTCAAGTGTGGGATGACTATTTCAAGCAGCCTCTCTTCGAGTACAGAGTATCCACAGGGGAGGTTAAAAGAGGTTTTTAAGGACAGATAAAATTTGATGACGTTGGAAGGCTTTTCCAAGGAAGAGGATAATTCTTAAGACTGGAAATCGGAAGTAATATAAAGAAATAAATTGGCCTCACAGTGATTTAACTAAACAGTCCTCAATTTACAAACTCTAGATTCACATATGTCTTAAATATATAACACGGTATGAGGGGAAGTAAACTCAGGGTTTGAGTTCCTGGGCTTTGTTGGAAGAACTAGTGTTTGTTTAGTGATTCAGAGGATGTGGGGAGAGCCTTACAAGTACCCAGTTCTATCTCCTGTAGATAAAGGAATACAATGACAGTTTCTGTTAAGCAGCAGTGAATGAACAGAATTATTACAGTTAATGATATCTCATTTGGCACTTGTGAGTAATAAGACCTTTCGCATACAATATACAACCTCGTTATGAGGCAGATAGTCATACTCTCATCTTACTGGTAAGAAGCTACTCAGAGAGGCTATGCCACGTTTCCAAGTTTACAGAGCGTAAGGATTAGGACCCTGGCATTTTCGACTTCCAATGTTCCTTGTCTTATTCCACGTTATGAAGTAAGCCCTAAGGTTGTAACTGCATCCATCCTGAGAGAGAGGGGCCTGAGGTTTTGCTGGCAAGTGCTGTTGGCAAATGCTGTGATTTATCCGGGGTCAGATCATACTAAGCGGTAGAGCAAAGTAGTCCCACTTTTTACCACCTCCTACCTGGATGAACCTTCATCTTTTCTGCCAAAGAGCCTTGAGTTTCTTTTACCCCCAGTTTTATTGAGGCATAATTGACATGTAATATTGTATTGGTTTTAGGTGTTCCTTTTGTTTTTTAAATTGCTTTCAGATTTAACTCCTCTGCTTCTTAAAGCAGAATTCCCATCCCAGGTGCGCAAGCTCTCAACTTCCTCATTTTTGTCAATAGAAAACAGGCCCAGAGATGTGTAATATCTGTGGAGCCTCAGGAAAAAGTCCGAGATCTGTGTCGCCCGCCATGTCCCAATTTCCGTGCAGTGAGAACTGCCTACCTGTGGGCAGTCTGCAAAGACTCCAAGCTGTTAGGGTAAGAGGCCCTGAAGTTGAGTAACCTGAGCTTCGAACTGTCCTCTCCCCCATTCCCCAAAACGTAACCAGCGGATGCCCAAACCCAAGGCCTCTGGGGGGCTTGCTCCTCGACCCTGCGCCTCTGACAGTTCGACTGGGAACGAGCAGAACTCATTTCCCGAGTCCCACCGCTCCTCCGGAGACCCACCCGCAGCCCTTTCACTTCCTGCGCGTTCCAGGCGGCGCCAGGCCCGCCCCTCCACGCCTCTCGGGGAGGCCGGCGCCCGGCGAGCTCCTCCCCGAGTAGCAGCGGGAGCGGCCACTCCCTGCGCGCCAAGCCGGGCTGGGCCGGGGTCTCTGCGCCTTCTCCCTGCACGCCGCGGGCCCCTCGAAGCCAGGCGGCGGCCGTCGCGCGGGTCCTCGACGCGCCCGGCAGTGCTCGTCCCCGTGACCCCCCTGGGCTGGGCCGTCCCGCGCCTCCCGCACCATGCTACGCTGGCTGCGGGGCTTCGTGCTGCCCGCGGCGGCCTGCCAGGACGCGGAGCCGCGGACGCGCTACGAGACCCTCTTCCAGAGGCTGGACCACAACAAGGACGGTGTGGTGGACATCGGCGAGCTGCAGGAGGGGCTCAAGAGCCTGGGCATCCCCCTGGGCCAGGACGCCGAGGAGGTGGGTCGCTGCGGGGCGCGGCTGGAGGGCCGGGAGGGCTGCGGAGATTCTGGGCGCGGGCTGCAGGAAGGCGGAACTGTGGCTTCCAGCCCGCGAAGGGGTTCCGAAGCTCGGGAATGGGCCGCGGGGCCAGTTACCCCCGGAGCCGATGCGCGTCAACACCTGAAAGCCTACTGGTATTTTTCCGAATGAAATTAGTGCGGTGAACACTGTGGCCCACTGTAACAACTTAAAAAACGCTGTTCCATAGTACCTTTGGTCTGAATGCATCCCGGGCCCTTCACCTGCCTTTTTGCAAAATTTAATAAAAAATTTTTTTGTTTAACCCTCAGCTTTTGCAAGCATTTAATCAAGGTTTTGTTTGTTTGGCTTTGTTTTGTTTTGTTTTAAGCTCTCAGACTTAAGTGGGCCCCACTTCTGTAAAAAGGCTCACACTTCGCATCTCTTAGGAGCTCCTTTGTTATACACCAGCTAGTTTTGTCTAGTGTTTCAGAACTTTTGAAAACCAATCCTATGTATGTTTCCTCCAACTTCCTGTTGAGGAGAGGCAACATTCCATGGTGTAAGACCTTCCTTAATGTCCTAAGACATAAATTGATCTAAAGGATTGGCCGGTCGCTGAGCAGTTTCAACTTCTCTGAGTCATTTTAATTGTGTCTGTGAAGTTCAGCCCCTTTGGCAGGGTGGAGATACTTGGAACCTCTCCAACCCCTCTGAAACATAAGAGGTTCCTATCCTGAGAGGGAAAGTGATTAAACGCTTAAGAGCCAGCAACTGTTTCACAGTTATATTTTAAGCTACTCGTTCAATGTCTTTAGTAGTTACACGTCCCTTTAGTTTATTTACTATGTCTTATTGAGTCAGATTTAGTAAGTTACAATTTTTAGAAAACTGTCTATTTTGTCCAAGGTTCATAATATTCACTTAGGATTTTTAGAAAGTTCTGACTATATGCGTGGTTATATGCTCTTTCATTTCTGATATCGAGCTCCACCCCCCACTTCAATCTTGCCAAAGATTTGTCTATTTTATTTATACGTTGAAAGAATCAACTTTTGGTACTTTATGCTGATGGTCTCTTTTCAGTTTTTTCTTATTCTGTAAGAATTCTTATTCTTATTATTTTTTCTAATTTCTGTGTATTTCCTTCTATTTTGGGTTTACTCATTTGCTCTTTTTCGAATTTTTTTAGTTGAATGCTTGATTCCTTAATTTTGAGCTACAATATCCCTTTAATCACTTTTTTTCTTTAAATTCAATTAGCCAACATATAGTACATCATTAGTTTTTGGTATGGTGTTCAGTGATTCATTAGTTGCATGTAATACCCAGTGCTTATCACATCACGTGCCCTCCTTAATTCCCATCATCCAGTTACCCCATCCCCCCATCTACCTCCCCCCTTTAATCACTTCTTTAGCTGCATCCCACAAGTTTGTATTTTTGTTTAGTTCCAAGTATTTTCTAATTTCCAATGTGATTTCATCTTTGACCCAGTAATTATTTAAATGCGTGCTTTAAATTTCCAAAGACTTCCTTTTTCAGTTGGTTCTTTGAAAATATGAATAAAATAGACAAGCCTCTGGCAAGGTTGATTAAGAAAATACGAACTCAAAATCAGGAATAAAAAATGTGTTTAATTTTCCAAAATTTATATATGAACAAATTATAAAGGAAGTTGTATAAAATCACGTGTATGCAAACATACAATAGGATGGCATATATTTATCACTGTCATATATATGTATTTTATACATACATATATAAGTATATAACTTCCTGTGCTTTTGCTAGATGTTATTAACTAATCCCAGGACTCCTGACTGGTACCTTCTTCAATAAAAGGTTACTAATGATTATTTATGGATGATAGGAGTTAAATTACTTTTTTACTTTTTTCTTTACAATTTTTGTATTATTTCAATTTTTTAAAATAATTGTATATTATTATGATTGGGGAAAAAAGAGGTTTTTGTTTTCATTTTTGTTTTGTTTTTATAAATATCACCTCCTCTGAGATGAGCCTTTCCAGACCACCCTCTATGGAAGAGTTGATCACACCCTACTATGTGTAGGTCCTTGGTCTCACATGTCACTACTATTATAATTTTCAAAAGGTGTTAATTTTAGTTATTGACTGTGCCCTCCACTAGACCAAGCATCTTGAAGATGAGGTCATGTCTTAGTCATTTAAGCACAGTAATACAAAAAGATTTAGGGCTGTGATTTGAAACAGCCTAAATAAGGCAGTGGCTCGTTCGAGTAATTATAGGAAAAAAGAGGTAAAATTTAATTGTAAAGCAGTTGTTAGTGCTTGTATTTCCAGCATGTATAGGACAAGATGACCAAAAATCCTCCTACTGCAAGATATCAAGAAATGCTGGATAAAATAAGATAAGCATTTTTTAATGAAAACTTTTTTTTAAGAGCAATTTTAAGTTTGAGAAGAAGGTACAGAGATTTCCCGTAGACCATCTGCCCTTGCGTATCACGTGCACAGCCTTCCCCACTGTCAACATTGCTCAACCAAATGGTACTTTTTTTTAACCAAGGGTGAACCTACACTGACACATCGTTATCACCCAAAGCCCATAGTTTACCTGAGGATTCACTCGTGATGTTGTATATTCTCTGGGTTTGGACAAATGTGTAATGACATGTATCCATCATTATAATCTCATACAGAAGATTTTCACTGCCCTAAAAATCCTGTGCTCTGCCTATTCATCCCTGCTCCCACTGCTGATCTTTTTATTGGCTCCATAGTTTTGCCACATAAAACATCTTTTTACATGCATAATAAGAAAAAGCTAATCAAACTGTCTGGGTTTAAATCTTGGTTCTGCTGCTTACTAGTTAACTTTGGACAATTTTCTTTTACTCTCTTTTTTTAATTGAAGCATAGTTGACACACAGCATTACATTAGTTTCAGGTGTACAGCATAGGGATTCGACAACCCTGTAGGTTCCGCTGTGCTCACCACAAGTGCAGCTCCCATCTGTCACCATACAACGCTATTACAGTGCCACCGACTATATTCCCTATGCTGGGCCTTTTATCCCTGTGACTTACTCCGTAACTGGAAGCCTGTACGTCCCACTCCCTTCACCCATTTTGCCTGTATCCCCACCCCTCTCTGGACAATTTTCTTAATCTCTAGCCCCAGTTTCCTCAGCGGTGGCAGAGGCAACACTAGTACCTATCTCAGAGGGTTATTATGGAGAATAAATGAATTAAAATATGTAAAGTACTTAGAAAAATGCCTGGTAACCTAATAAGGACTCTGCCACTTGGATGGTGAGTGAGCCAGCTTCCAAATCCCATGTTACCACCTCTTTTTTTTCTTTTTAAGATTTTATTTATTTATTAGAGAATGAGAGAGAGAAAGGACATGAGAGGGGGGAGGGTCAGAGGGAGAAGCAGACTCCCCGCCGAGCAGGGAGCCCGATGCGGGACTCGATCCAGGGACTCCAGGATCATGACCTGAGCCGAAGGCAGTCGCTTAACCAACTGAGCCACCCAGGCGCTCCGCATGTTACCACCTCTTGTGTTGGACCACTCTTGGTACTGTCAGTTCTGGTCTTCTGAGGGGCAGAAACCAAGATGGGATTGGGGGTGCAAAAGATTTATTGGGAGAGATGCTTGTGAAGGGTAAGGGAGAGGGAAAAAAGGAGTGAGCTGAGGTCTTAAGACCGTGACACAAATTTAACCCCTGTTAGAAGAGTTCAAGAAGGAATGATTTGGGAAGAACCTCAGACCAAAGCACAGTTCTTAAAAAGTCTCAACTAAGCCAATAGGGGGGTCCCTGGGGGAAGTGTTATCAGTTAGTGGGGTCCTGTGTCGTTGGCTGCCCCGTGCCGTACCCTGCTGCAGCTAGTCGTTGGTTGGAGCAGCCCAGGACAAGCATGGACTTAGTGCGAGTGCTGTGGGCACAGAGGTGTGCCAGGCAGGCAGCCTGTCGTTCGGCTCGGCTCCCACAGCAGGTTCTCTCAAAGGGCCATCTGACCTAGCCACCAGAGCCCTCTCCTCGTGCGACACCGATCTGCGTCTCTCTATCAGCTTGGGGAGTGCTTCCTCATCGCGCCCTGCCTCTCTTTCTCGGGGAGGCCAGAGGGACAAACTACAGTCCCCATTGCTTCCGTTAGTCCCCGCTGGTACTCCTAATTTCCCTTTTGGACAGTCTGCTTTAAATTCCACTCATACCCTGCTGTAATCTCTGCAGGTCCTCGTGACTTCTGGTGGTGCGCCCCAAACCTTCATTTGTGAGGGGTCTGAGCTTTGCAAGCCAGTGTTGTTGCGTGTGCACGTTCACAGTGATAACTGTGCAGACAGCATGTGCGGTGTCCACATGGGTCCCCTGAGTCCATACCTATCCCCCCTGTCTCCATTGTGTAAAAGCAGCCCTGTCTCCTGCTGATCGAGGTCAGCGTCTACCTACTAAGACGGTGACTTCTTTTCTTGCCTGTTGGTCCCTGGGCACAAGGAATTCCAAGTGTCCAGGTGCAGTTATAGCTTGTAGTTCACTGGGACCATTGCTGTATTCCCTGGCAAGAGTATGTCCTGTTTGGGGACCAGAAACTAGCCCTACAGAGCCCGGAGTTGTGGGAGTAGGAAGCAAAAAGTCTCCCAGTGGGTCACTCGGAGTGCTAGTAAGTGAGACCGCTCCTGCTTCCGCCTCTTGGTTTCTGGACTCATGTATTCTTCCTGCTGGGGGCACAGAACTCTACAGAGGTCTCTCATTTAGTGCATATACGGCATCCTGAAGGCCGGCAACTCATTTTTGCCAAATATTGTTTCCTTGGTGGTGCTTCCGTTATGGTTTCTGTAGGCCATTCTAGCATCCTGTGAGGACGGCTGCTTCTGGATGGTGTGGTGTATGGTATGGCCAGTGGATCTCTTGGTCATGGGCCCACTTCCACACCTTTTACTATGAAGCAGACTCCCTGGTCAGAAGCTATGTTGTGTGGGGATTTCATGCCCGTGGATCAGGCATTCCATAAGCCCCCAGATAGTGGTGCTGTCTAAGCCTTTGTGGGCAGGAAAGGAAAACCCCTACCTAGAAGAGGTATCTGTTCCTGTCGGGGCGGGCCAGTGCCCCTTCCCAAATAGGAGGCCTCAATATAACTGACTTTTCACCTAGTGACTGGTTGGTCTTCCTGAAGAATAGTGTCATATCGGGGGCAGACAGGGGTCAGGTCATGAAAGACATTTTGGGCCCGCTGAGTGGTTTGGATTTCATATGAGTAATGGGGGCCTTGAGAAGTTTTAAGTAAGAGAGGGACACAGGCAGACTTAAGTTTTAGGAAGATCACTCTGGTGGCTGTGTGGGAAATAGATGGAGGAAGAAAGGGCTATGAGGCAAGCCTGGGAAACAGTAGCCAACCAAATACTTGGAATTAGGATTACATGGTCAGTCTTTATGGGGGAAAATTTCAGAGGCGTAGGTCAAGGGTTTGCATAATGTCAAGGATTGGGGAGATTATCTACTTGAGTATCTAGAAATGAGAACTATGAGGTGACTCTTCAAGGGAAGGTTTCAAGATAGTAGTTTGCATCTAAGGCAGATACCCAGCTTGAAGTGAAATCCTTCTAAATTTCCACCGATTTTATCTCTTTTCCATGTTTCCAAGCTTTTGTAATGAATTTAGCATTGAGAAGAGAGCAAGTGTCCGTTTAAGTTCCTTTAGACCTTAAATGGAAAGAATATGGAAAATAAAAGTGGAGTGTAGAAAACGGGCATAAGGGGTACAATAGCTAACCATTATTAAGTGTTCCAAGACTACCCAGGGAAGAGAAAAGACTTCAAAGCAAGTACTGCTTTTTAGAGTATTTTCTATTTTGTGTTCATCCTCCTCCTCCTCCTTAATGTTTGTTTTTTGTCAAAGGCCACATTAAAACATTCTCAAAGACAGTCATTTGAGGTACTCCAAGGAACAGGTTTTAGAACATTGAAGAATAGAGGAAATAATCTGAATTTTAATTTACTCAAATGAAAATTGTGAGGAAAATAAACTGATGAAGAGTCAGCAGTTTTAGCTGGAAGTATGCTTATTTTGTTTCAATTTAGACTTGGAAGAATTTGGAACAGTGAAGGCCAAAAAAACCCAAAAAACAAAAAACAAAAAATTTCCCAGATGTAGAATTAAGGCAGTAAAATGAAAAAAGTGGATCTTGCCCCGTAGGATTTTACAGATATTTTCTTCTTCTCCAATCTTGGCATCATTTTAGCTGCGCCTCTTTTATTAGTATGTGGAGGAGAAAGGGGGACAGGTTTTGTAGAGTGTATGAAGGTATTCCTGTATCTGAGTTCAGAGCTGGCTGACTTGACAAATGTGTTCAGTTAACCTGGTAAATTACAGGCAGTTTTAAAACTAAGTTGTTTGCCGTATCTTCATGTGCACAAACTCTTACTGTAACTTTCTTAGGAGAGGTTTATCATCATAAGGGGCCCAGGACTCTTAAAACAGAGAGGATTGCGGGCGCCTGGGTGGCTCAGTTGGTTAAGCAACTGCCTTCGGCTCAGGTCATGATCCTGGAGTCCCGGGATCGAGTCCCGCATTGGGCTCCCTGCTCAGCAGGGAGTCTGCTTCTCCCTCTGATCCTTCCCCTCTCATGCTCTCTGTCTCCCATTCTCTCTCTCAGATAAATAAATAAAGTCTTAAAAAAAAAAACAAAAACAGAGAGGATTGCTGAGAGCAAAAAGGGAAGCATCTTGGCCCATGAGTTCCATACTTGGTGTGACTGTGTAGCCTGGGTCAAGTCATTCAAACTTTGGTTTACTTTCCTTATTCTTAAAATGCAGGTATCTGCCATGACTCCTGGGCAGATTTTTATCAAGACCCCATGTGACTGGACATGAAAGTTGATGTAAAAAAGCCTTTCAAATGTGATGTCACAGGTACTAGATGACGGGCTCCTTGAGGACCCTCTGTCCCCATGGATATTGAGTGTATGCTGAACGATTACAAGTGGGAGTCTGACAAGTGGTTGGACCGGACAGCCTGATTTAAGGGCTCCTCCACCTCTGATATTCTACGGTTGTTTTGATTCTCTGTCTTTAAATTTTCTGTTTACAACTACAGATGGAATAGGGTCACATACAAAAACAGTAGCTTAGAGGCACCATGGTGGCTCAGTCGTTAAGCGTCTGCCTTCGGCCCAGGTCATGATCCCAGGATCCTGGGATCGAGCCTCGTATCAGGGAGCCTGCTTCTCCCTCTGCCCCTCCCTTTGCCCCTTTCCCTGCTCGTGCTTTCTTTCTCTCTCTCTCTTTCAAATAAATAAATAAAATCTAAAAAACACACAAAACAGTAGCTTAGCAAATGTGTATTGCTTTGAATGGAATTTCTTTTCAGGGTTTCACTCCATAGCATAATTCCTCTGTTAACAGCAGGGATTTATTTTATTAGCATTTTCATTTTAGAAACTTTATTACTAAAGGAAATGCGATAAAGAAGTCATAGAGGTACATTTTAAGGCATCACAGGAGGGGGATTATGGTATAAGAAAAACAATGAATTCCAAATACATTTATGTCAAATGTTCTAAAATATATAACATCTGTACCTTTTGTGTTTTCTCCTTATATTCTAAAATCTGATGTTATCCCTTCTTTGAGGCTATTTTGGAAAGAATGAAAAAAATGGAAGAGTTCTTTTGTAAGGCATAAAATAACCCTTTCCACCTTGGTAGCAGTCTACCTGTTAGTCTCCTTCCCAAATCCCAACATTCTCCCAACCGGGCCACAGCCATAGACATTTGTCTCTTTATTTTCTTTTCTCTGCTTGGCATTGCTCTCACTCCTTTTTTTCTGCCTGGTCAGTTATTACCCATTTGTTTAAGGCTTCAGCTCACCTGTATAATTTTACCCTAGCACAGTCAGAATTATTTTTTTAATCAACATTTCAGGTAAGATGTTTAGAAATAAATAAGCTCCCACAAGGCAACATACTGTAAGGGTGCTGCTTGACTCTTTTTGACTGCTCTGAGTTAAAATATGCTATCTTTTTAAGGGTCACATAGCGTCCACTGAGAAGTCTATATTGGACAGGATCTATGAAAACAACAAGAGGATTTGCTGAGAAAGTTTGATGCCTCACTCTGAAATGTAGACCATCGTATCTACTTCATTCATTGCTGCAATGTGTGTAGTGGTTATTCTTATGAGCTGTGGACTCAGACCAGGGTTCAAATGTTTTCACCATTTGCTACACTTGTGACCTTGAGTGAGCTATTTAATGCTTGGAAACCTCAAATGTAACCTAGGATTGGTAAGAGCTACACAGTAGTACAAATATTAAATTCATTCAATTAATATTTTTGAATAGTTCCAGACACTGTTCAATGAACTGGGGATATAGTAGTGAACAAGACAGATAGGGTCCCTCAACTGTGTCCTCACAACTTTCTGTAGAGGAGGTCTGTTTGTGTTGGATGGGTAGGTGGGGGTAATTATAAGCAAATAAGGAACAGGATAATTTTTAAAAGTGGAAAAGAATTGTTGAATACAACAAAAATAGTTGCCCTTTTATTAGATGAGACTATCGACTCTGTTTTGCTCCTTCATATCCCTTGTGTAAAATTCTGTCAGTCTGTTTTCCTTATTACTCTGGCCATGACTTCTGTTTTTTCTCCTTGGACCACTGGGCTCTTGTGCCCTGTCTGGATGTCTGTCTTCAATGACTCTTTGTGGCTACGTGCCTTCTCTGCAGTGCACAGGGCCCCTGTGGATTGTACAATTCTCCTGTGTGGGAGAATTCATTCTTGATTGGGACACAGCACATCTTGTGAAACATCATTAAATGTCTGCCACTGCTCAGTTGCTCTGGGGGGGAAGTGTTTATTGCAAACAGTGGTACTTAGTCGTACTAAGTACTAACTGTGGTGCAACCTCCTTCTAAAGGCAAACCTGTGGGTATTTCACGGACATGTGACAGGCCTCTGTATGTTGTCAGTGCTTGACAGGATGAGGGAACAGAGCAAGAGCGAACAGATAATGGCCCAATTAAATTTGCTTTGTGAATTTTTAAAAAAGAATTTATTTATTTTCTTGGAGCAGTTTTAGGTTCACAGCAAAATGAAGAGGAATTTATAGAGATTTCCCATAGACTCCCTGCTCCCACACATGAATAGCCTCCCCCATTGTCAGCATCCCCCACCAGAGTGGTACATTTGTTACAATTGATAAACCTACAGTGACACATCATTATCTCCCAAAGTCCATAGTTCACCATAGGGTTCACTTTTGGTGGTGTTCTCTGGGTTTGGACAAATGTATAATGACATGTATGCATCTTTATAGTATCATACAGAGTATTTTCAACTGCCCTAAAAAAATCCCCTGTGCTCTGCCTATTCATTCTTCTACCCTCTCCCCCCAACCTCTGGCAACCACTGATCTTTTTAATGTGTTCATAATTTTGCCTTTTCCAGAATGTCATATGGCTAGAATCATATAGTATGTAGCCTTTTCAGATTAGCTTCTTTCACTTAGTAATATGTAATATACATTTAAGTTTCCTCTGTCTTTTCATGGCTTGATACTTCATTTCTTTTTAGCACTGAATAATATTCCATTATCTGGATGTGCCGCAGTTTACTTATCCATCACCTACTGAAGGCCATCTTGGTTGTTTCCAAGCTTTGGCAATTATGAAAAAAGCTGCTCTAAACATCTGTGTGCAGGATTTTGTGTGGACATAAGTTTTCAGCTCTTTTGGGTGGACTCCAAGGAACATGGTTGCTGGATCATACGGTAAGGGTGTATTTAGTTTCGTAAGAAACTGCCCAACTGTCTTCCAATGTGGCTGTGCCATATTGCATTCCCACCGGCAATGAATGAGAGTTCCCGTTGTTCCACATGAATTTTAATATTCAACTTTTTAAAGAGTACTCCATGTTTAGGAAAAGAAATTACAGAAAAAGTGGAATTTTTACTGTGCAACTACACTTACACATTTTCAGTGGAGCAGGTGAGGGACCATAGGGAGGCCAGAGCCCTCAGTGGCTTTGGAGAGTGGGATTAAGAAGAAGCCACAGGCATTGTTTGTGAATACCTCCTGACTTCTCTCTGTGATCCCAGCTGACTTCTGCCCATTTTGCGATTATCCTCCTGAGTGTGCTGCCGACATCTGTAAGGACTGAGCTGGGACCCTGGTGGTTAGAGTAGCCTTGCTCTGGAGCGACCACAGATGCTGGGTGAAGATAAGGAACTAGGGTGGGAGTTGGGGGTGGGTAAATCACAGAAGGAGGGGTCCAAGTGGGCAGATTTTCATTAGGCCCCCAATTCCTAACCTCCACACTATTAAGTGCTTAAACCTTAGAAGAAGGATTCTAAGAAGGTGTGACGAAACAACTAAAACATGTTGGGCTTTACCACCAGTCAATATGGCCCCACAGTCCATGTCCCAACACTCTCCCACCCACTTTTCTCTAAAAAGAAGCTCTACCTTTAGAGACAGTCCTATGCAGAGGTCTTTCTGGAAGTTTCGGGGGAAGGACATGAGTTGTCCCTTCTAGGTTCCTCCTGGAGTGGGGTGAAAGCCTGGGCGTCTCACCCGCCGGCGCAGGAGCACAGCCCAAGCGCCGAGGCCTCCCTGTCTGGGTCAGACCCCCAGTGGTAGCAGCCGAGGCTCTGGGCGGAGAGGCCAGGCCCGCGTGGCGCACGGATGCACCTCGTGCCTCTGCGCTGGAGCCGTTGCGATGGTCCCTCCCCGTCCTGCGCTTTATCTCGCGGAAGGAGCCTGGGGTTGGGGGGGACATTGCTATCGTCGGTCCCTGCTAACTGGATGTGTGGTGGGCAGGGTCGCCTTCCTCCCTCTCACTTCCACCTCTGTGAGGCTCCTGGGGGCCACAGCGTGGACCACTCCTGCCGCCAGAGACATCCCAAATGGACGTCCTCTATGAAGAACTCTTTCGGTACCTGGACCATAATGAGAATGGGACCCTGGATGTCCTTGAGCTTCAGGAAGGCCTGCAGGATATAGGGGTCCTTGAATTCCTGGAGGAAGGGCAGGTGGGCCTCAGTGGGGCTGTGGTAGGAGAGATGTGGGGGCTGGGAGCCCCGGAGACGCCTTGGGCAGAGATGGGGGAAGCTGTATTGACACCTTACCCAGCTTCCCCTGGGGACCCACTATAGCTTTCAGGTTGGTTACCAACGTTTTACCATTTGAAGAATAACAACACAGCTAATACTTTTCTCAAGCATTTTTCTTGTTTCCCCTGGCTCTCATAAAATTTCCAAATTCAAATTGCTCTGAAGATGCTGGCTACCACGTTGTTTTGGGGGGTCACCTTGTTCAATGTACTCACCTGTTATTACTAGCCTGGATGGGCATCTAGGCCAATGAGGCTCCCTCCCCACTTTGGGGAACTGGGATAATCACCATATGTTTTATGTGTTTGGGAGTGGGGGCGGGGTGTAGTTGGAAATGGTCTAATATTATCTTTCAGTTTCTGTTCCTGGAAGGAGGGCATTCAGTCTGGTGGCTTGTACCCTGGGGGTCTCGCCAGTTCTGACCTTTCCTCTGAGCATGCCTTCATCAGCACACTTGTAAAGACTGAGCTTGGCATCATTTCCTCTGGGAAGCCCTCTTTTTCCCAGCCTAGATCACAGATTGTGTCTCAGCGTGTAATGCCTGATGCATATTTCTATCACTGTATTTCCAAGTTATTTTCTGTTTGGAAATTCTTATTGAATATAATTACTTTCCAATTATATTTGCTCTTTGGATGTTTACAGCAGTAGACTGGGTGGGAGATTCAGGAGAGTGAGGACTGTTGAATGCATTTCATATCATTGGTACTTTGTGCTCAGGAATCTCTTGGCTGAGCTCTGTATGTTAAGATTAAGTAAAGCTCTTCTTACTAGCTGTGGGAGCTTTGGGAATCTTTACTTTCATCATCCATTCGGTGATTGGGCAGCTGGGTTTTGGGAATGTTCTATATACCAAGTGCTACAGCTCAGTTTTCTCATTTGTGGTATCAGAGGCCTGGACCGGGTGTTGTCTGTGGACCAGGCCAATCCAAAATGTTATCTCTGTAAAGTTCACTCGGTTTCTGTAATTCCTAGAACAAAAATGGAAGTGGTTTTCTTTTTCTTTTTTATTTATTTTTTAGTTTTTTTGAAGCATTTTTCTTTTTAAAGCTAAATATCCCTTATGCTTATTATTTATTACTTTTTAAAGATTTATTCATTTGAGAGAGAGAGACAGAGTGAGCAGAGGGAGAGGGAGACAGCAGACTCCCCACTGAGTGGGGAGCCCGATGTGGGGTTCGATCCCAGGACCCTGAGATCATGACCTGAGCCGAAAACAAGAGTCAGACCCTTAACTAACTGAGCCACCCGGGTGCCCTACTTTATGTTTATTTAAATGTACTTTATTCTTGTACTTAGATTTCCAAGTGTGACTTGTATTTGTTTATTTGATACAAACTAAACTTTCAAAAGAAATTCTGGTTTATGCCATAAACAAGTTCAGTTCTTTGAAACACATTTCAAAGCAATTTATCAAACAAACTTATCAAAACAATTTGTTGCAAATCTGTCTTTTGTTTTTTAAGAGATGGTGTGAGCCATATAAAGGCTTTGTATACCCCGTGGTGACTGAGGGCTTATATATTAAAACCAAGGAAGAGTTAAATCTGAAGGGCTTTCATCAACCAAACAGAACCTTACATTTCAGGGGAATACTGATGTGGCTTTTCCTCAGGTGACAGTGACATCTTTAGGGGGTTCTAATGTGAATTTTCTCCCACATGTCTCCAGCTTCCCTAGTAGAAAATTCATTTATATAAATTAAGAATTCATCAGTTAAAAAAAATAGAAATGGTACTTACATTTTGTAATGATAAGAAAGAAAAGATACAACTTTTTATTCTTTTTTTTTTTTTTTTAAAGATTTTATTTATTTATTTGACAGCGAGAGAGGGAACACAAGCAGGGGGAGTGGGAGAGGGAGAAGCAGGCTCCCTGCAGAGCAGGGAGCCGATGTGGGACTCAATCCCAGGACTCCGGGATCATGACCTGAGCCGAAGGCAGTCGCTTAACTGACTGAGCCACCCAGGCGCCCCACAACTTTTTATTCTGATAACAGGTTTTTTGAATGACGTTTTATTTGGCTTTTTACTGTGGGGCGTGAGAGACTGAGTATACAAGTATGGACAATGGTTTGCTCATATATAAAATTGAACTTTGACCCACAACTTAGAGTAACCTGCTCAGGAAACCAACCCCTTTTCTATAGTAAACAACCCAGGGAACCAACTTGCCATAAATCAGACTTAACAGGAGTCCGGATTGCCATCTCTAGAGACAATCCACGAAGCAAAATAATTTCTGTAACAATCAGCCCCAAATGGCCAGAAATTGATTGATACCTGACAGTTTCCCTAATTTTTGTCCCCACTTCCAACTTAGGACCAACTAGGGAGAGGGAAATACATACCCCTAACCAAACACAGGATGCCCCACTTCTCATTAGCCTGCCTACAGCCAAGAGCCACCAGCCAGGGCACACCTGAAGCCTCCCTTTTCCCCACTATAAAGCTTGCTCACCTTTTTGTCTGCCTGCCTTTAAGTCTCAGCCAGAACTGACCACGGCTGACTGCCTTGCTATATACTAAGCTCAGGACAAATAGCCTTTGCTTTTCTCATTTGATTGGTCTTCATTTATTTCTACAGAGGAATGCAAAAGAACATTCAAAAGGGAAACCCTAGTCTTTCATATTATTGTAGGTTAGAGTCCTTATTTACCATAAGAAGGTTAAAAAATCAAGCTGTTCAAAGGTAGGGTCAGAGATGTCTTTTAACTTGCAATTTCCAAAATGATAGTTGTTCCCTGATATTTCCATTGACCAAAATATAAACTTCTTAGATGAAACTTTAGTGCATTAAATGGGGCCCCAGAATGCTGTGCCATTTTCTCTTGGATTATGCACATCTCGGTATATGTTGAGTTATCAGGATGTAATTTTCAGGTGAATATGATCCTCAATCTAATTTGTGAAAGTAATTAAATAACAGTAATTATTTTTCAGTGATAATATAAATGTATTTGCTTTTATTTATTTATATATATATTTATTATTATTATTTTTTTTAAGATTCAATTTATTTATTTGGACAGAGAGAGACACAGCAAGAGAGGGAACACAAGCAGGGGAGTAGGAGAGGGAGAAGCAGGCCTCCCGCCAAGCAGGGAGCCTGATGCGGGGCTCGATCCCAGGACTCCAGGATCACGACCTGAGCCGAAGGCAGACGCTCAACGACTGAGCCACCCAGGCGCCCCTATTTATTTATTTTTGAGAGAGAGAGAGAGAATGTGCCTGGATTACGGGAGGGGGTAGTGTCTGAAGGAGAGGCAGAGAGAGAATCTTGAACAGGCTCCCTGCCCGTTGCTGAGCCCCATGCGGGGCTTGATCTCATGGCCCTGTGATCATGACCTGAGCCAAAATCAAGAGTCCCAGGATTAACTGACTGAGCTATCCAGGCGCCTCAGGAAATATATTGTTTTAGACATCTAAATCCCATGCTAGGTCAAGTGTGTGTTTTTTATCTTGGAGTTTATAAAATGCATGTCTTACAGGAGAACAGCCAATCAGGCTGCTCGAAGTATAAGTATGTCCAAATAATTTAGTAGTTTAAAAAATGATAATTAATTTAAATAATTTTTAAAAATCTCCTTTCTTTTTTATAGAAAATCTTTACTACTGGTGATATCAACAAAGATGGGAAGCTGGATTTTGAAGAATTTATGAAGTACCTTAAAGACCATGAGAAAAAAATGAAATTGGCATTTAAGAGTTTGGACAAAAATAATGATGGTATGTCTTTATTTTGTATTCATCACCAGCTATGAAGAAGCATCTGTCCTATTTCCAAAAGTGTAAAACAATATGTATTTAGTCTCTCTTTTTTTGGAAAATAATTATTAGTAGTTGTAGTACTTGTTTTTCATAGTAATATGATTTTTCTGTAGAATTTATGTTTTTAGTGAAGAAAACTTATGCATAGCCTTGTCTACTGAATTAAAATCTGTGAATAGGGCTGTGTATATATGTTTGCTATAGAATATTGTGCTGATTGGACTTATAGGTTAAAAATAATAACTATGTTTCCTTGTTCTCTGGATAAGAGATATTTATTTTTGTTCATATATAGGTACAATGTAAAATTTAAAAAACTTTCAGATTATCTTAGATTTAATAATCTTTTTGAAAGAATTACTTTAGGGCAAGTACTCTGATCATGAAAATTGGTAGAAAAAGATAAATATTTCAAATATGTGCCTTTTTTTTTTTTTAATTAAGTAAACTCTACCCCCAATGTGGGGCTTGAACTTACCACTCTGAGATCAAGAGTCACATGCTCTACTAACTGAGCCAGTCAGGCACCCCTAAATATGTATCTTCTGATTGGGATTATGGTTTCACGATTTAGATTAATAGTTTAGAGTCCCAGTGAGTAGAGCAAAAAGCAAGTGCCACAGTAGGAGAAAGGGAGGAGTAATGAAACCCTTATCACTAGAGGTAGCCTTTGATAGGAAGTGGGAATTTATTTTTAAAAATTATAATGCATACAAAACTTAATAAAAAGATAAACTTAATAAAAAAACTAAAATGCATCCTCAAATCCCTCCCTGTATATGAACAGTCAGGGCCATTCCATTCACAGACTTGGTATTCAAGAAACAAACAAATAGGGGCGCCTGGGTGGCTCAGATGGTTAGGCGTCTGCCTTCGGCCCAGGTCATGGTCCCAGGGTCCTGGGATCGAGCCCCACATTGGGCTCCTGGCTCAGCGGGGAGCCTGCTTCTCCCTCTCCCTCTCTCCCTGCTCATCTCTCTCTCTCTCTCTGTATCTCTTTGTCTCAAATGAATAAATAAAATCTTAAAAAAACAAACAAACAAACAAATGGATTGAGGAAAAAGTATGGTTTATTCCTGGGGCAGGCAAATTTTTTTTGTAAAAGGCCAGATAGTAAGTATTTTAGCTTTGTGGGCCGTGTGGTCTCGGTTGTAGGTACTCATCTCTGCTGTCATAGTTCACACTTGATCTTAGCCAAAAGGCCGAGAAGCGATCTGCTATCATAGTTCAAAAACAGCCATAAACAATATGTACATGAATAAACATGGCTGTGTTCCAATAAAACTTTATTTATAAAAGCAGGCAACAGACCTTATTTGGCCAGTAGGTCATAGTTTGTTGGCCCCTTGTTTATACTGAATAAAGAACTTTCATTTTAGTTAGGTATAAAGCAAATTTCTTCAAACAACTAAACCCTTTGAATGGATTTGATGATGCTTTCAGTCTGTGATACTCATCCAGGAAGTTGAGTTTGTAGTGGAAAGTAGTGCTATTCAAACATTTGTTACCTCCTAGAAGCCTTATACTACATGCCTCCAAGTTTAGCCTTAGTCCAATCTTCTAGCAAAATGCAGTTCTTTTTTTTTTTTTTTTTAAGATTTTATTTATCTATTTGACCGAGAGAGAGACAGTGAGAGAGGGAACACAAGCAGGGGGAGTGGGAGAGGGGGAAGCAGGCTTCCCGCTGAGCAGGGAGCCCGCGTGGGGCTCGATCCCAGGACCCTGGGATCATGGGATCATGACCTGAGCCGAAGGCAGATGCTTAACGACTGAGCCACCCAGGCGCCCCACAAAATGCAGTTCTTACAGCCAGCTTTGCTTTTCTGCAAACTTTCATCCTATCTTGAGCCCACTACAGCTCAGTCACGTAGTAGGACTGTGTAGTGTGGAGGCAGGCAGTAGCTGGGAGACGGAGCCACCTCAGGGGCATCTGCCAGCTAAGCAGAGGTGGGTCATCCTGGTATGTAAGTTGTGCCCGTATCAGTTGTCCCTTTCAGAAAATTCTACATGAACCAGAGGAAATAATTGAAGGTGAAATTTTGTGATACATTTGTAGTAAATGAAAACAGTTTTTACTTAATTTATCTTGTTTGTAGATTTTCAAACAGTTTCTCATTATAAGTTCATATTTTTGTGCAAGCAAAGCATAAACAGTCTTTCCTCCTTATTTGTGGATTGTGTATTTGAGAATTTGCCTACTTGCTAAAATTTAACCCCAAAAGTAACTCCAAAATCAGTGCTTGCGGCATTTTGGCAGTCCTTCATGGGCTTGACTTCATTTGCTTGGCGAGCACATTTCTTGCTGAGATCAAAGAAATGATGCCCTGCTTTCTTGTTTGAGCTCTCATACTGTAAACAAGTGTCCTTCTGCAGTCCACTTAGTGCCATGTTTCTTGCATTTTTGTGCTTTTTGTTGGTGGTTTTGCTGTTCACAATGGCTCCCAAGCATAGTGCTGAAGTGCTGTCTGGCATTCCTAAATGCAAGAAGATATACTTCATTCAGGCATGAGTTGTAGTATTATTGGCCATGAGTTCAATGTTATAGAATCAACACTCTAATATGGTATTGTATAGTATTTATACACACCTATAACAAGGTTTTATACCGACAAGGTTTTATATTGATTGGTCGATGAATACGTTGTGACCAGAGGCTCAAGGAACCTAACCCTGTATTCTCCATAAGAAAAATGGTTCGATAATTCAGGGTTCATAGTGACCTTGTAGAACATAATTACCAAGAATAATGAGAATTGACTGTATTTCTTTAAGAGTGCAATTATAATGGAGAATATTCAGAATGGCATTTAAGGAATTTCATTGCTAAACAAATTGATCCCTCTAACAGTTTTTTGCATTATGCAGAATCTCATGTTTCTCTTTTCCTCTCCCCAGGAAAATTCTTTCCAAATCCTGGGATTTCTTCAGAGTCCTTCTCTTAAATGAAGTCTTTGCTTTCACCACTAACAGTAATTTTTGTCCGCCTCTTTTCCTGGCGAACTTTGCCATTAGTACTGTTGGGCAGCAGACCCTCTCGTGCTTTGTTTGGTTTCCTCCTATTTCATGCATATTGGTCTTGGGGTCATGAGTCTGTGAGCTGCTTGAGGGAAATGCAGTATTTATGACTCCCATTTATTGCTTCTATTTTCTCTTTCTTCCTCTCTTCTGTTTCGTCTCGTTCTATCTACAAACATGCACTAATTTCTCTAATAATAATAACCTTCCCTCTTCCATTGTCCTACCATCCCTGCTTTCTTTATTTTTATTGCCACATTTCTCAAAAGAATAGTCCCCACTCTTTGGTTTCTTTTAGTCATTTTCTACTTCCTTTTAACCCCGTGCAACACATCTTTACATGTATGAAAATTGCCTAGTCATTTATTAAAATCTAGAAATGCATACGTATGAAATTAATTGATCCTAGCCTAATGGAATTTACTTTGGAGTCAGAGTGTCTTGATTTGAGTCTCAGTCCTGCTGCTTAATGTTGTTACTTGGTAAGGCCACATAAGCTCTCAGTCCCTTCTTCTTTAGATGGATTATTATTATTTACCGATGAGACTTCATGATTTCTGAATGAGATAACATCTGTGTACTTGTTTAGTGTATTTGTTAAACTTTGAGTTGGTGTTGTAGTATGTATTTAAGCAAATCTGTAACTCACCGAGAGTCATAATTTTGCCTTAATGAGTCCAACGCTTTCCCTTACAAAATGAGAGTTTTGAAATTCAGGATTTCTAAGATCCTTATCCGTTCTGAGTCTGAGTTTATGCTCTTTTTCATTTTTTAAAGGAGTAATTGAGGCTTCCGAAATTGTCCAGTCTCTCCAGATACTAGGTCTGACTGTTTCTGAACAGCAAGCAGAGTTGATTCTTCAAAGGTAAGCTTTTTATCTTACTGGCAATCGTGGGCTTTCTTTGACGTTAATTTTCATATCTCGTATTCAAGATCTTCATTTTAAGTATAGCTGAAAACTCTCTACACCTTAACCATTCCTCATTATGTGTGTTCAGTATCTGTCTTCCTTTTTGTTTTGTATGTACATATTTAAGGTGTAGGAGTGGGAAGCGTAAGCTCAGATTGGATTCTCTCTTGCAAGGAAGGCCCCTGGGGCAGTGGAATGGCAGTGAGGTGTTCATAGAGAAGGAGCCTAGGCATTTTCGTGCTGCCATTTTTCCCATTTGGTTTCTAAGGTGATAATGGAACTCATTGTTCCAAGATAAGATGTTTAGCAGATTCATCACATTATTTAACCTACATGTCACTGGATAAGTGGGAAATTCCAAAGGTTCACAAAGAAATACCAATTTAAACTCTCAGAAAATGGTGATGGCAATTTGAACATTATTGCCCAGGGTAATCAATTCAGCTGTTTAGTGAGTCAGACCTTTACAGCCTTAATGTTTTATTTCACAGGATAGAGCAATAATCTCTAAAGTCTCAGTGCCCTTGAAGACTCTTCTATTACAAACACACCATAGGGACTAATTAATTTTTTTTGTGATAAAGGAAAACAGAAAAGGGTGCTTCTATTATATTCCTGTGAATGCTTTCAGTTTTTGACATTATCTAAAAAGTTTCTGCTAAATGGCTTTATTGTTGAGTTTATCTCCTTTTATATCTGTACCAGTAGCATTTTCCTCCTTTCTTTCTGTTCAGAATTTCTTTTAAAAGCAGCCGCTCAACAGGAGGGCCCAAGTCTCAGAGCTTGGGCATGATGTTGCTATTGTTAACACTGGATGAGGAAGGCTTTCCTGAGGAAATGAAAAACTAAAAAAATGAAAAGGGGTAAACCGGATTTTGACAGTGGGGTATGGGGCATGTAATATTCTGTTGCTGAAGTCATTCTTCCAGGGAATTGAAGGTTTGTTTTTTTTTTTTTAATTTTATTTTATTATGTTAGTCACCATACAGTACCTCATTAATTTTTGATGTAGTGTTCCATGATTCATTGTTTGCGTATAACACCCAGTGCTCCATGCAATACGTGCCCTCCTTAATACCCATCACTGGGCTACCCCATCCCCCCACCCTCCTCCCCTCTAAAGCCCTCAGTTTCTCGGAGTCCATAGTCTCTCATGGTTCATCTCCCCCTCCGATATCCCCCCCTTCATTTTTCCCTTCCTTCTCCTAATGTCCTCCATGCTATTCCTTATGTTCCACAAAGTGAAACAAATAATCAAGTCAAAAAATGGGCAGAAGACATGAACAGACACTTCTCAAAAGAAGACATACAAATGGCTAACAGACACATGAAAAAATGTTCATCATCATTAGCCATCAGGGAAATTCAAATCAAAACCACACTGAGGGGCGCCTGGGTGGCGCAGTTGGTTGAGCGCCTGCCTTCGGCTCAGGTCGTGATCCCAGGGTCCTGGGGTCAAGCCCCGCATCAGGCTCCCTGCTCGGCGGAGAGCCTGCTTCTCCCTCTCCCACTCCCCGGCTTGTGTTCCGTCTCTCACTGTCTCTTTCTCTCTGTCAAATAAATAAATCTTAAAAAAAAAAAAAACCACCACACTGAGATACCACTGTATACCAGTTAAAATGGCAAAAATTGACAAGGCAAGAACAACAAATGTTGGAGAGGTTGTGGAGAAAGGGGAACCCTCTTACACTGTTGGTGGGAATGCAAGTTGGTGCAGCCGCTTTGGAAAAGAGTGTGGAGGTGCCTCAAAAAATGAAAAATAGAGCTACCCTGTGACTCAGCAATTGCACTACTGGGTATTTACCCCAAAGACACAGATGTAGTGAAAAGAAGGGCCATATGCACCCCAATGTTCATAGCAGCAATGTCCACAATAGCCAAACTGTGGAAAGAGCCGAGATGCCCTTCAACAGATGAATAGATAAAGAAGATGTGGTCCATATATACAATGGAATATTACTCAGCCATCAGAAAGGATGAATACCAACTTTTGCATCAGCATGGGTGGGACTGGAGGAGATTATGCTAAGTGAAATAAGTCAGTGGCTTTTAATATATTCATGGACTTGTGTAACTACCACCATTACTTAATTTTGGAGCATTTTCATCACCCCAAAAAGTAACCCGGTACTCATTAGCAGTCACTCCTTATTCCTCCTCTGCAAGCCCCCAGCAACCACTGACCTACATTTTCTTCTCTTCTGATTTGTCTGTTCTGGACATTTCACAAAAAAATGGAATCCTACAGCATGTGGCCTTTTGTGTCTGGCTTTTTTCACTTAGCATGATATCTTCAAAGTTCATGCATTTGTAGCATGTATCAGTACTTCATTCCTTTTTTAGACCAAGTCACATTCCATTGTAAGGATATATCACACTTTGTTTATCCATTCATCAGTAGATAGGCATTTGGTTGTTTCCTTTTTTTGGCTATTATGAATAATTCATGTACAAGTTTTTGTGTGAACATATGTTTTCAGTTCTCTTGGGTATATACCTAGAGGTGGAATGACTCGATTATATGATAACTCTATGTTTAACATTTTGAGGAACTGCCAGACTGTTTTTGAAAGTGACTGCATCATTTTATAATTCCAACAGCCATGTATGAGGGTTTTAGTTTCTCCACATCCTCCCAACACTTGTTATTTGTTGTCTTTTGCTTTTTACCATCTACGTGGGTATAATGTATCTCGTTATTGTTTTGATTTGTATTTCCCTGATGGCTAATAAATTGTATATTCTTTTACACTTTTGGGTTATTATTATTATTAGCATTTGTGATGCTTCAGCAAAAATACTAGAATATGTTTATACTGGAAAAACCTCCGTTTTCCTTTCTCTGTGTGTCTTCTTTACTAACACAGAAAACACTTCACTTCTGACACCTCTGGTCACCAAATGTGTGAATTCCCCCACCCCCCCTGACCCACAATAGGCAATTATCTGTGACATTATCCCTGGTACCCTACAATTTAGCTTAATTCTAATACTATCTGCCCAGAGATAGTATCAGATCCCATAGGTTAAGGGCTCAGTCCCACAAGACTCCTCCCCAGTTAGATGCCAATCACAAATAGTAGGTCCCCATGTTACCCTCAGTTTCTGTCTGACTTGGCTACACATTGGAGGTTCCCAAGACCTCCTTCCTCAGAGCAGCTTACAGAACTCAGGGAAATATTTACTTACATCTTCCAGTTTATTAAAGGATATGATGAAGGGTACAGATGAATAGCCAGATGAAGAGATACGTAAGGTGAGGTCTGGGAGGGTCCCAAGCACATGAGCTTCTGTCCCTGTGGGGTTGGGGTGTGTTACCCTCCTGGTATGGATGTGTTCACCGACGTGAAAGTTCTCTGAACCCATACTTTGGGGGATTTTATGGGGGCTTTCTCACATAGGCATGTTCAATTATTAACTCTATTGTAAACCTCTCTCCCCTCTCTGGAGAAATCGGAGTGGGGGACTGAATATTCTTTTTTTTTTTGAAGACACATTTATTCAGTGTCATGATCAGAGTATTACATTTAGCAACCAACAGCATGGGTGCAAAAAAAAAAAAAACAAAAAAAAAACAAACTACATTAAAACCCTTTGTTGGAATGCTTTCACACATTTGGTGACCACTTTCCACAGAACAGAAACTAAAATAACCTGTTATACAATTAGTCACAAATACAGTCCTCAAGTTTTTTGCCCATACACATGTGTATTGTCTAAAACATGTCTTCTTTGTAGCAGCTAGGCCCTGCCCCCACTGTGCTTGGCTGAGTTCACAAATCTGTTGTAACCTGTAGCTTCCCTGTCACTTCTCTGTCTCTTCTCTCCTGCTAAGCCTTGTTTCCCGGCAGTCATGAAAACCTCCTGCCACTGTCATAGCTACGGCTGCTGCTGGAACCAGCACAGCCACCTTGGTTTCGTGGTTTGGCAAAGTATTGGCCTCCACCACCATAGGGGCCAGAGCCTCTGCCTCCAAAATTTCCTCCTTTCATGGGTCCAAAATTTGAGGATTGATTGTTGTAGTTGCCAAAATCATTATAGCTTTCGCCACCTCCAAAGTTGCTTCCATCATTACCAAATCCATGATAGCCATCCTCACTGCCACCATATCCACCACCACCTCGACTGCCACCAAAGCCCCCTCGACCACGGAAGTTCCCTCCACGACCAAAGTTGTCATTCCTACCAAAACCACCTCCACGACCACCACCAAAGTTTCCAGAACCATTTTGACTTCTTTGGCTGGATGAAGCCCTAGCCACCTCTTGCTTAGTAAAAGCGGCTTACAGAACTCAGGGAAATATTTACTTACATTTTCCAGTTTATTAAAGGATATGATGAAGAGCTAGGCATGTCTGTGGACAATGCTTCCACCATGTTTCTTTCAGTTCTTTGAATTCTCTAAGAGTCATTTCCAACTTTGGAGCACTTGCAGTTCTTGCTGCTTAAGGGACTAAACCTCTCCCCTCTCCTATCCTTTATTAGCCTTCAGTTTTCACCTCAGAGAGAGCTATGCTGTCTAAATCTGCCCACTTCCACCCTACAGCGGTTTTTTTTATTTGTGTGACTTGTTTCTCTGCTCTGTGGTTCTTACAGGTGGTAACCATGAGCTTATTTCTATAGCTTAGTGGTTAGAAATACAGTTTCTGAAGTTAGAATGCCTGGCTTGAAATGAAATACTTAATTCTACTCCACTTACCAGGCCTGTGATCCAGGACAAAATACTTAGCCTCTCTCTGTATAAAATGGAGACAATAGAAAGTATATAGGATTGTTTTCAGGATTAAATAAATTTGCTTGCGAAGTGCTTAGAACAATGCCTAGCAAAGGCTCAGTGAATATTAGCTATTAGTTGCTATTGTTTGCGAAGTGCTTAGAACAATGCCTAGCAAAGGCTCAGTGAATATTAGCTATTAGTTGCTATTGTTTCCTACTACACTAAGCTTCGAGGGCACAGACCACTTCTGTCCTGTTAACTGTTACATACTCAGCACCTTGTAATCATGTGCCCTCAGAAAATATTGAAGAATGTGTTGAAGAATGAGTAGAAGTTATCCTAGTGAAAAAGGGTGAGGGGCAGGACATTCTAGATAGAGGGAAAGACACGTTCAGACATGGAAGCATGTTGTGAAGGGCACATTCGGGCAATGGGTCAGGCAGTGTTTCTCAGAATGCTCTCTAGACCACTGGTGGTCTGTCTCTTAGCTGGTGGTCCATGAGCTGTTTGCGTGGTCCATCGGAGACAGCCATGAATGTAATATTAATGACCAATTTGTAGGATTTAAGAAAAAGGACAGCTGAAATAGTAGACGAGAAGAGTGAGTCAGGAGAGAATAATTTGTTTCACACTGTCCTAAGATTCTTATTCAGGAGAAGGAGGTAAAATAATAACTTTAGATTTTGTTGTTATGTGTACATGGTAAAATTTCAGGGTAAACTGCTGAAAGTCTAGGAATTGAGTATATAACTTCTAAACCAGTAAGGGGAAAAATGGAATAAGAAAATCAACAAGTGCAAAATTCAGGCATTCCAACAAAGTAAAGAAAGGAGGAAAACAAAGAAAAAAATGAGACAAATAGAAAGCAGAAGATAGGATGGGAGAAATAAGTTCAAACCCCACCAAGATGTGCCCTGAAATAATGTTAGGTCCTGTTTTCCTTTCACCTCCATTCCCAAATGGGGCAGGTTAAATAAAGTTATTATCTTTTTGGGGGGTGTGGGGTGGGAGAGAAGAGTAAGTTAGGAGGTTATTGCTTCTGGCCAGCCAGGATTTTCTCAGTTTAGTGTACAATCTGATGGGGACAAAGAATTTCAATATTTTCATAGTATTGTGACAGGATATACTAATTGAAAAATATTATTAACAGTGAAAAAGGGAAAGAAGAAAAATACTAACCTCACAGTGGTGTGAAACTATATTACATTTTTTTATGATCCCTACTTATAGTGGACTTTTAATGTATCTCAAAATAAAAACAAGATTTGCTAGAACACAGAGATAGTCAGATGAAAGAAAAAGGAAAACAAAATCCTACAAACTAAAAGCAAGCTGAAGTAGCTAATTAATATCGGATAAAATTATAAGGTAAAAAACATTCATGGGAAATAAAGTGTTACCACATTTAAAATTCACCACAAAGAGATGCCTGGATGGCTCAGTCTGTTAAGTGTCTGCCTTTGGCTCAGGTCATGATCCTGGGGTCCTGGGATCAAGCCCCGCATCGGGCTCCCTGCTCAGCAGGGAGTCTGCTTCTCCCTCTCCTGCTCCCCCTGCTTGTGTTCCCTCTCTCGCTGTCTCTCTCTCTCTGTCAAATAAATAAATAATCTTAAAAAATAAATAAATAAATAAATAAAATCTTAAAAGTCACCCCAAAGACACAAAATTTTTAAGCTGGGTGATAGAATTCCAGGGATAAATTGACAAATTTTTTATAGTAGTGAGAAATTTTAACATATATCTTCCTATACTTGTTAGATCAAGCTGAGAAAAAATTTAGTCAAGATGGAGAGAAATAAATAAGCTTGACTTAATGGGCATACAATGGAACCTTGTACCAAAAAACCAGAAAAAATTTTTTTTCTCATGTACTTATAGCATGTATAAAAATTGATTTTATAGTAGACCATAAAGCCAGGCTTAACACATTTCAAATAATTGGTATCACAGAGACCCATTTTCTTTGACCATATATATTAATTTAGAAGTTAATAGTGGAAGTAAGTTCTAAAAATACATTGGTTTTGGATATGATATACACTTCTCAATAATTTTTGGGTCAAAGAGGAAATCATAGTAGACATTCAAGGATACTTTGACTTGAAAGAATATCACACATGAAAGCTTTTGAGATATAGCTAACGTGGTACGTAGGGGGAATTTTATGGCTTTAAAGCTTGTATGGCTGCCAGGCCAGAGCAATGAGTGAGACCAAGATCATCTACCACCTGGATGGGCAGGAGACGCTGCCCCTGCTCGCCAAGTGTGTCACCTTGGCAGACTTGAAGGTCATTCTGCAGCGACCCAGCTGTATATTCTTCTTCAAGTCTATGGGCCACGGTTTTGGAGTGATGAAGGAGGAGATGTGGGATGACAGTGCCTAGCTGAGGGTGCTGTCCACTGAGGGCTGCACCCAGAGCCAGCTCCCTTCTGTGCTACAACCCATCGGAACTGCCACTGCCCATGGAGCGCACAGGAGGCATTGGGGACTCCTGGCCCTGTCCTTCCACCCTTGTGCTGGTGGGGGCAGCCAGGAAAACCTGGGCAGTGACACAGAGACAGACTCCTTCGTATCTGCCCAGTGTGAGTGGCCATGCAGGAGGGACAGCCCAGAGCACACAACCCGGCTAAATGGAACTGCAAAGGTGGAGCGTGGTGAGAGCCAGGGGGCTGTGATAGCTCGGCCTTTATGAACAACGAGTTGGAGACCACCAGCTTCTTCGATTTGGCTGAGGATGACTGCATCCTCAGCTCCACAGAGCAGAGCAGCCCCTTACACCTGATGAGAAGACAAGCGGCATGGAAGCAGGAGGTTTCACGGCCTGAGTGGTCCTGGTCCTTCAGCAGCATCATGGACTCCATTGTGTCACTCAACATCATCATGGTCACTCTCATGGAAAAGTACAACTTTCTGTGCATCTCCACTGTGGGCCAAGGCAAAGAGCGTGGTGACGGAGGCATCTACATTGTCTCTATCATGAAGGCTGGGGCCGTGGCTGCTAATGGAGGCGTAGATCTAGAAGATGCGCTGTTACGGGCAAGCTAGGTGAGCTGTGAGAACATGAGTAATGATGGTGCGGTACGGGTTTTGCGTGAGACTGTGCACAGACTGGGGCCATCACCCTGACTGTAGCCAGGGGGCTGGGACCCAAGTCCACGTGGCTGCTTCACACTGTCCAGGAGTGAGCCCTTCTGGCCTACTGACCCTGAATCCTGGGTCACCCACCCTGTAGCCTATGGCATGAGCCCTGTCCTGAGCACCATCACCTCCACTGGCTCTTCCATCACCAGCTCCATCCATGACACAGAGTGCCTGGACATGACTCACACCTGTCCATCCACACTGATGTGGCCGCTACTGTCAAAGCCATGGCCTCCTCTGAATCTGCGCTGGAGGTCGGTGGCCGCATGTGACTCAAGATTACCATCCCCAGTGTTTTTGTTGGCTTGGATGTGGTGGACTTGCTGTACCACAATGTGGAAGGCTTCACTGATTGGCAGGAGGCCAGCAAGTATGCTAGCAGCCTTCTGGAAGCAGCTTCATCCACGATCAAGAAGGTCACCTTCTCTGAGCAGTGCTTCTACATCTTCAGAGACCTTTGTGGCACCATGGCTAATGTGTCCCTCCATGATCACGATGGCTTCCATGGCACCTCTACCAGGACAGACTGGCCTCTTTGCCACACCGGGGGCCACCCCTTGGTCCAAGGCTTTCCCTTACCAGTACCTGCTGCCCCCACACGCCTACAACCTGCGCCTGGGCTTCCCAGAGCTGGGGTACAGCTATGGCGGGGGCAGTGCCGGCAGTCAGTACAGTGAAGGCGGCTGGAGCGGAGGCTCCAACCGTAGTGGCAGTGACCGGCAGGAGGGGAAGGACCCGAAGGCCAGGGACTTGAAGTGGAGCGGCAACGGTGATGAGTGGGACCACACAACCCACAGTAGCCTGGGGGCCATGGGAGCATAGCCACTGCAGCCACCACTCCATGACCAGCAGCCTTTGCAGCCCCCACATGCATCTGAGCTACAGCCCCCGCGGTGGGCCTTCTTTCTGTGGTCCCCCCATGCTGATGGTGCATCTACCACCTGTGGCCATGGGGCCCCCAGGAGCCCCTCCAGGCTGAGACCTGGCCTACGTGCCCCCAGACTGACCGCCAGCAGACAGTCCTTCCACATGGTCATGGGGACACCCCAGGGGAGTTCTTTGTGGATGTGATGTGAACAGGGCCCCTGCCCCACTTCCATGCCACTCCCATCCCAGGCCAGCTGTGTTCCTCTCTCCATTCCTCCATCTTTTTTACTTGGTCTGACACCTGAAAGGGAAGTAAACAGAAATAAATTCAAAAGAAAAGAAAGGAATTAAGGCTGAGAATTAATGTGCTAATTTAAAGGGAGAAATCAGAATAATTTCAAAGAAGGTAGAAAGAAGGAGGTAATTAAGGAAGCGCAGTGGAAATAGAATGCAGAGATACGATAATAGGATCAACAAAGTCAAACATCGGTTATTGGAAAAGACAAACTTCTGGAGAGACTGATGAAGAAAAAAGAGAAATGAGGGGACGCCTGGGTAGCTCAGTCGTTAAGCGTCTGCCTTTGGCCCAGGTCATGATCCCAGGGTCCTGGGATCGAGCCCTGCATCGGGCTCCCTGCTCTGCAGGAAGCCTGCTTCTCCCTCTCCCACTCCCACTGCTTGTGTTCCCCCCTCTCACTGTGTCTCTCCCTGTCAAATAAATAAATTTAAAAAATCTTAAAAAAAAAGAAATGAGATGGAAATAAATAATAACAAGTGGAAAAATAAATGATTGCAAAGACACATCAGAAATTTTTCAAAGATAATAAAATGTCACAAACAATTTTATGCCAATAAATTTGAAAACATGAAATAGAAGAATTTCCAGACATAACAATTTACCAAACCTAAATCAAGAAGAAATAGCCAATAGTACCTAAATAAACACATCACATCAGTAATTAAAAATTTTCCCATAAAGAAAACTTTAGCCCCAGATGGTTCTTACAAACTATTAAAGAACAGGTCTACAAATATATGGAGAGTGTAGAAGTGCAGCATCCGATCCATTCTGTGAGGTCGTGCTAAGCATAACAGCAAAGGCAGACAACTAGTGAGAGAAGGAAATTATAGGCCAACATCATTTATGACATAGATGTATATATTTTACTTTTTTTATATAGATACATTTTACAGGTTTATTTATTTATTTGAGAGAGAGAGAGTGCATGTGAATGGGGGGAGGGATAGGGAGAGAGTCCTCTGAGTGCAGAGCCCAATGCTGAGCTCCATCTCATAACCCATGAGATCATGACCTGAGCCGAAACCAAGACTGATGCCCAACCGACTTAGCTACTCAGGTGCCCCTAGATGTAAATATTTTAGAGAAAATATTCGTGATCTGTTAGCTATATAGAAAAAAATGTTAGCTGTATATAGGGGCACCTGGGTGGCTCAGTCTGCCTTCGGCTCAGGTCATGATCCCAGGGTCCTGGGATCGAGCCCCGCATCGGGCTCCCTGCTCCGCGGGAAGCCTGCTTCTCCCTCTCCCACTCCCCCTGCTTGTGTTCCCTCTCTCGCTGGGTCTCTCTCTGTCAAATAAATAAGTAAAATCTTTTACAAAACATTAGCTGTATTTAGAAAGCATATTATACCACAATCAGTACTTTTAAAAGGGCAACTTAAAACATTTTGTTAGATTACAAAGTACAGAAAAGATGCACCTTTTCTCCAAATTGGTAATGATTCAATGCCATTGAAAAAAAAAAGTAGTTTTTTTTTTTTTTTGAGAAACTTGTTAAGCTGAATCTCAAATTAATATCAAAGAGCCCAAGAATAACCTAGACATTCTTGAAGAGCCATAGGAAGCAGGGGACCTGCTCTGTCATATATCAAGAGTTGTTATTAAGCCATAATTAAGATAGGGGTAGTGGTACAAGTATAGATAAGTTGACAAATGGAACATAATATCCCAGAAACAGACCCATCCATATTTGGGGTTTGTCACACAGGAGAAGTAGCCTTGCAGATCACTTTGCAGAAGAGAAGAGACTATGCAGTACATGCTACTAGTGCCTCTGGTTATCCATGCAGACGGGAATGAAACTGGGTACCTACCTCACACCATACGTAAAAATCAACCTAAATGTGAAAGTTAAACTATCATACTTGTAGGCGAAGAAAAGGAAATGTTTTTACCTCAGTGTAGGGAAGGAATTATTTGAAAAAAAAAAAAAAAGACATGAAAGGCAGTAACATAAATGAAAAGATCGATACATTCAGCTATATTAAAATTAAGAGCCTCTATTCACAGATAGCATAAACAAAGTGAAAAGACAAAGGTATTTGCTAATTTATAACTTGAAGTATTAGAATCAACTATGTAAAGAACAGTACATATAAAAGAAAAAGATACCCAACCCATTAAAAAAATGGGCAAAAGACACAAATAGGCATTTCACACAAGGGGAAACATGAATAGCAAGTGAATATGATAAGGGATGTTCAACCTCATTGGTGATTTGAAGAGAAATGCAATTTAAACCCACAGACTATTTTATTTAAGACGTTTGTGAGTGTTCTGTGGCTTTCAGCTACGGAATTTAGAATTTGTTTATTCATTCAGTAAATATTCTCTCTGCCAGGCACTGTTCTAAACACTTGGGTCATCTCAGTGATCAAAATCAACAAAAATCCTTGCCCTGTGGAAGATGCTCATGAATGCATATATGGGAGATGGAGGGGTAGGGTCAGATGATAAACAATTGCATTAAAATAGAAAACAGTGATAAAAATAGAGCTCTAAATATTGCAACCCAGAATAATGTTATAACTAGGGCTCTCATGTGAGATGTTAATACCCATGTGCTAAGACAAATTAATGTGTTTGTGTAATTTCACAAATATGCAGATCAAAATTAAAATTGGCACCAGAAAACGTGATAATATTAATACCTGAAAATTGCATTTGATTTGACTGCCATCTTAATGTATCATTTTCATACGAATTATTGATAAATATAAGGTTTGAAGGAGACACCCAAACTTTTTTTTCAGGGACTGTCATTCAACAAATATGTGAACACCTTCTTTGCGCCAGCCACTTTAGGTCCTGGGTATAGATAGTGAACAAAACAATCAAAATCCCGGCACGGTTCAGAGTTGATCTTGGGAAAAAACTGGTCAAATAGCACACTACCAAGAAACTTGTAAATCAGGCAAAAAGTTAACGAAAAATATCTAAGGCTAGAGTATATTAACGTTAAATGTTGAAGATGAGGTACTAGGATTTCTTAAGACTCAAAAGGCCCAGTCACCAAGTTAGATTTTTTTTTTTACAATTACTGCTAATTTTCTTAGCTTTGAGGAGGTTGGAAAAGGAAATTGATAGAATATTTTGAGTATATTCTAAAATCACATCCAAATGTTAGAACATTAAGAAATATCTTCCTGAGCCAATGCAAGAAAAAAATGGTCATAAATCCATTCATTACTACCTCCCAGTATTTAATCTTCCAGCTTTAGTGTTTGATAGCTCATTGATTAGAGTTTGACACAATGCCAAAAGTAGTCTTGAGTGAGATCTCTCTGTGACTTTGGGGTCCTTCTTCACCTAAATGATTAAAACTAATAGAACATCAAAAGCTTGCTGCCATTTCCAACAACCTATTACTGTGAATTGGGATCTTTTCATAAGACTGTTGAGTTGGAGAATAAACTGTCATTCTGCAAAATGGCCAATAATGTTTTACTTATAAATTTTATTTTGTTTTTTAATTAGCTTCTTTTTATTTTCAGTATTGATGCTGATGGGACAATGACAGTAGACTGGAATGAATGGAGGGACTATTTCTTATTTAATCCTGTTACAGACATTGAGGAAATTATCCGTTTCTGGAAACATTCTACTGTAAGTCTGCTGTGTGTATTACATTGTACTTACTTGTAAGCCATAGTTACTTATTACATGAGAACACTCTGTAACGCTCACAGGCCAGGGTGCCCAATTCCCAGTAGCTCCTTAACTTGTAGAGTTCTGCTTATTCTATTAGGTATATATTCAGAATATCATAAAAAAACCCAAACCCTGAGGCTGCATAAACATTGCAAATGTGGGACACATTTTTGCCATTCTCAATACTTGGAGGAGATACTGCCTTCCAAAAATCTTATGAAGATGAGCGGCCCAGCTTTTATTGCATTTAAGTATTTTGCCAAGAGAAGTGTGAAAATCAGGGGTTTTACTTTTTATAGATATACATTGTTTAAATAATCCCAGAACCTCAAGATTGCTGAGATTCTATTTCCTTGGCCATGTATGATGGCCAGACATGACTTCTGAAACTTTTGCTTGTTTTGTCAACTGTCTAGATTTATCTCTGGGATAAGGTACTTATAATAACAATAATTGAAGGTTAAAACACCTTTGGCTCTTTTGTTTAGCAGTTCACACCTGTCTGTATTTCTCAAAACTTTCAAATTTTAATGAAATTTCATTAATATTCTGCTAACATACATTGGTGTAAATAAAGGTCAGTTTATTGTGCAATCTGCTCCCGAAACCAATGGGAATTCTTGGAGGGAATTTTAATTTTCCTAGTGGGCTTGTCTGCTATGCTTATTCATGGATTTCAATAAGTTTTATACATAATAAATGAAGCCTAGAGTTCACATTGCCGCTAGTAACAATGCCTAAACTTAAATAGAGCATTGTAAAATTATGGTGATGAATGCCTCTTCTATGAGTATAGAATAATATACTATATTAGTAGTTCAGTTGCCTAGATACATTTTCTACTTATGTGAATTTATATTTACATAATCAGACTCTTACTGTACCTTTGGAGATAGTTGTTAACAATTGTGTATTCATTTTATTGATAGTAAAATGAAGACAGAGGAGGTTACTACTATAGCATAGCCTCTTACCCCTACACTCCTACCTATAAAATCTTTTACAGCAGAATCATTTAGATAATAAAGTTGTAAAAATACTATCATTTTAGAACTCCGTTTATCTCAAGTTATATTTGTAATCTATGGTAATGCTTATTGAATACATTGGAGGAAGGATTATTTTTAAACAGTACCTCCCTGTTAGCTAAATTTTATAAAGAACCTGTTGCATGTTTTAAATGACAAGTCTATAAAAATATTTATAGGCAGTCTACATAGGAGATGAGTTTTGGGGTGTTCACATATATAGCTTTAATTTAATTTCTATTTACAGGTCTAAGTAAAGAATGTATCATGGTATAAAGAATAACATGGATAGAATTTTGAGATAAAGGGAGTATCTTTGAAGAATTGACAAACGAATTTCTTTCTGTAGCTAAGAAGGATTCCCACCTGATAAACCGCTGACCTTTCATTCTGACTTAGACCAAGGAGAAAAGTTACTCTGAATCTATTTAAGAAAGAAAGTTGTAATGTTGGTTTTGTAACTTCGTAATTACCGTCAACTTTCATTTCTTGTGAACTGATCCTGCACTTCATTTAGTGTGACTAGGCTATTTAAAATCATCTGTATGCTCAGATTGGTGTAATATACTTTCTAAGGAATGAAGTTGATCTTCACTGTAAAATAACACATGATTCTTCTCTGAAGTGAACCTTCTGGAGCGATCTATTTTTAACGGAGGGAGTATGGGGATCTTTTTTCCATCTTAACAGGGTATTGACATTGGAGATAGTTTAACTATTCCGGACGAATTCACAGAAGATGAGAAGAAGTCTGGGCAGTGGTGGAGGCAGCTCTTGTCAGGAGGTATTGCGGGCGCTGTCTCTCGGACAAGCACGGCCCCTTTGGACCGTCTGAAAGTCATGATGCAGGTGAGCCTTGTGATCTTGTGTCTCAGCGTCTCCCACATACGCTAAAACGATGAGAAATGTGCCGCTTTGAGAAAGAAGTTTTAAAATTTCTCCATAATCTTCTTTCCTACATTTAAAAGATTGGTATGAAATCTCTATTGTTACTAACCCTGAATTCAGTCCCTATGAGTATTTCACCAAACCTTAAATTGTGGGTCCATGTGTGTGATGGACTTTTAATCTCTGGCATTCCATGACTTTTCAAATGTTTAATTAAACAAAAAAAGTCTGTATGGATAAGGAAGATGTGGTATATACATACAATGGAATATTATGCAGCCATCAAAAAATGAGATCTTGCCATTTGCAACAATGTGGATGGAACTAGAGGGTATTATGCTAAGTGAAATAAGTCAATCAAAGAAAGACAAGTATATGATCTCACTGATATGAGGAATTTGAGAAACAAGGCAGAGGATCATAGGGGAAGGGAGGGAAAAATTAAACAAGACAAAACCAGAGAGGGAGACAAACCCTAAGAGACTCTTAATCTCAGGAAACAAACTGAGGGTTGCTGGAGGGGAGGGAGGTGGAAGGGATGAGGTGGCTGGGTGATGGACATCGGGGAGGTTTGTGTTGTAGTGAGCATTGGGTATTATATAAGACTGATGAATCACAGGCCTGATGTCTGAAACAAATAATACATTATATGTTAATAAAAAATAAATAAATAAAAAGTCTCTAGCCATTATTTTAGGAAATAATATTTTCCTTCTGTTTTATGTACTTTCTCAAAAGTGAGATATTTCCGAAGTTTAGAATCTTGGAACAGGGATATGATTTTTAAAAATATTCTAAAGATGAGGTTAGCAGAAAAGACCTGGATTTATAGACTGACTTTGCTATTTACTAGCAAGATGTGGTCTTGGCTGGTCAGAGTGGAAAGAGAGAGAGAAAGGAAAGGAATTGATATTTACTTGGTGCTCATTATGGTAACCCATTTAGCAACCCAGTGAGGTGAGTATTTCATCCTCACATTATCTGTGGAGAACCTGAGGCTCGGAGAAGTAAATAACTTTTCCTTTACAACAATTAGATGAGGAAGGGAGTATCTTTGACTCTAGACCTTGTGGTTCTCACACTGCATGAAACCCCTGAGGTCTCATTTTCCTTCATCCTGCAGTGGGATTAAGAATATCTAACAAGGCTGGTTGGAAGAATTAAATGATGTAAAGTATGTGAAAATGCCGGATACACTGGAACACCCCACTGGAATATAGTAGTTGCTTAAAAAATAGTTTTAGAAGTTGTGTTGTCATACCTATGGTCAACACTTTTTATACCTGTCCTTAGATTTATGTATAAAAAGATTTCTGATGATATTTTAAGCGAGCATCCATTCAGAATGTGCCTAAATCTCAAAATATATTTAGGGGTAAGGAGAAGGAATTGGCGCTTGTGTTTTTCTTTAGGAATGATAGCACATTGCCTTTGAGAGAGCTTGAATAAGCATTCCTCTTTTTCTTTGTTGTATTTTATTGTGAAGTTTATTTAAAATAAAACGGATATCTCCGGACTTTATTTCTTGCAAGTTCCGTGGGGTGAGTGGGTGGGGTTTTTCAAAACTACCTTCTGGTTCAGTAATTCAGTAGGGCTCACAGAACACACTAGAAGCTTTAATACTCCTGGTTGTGTTTTATTACAAGGCAAAGTTGCAGATTAAAATCAGCGAAAGAAAGAAGCATATCGGGACAAGTCTGGGACAGTGCCAAATGCAGAGCTTTTGTTGTCTTCTCTCCGTAGAGTCATGATGTGTTACTTTCCTGGCACCGAGGAGTCACAGTATGCACAGTGTTGCAAACAGACCAAGAAAGTTCACCTACGTCTTTGATGTCCAGAGTCTTTTTTTTTTTTTTTTTAATTCTCAGGTTTTTAGCTACATATTTTATTTTTTTGAAGATTTTATTTATTTATTTGAGAGAGACAGAGATAGCGACAGAGATAGCGAGAGAGAGCATGAACAGAAAGGAGAGGGAGACGCAGGCTTCCCACTGAGCAGGGAGCCCGATGCGGCACTCGATCCCAGGACCCTGGGATCATGACCTGAGCCGAAGGCAGGCGGTTAACTGACTGAGCCACCCAGGCGCCCCTCCGGAGTCTTTATTGCGGATCAACCACACATTGCCCACGTGACTGACTTTTAGTCTTCAGCCCCTCACATCTTGTTTTTCTATTTTTTACAGTAGTCACTCATTTTGTGTGAGCCAAAACAGTCAGAAGAGAGCTGATTTCTTTATGTGTTTTTGGCTTATTGGATTTAATTGTTTTTACATGGAGGCAGTTATAAGGTCTAGTGTATTTAAACAGCGATCACGTCTGTAGTCTAAACCGAGTACTCACAGGGTGAGGCATTCATGTTGCCATGAGTCTATTGCCTACAGAGGTTTTGAGATAAGCCATAGAAGGTATAATTTTTATTTTTGGTGCCAGGCTATGTGCATTCCAGTGTCTGTGGCTCTGACATACATAATATAAAATTGTTATCAGACCCATTTATATTTCATATTGGTATTACTTCTGGTGGGGGGAGAGATGGTATATTACCTGCAGTATATTTTTAAAAGTTTTCTTAAACTGAACTTGTTTGCATTCCAAGCAAAATACAAAAATTCCATAGCCTAATACATAATTTGGTTCATGTTATCTTATGAATGTTGTTTATAATAATTTTAATTTAGATCATGTCCTCTCTGCTTTCCCACACTGAGGATACTGATTTTTCTTAGTTTTAGATTTAGAGTCAGGCCTCTAAAATGGTGGTAGTAATTCTTCCTAGCATTATACATTATCCGAACTTTCTATATTCTATTTTTTTTTTTTTAAAGATTTTATTTATTTATTTGACAGAGACAGAGATAGTGAGAGCAGGAACACAAGCAGGGGCAGTGGGAGAGGGAGAAGCAGGCTTCCCGCTGAGCAGGGAGCCCGATGTGGGACTCGATCCCAGGACCCTGGGATCATGACCTGAGCCGAAGGCAGACGCTTAACGACTGAGCCACCCAGACGCCCCTATATTCTATTTTTAAATACATCTTCTTGCAGTAATAAATAGTATTGAAATAAAGAGGGTGGTTTGTACAGTTACATTAGAAATAGTAACAGTAACATGCCACCAATGTTTTGTATCCTTTTGCTTTTATTTTTAGGTCCATGGTTCAAAATCAGGCAAAATGAACATATACAATGGCTTTCGACAGATGGTGAGAGAAGGAGGTGTCCGCTCCCTTTGGAGAGGAAATGGCACAAATGTCATTAAAATTGCTCCTGAGACAGCTGTTAAGTTCTGGGCATATGAACAGGTAATTGTTGTCACCTGTGGAATTTATTAACAAAGAGGGGTTAATAAACTGATTCAATAGCAATGAACATGTAGTGCTTCTTCGGTTCTTATTTTACTATATAGTAATTTTTCACGTATACTCCAGGAGGAATTTCTCTTCCAGGAGATTAGAAATACGTGAACTCAGATTCTTTATGACCAAACTTTAGAATTCTTAAGTTCATATTATTTATTTTAAAAAAGACTTCTGTATTCTTTTCTAGTAGCTCTTAAAGGAAATAGAGCATTTTTGCTTATTCATTTATTCAGAGTAGAAGCTGCATGCTAACCTAAGTTTTATGAAAGCATCCCAGTCTGACATCTGGAAGGAAAACTTTTAAGTTGAATTCCTGTGTGTAATATGACATTGCCATGAAGTTGAATTGAATTTAGAGTGAAAGCTCCTTGAAGGCAGGGGCTTGCCTGCTTCTCCGTTGACTCCAGCGCTTGGAGCCTGGCATGTGATAAGTGCTCAGTAAGTGTTTGTTGAATGAATGTCAGATAGTAGCGAACATCCTGCAAGACTTGACTCAGGAGTTACTTCCTCCAGGAAACCTTCTTCATTGTCACAGTTCTTTTTGTCTCCCTCTCTTATAGTACTTTCACATTAAATTCTGATTATCTCAGTACTTATCTCTCTCCTTAATAAGACTGTGAGCTTCCTTAGGCAATACTGGTTTTCAGGTTTGTATTCCCCGCACTTTGCCCAGTGCCAGCGAGTCCTTACTGAAGGAGTGAAAACACAGAAGTGCCTGAGCTGGAGTTTGAGCCCAAGCCCGCCTGAATCTCAGGTCCACTAAGGTGAAGGGAAAGATGTGTATTTCGAGCAGAAGCAGCTGCGTGTGGACAGAAATGCAGGCACAGGGGAGCATTGTTCACTAAGGAAATTGAAGGTGGTTCATTTGGCTCCAGTGTGTAGCGGAGTGTGTTTCTGGGACGAGAATGACAAAAGCAGGCTGGACAGGTAGGCAGAAGCCAAGTGTAATAGGAGTCTTGATTTTATCCTGAAGAGGGTGAGCGACCTATTGAAGCATCTTCTATAGAGAAGTGAAATGAGTATATTTACGTTTAAGAAAGATGAACGTGGAAAAAAATGGAGAATGTATTAGAGGAGAGCGAGGCCAGACTGGAGGCAGGGAGACTATTTAAGGATATTCCTATCATCCAGGTAAGAAATGATGAGCACCAGGATAAGGTGGTGGCTGGAGAAACTGAAGAAGAAGGAAATGAACAGAAAAATATTTTGGAAATAGAATCAACAGGACTCACTGACTGAGTGGATATGGAAGTGAGAAAGAAAGAGGAATCAAGGATGATACTCTGGGGCCTCATTTGGGCAACTAAGTACATGGAGAATACAATAAAGGGAATAGATTTTGGGGTACAATGACGGGTTCCATTTTGGACATGCTGAGTTTGAAGCATCTCTGCAACATGAATAGGTAGCTGTCCAGTAGGACTTTTGATCTCTGATGGACAGGTGGTTTTTGAGTTGAAGCCATTGGAATGGATCACTGAGGAAGACTTATAGAATGGAAGAATTCTGGGAATATGCCCCAGGAGAAGAAGAAGGAGCCCCTTGTAGAGGAGATTGAGAAGGAATAGCCAGAGGGATGGAGGAAATGCAGAGACCGATGGCCTAGAAGTGAGAGGATAAAAAAGGATTTGTCAATCCAGAGATAGGAGAGCTTGGTATAGAGGTTCCAGGGAAGTGAAGAGATGAGAAACCATTCTGAAATGAGTGAAAGTAAACCAGGGGCTGACGAAAATTGCATAGTGTAGACACATTTTTGGGGAGTTTGAGTTGAGTGAAGGGAAGGAGAAGAAATGAGGGAAAGTGATAGATAAGAAAGATGGTGGGCAGAGAGAGGGTTTTGATAAGTTTTATTTTCATGTGCCCGTGGCTGAAGGAAGCATGTTAAAAGTATAGAAGGGAGAGGCTGGTGAATGCAGCAAGTGTTCACAGGAAGTATGTGTGGGGATGGAAGGGCTGGGGAGACATGGGTGCCATCCAGAGGCCCTGGGAAGGATTGGCTTTGGTGGCATGGAGAACTCTTCTTCTGTCACTTTGGGAAGAAAGAGATGTATGTGGCTGTGGATCATTCTGTGGAGGGTGGGCAGGAATATTCTTGCTTGGTGGCCTCTGTTCTTCCTTGAATTCCCAAGAAAGGACATTTCCTGAGAATAAGGGAGGAAGTGGTATTGGAAGCTGGAAGAGAATGGAAACATTTAAATAGGTGTTGTAACAAATGGAAAAGAAAAGGATAGACAAAAGGATTTTAGGGTGGCTTTGGGAGCCCCGTTAGCCTCCCGCTTCTCTCTGTTGATTTATCCACTTCTCCCTCCTGGGTCGATGGTCATTTACCTCTGTAGACTCACCTCACCTCTCTGAAACAAGGAATCTGGTTTGCCTGGTTTATGACCAGTCTGTGTTTGGGCAGAGCCTTTCTTTCCAAGTTGTAGGAAGAGAATGGTAATAGTAATATTACCATATTACTGAATATTCGCCATGTGCCCGGCACTATGCTGTATTACATGTATTATCTTATTTAATTTATTTATTATCTTATTTAATCCTTTCAGCAACCTTGTGAGAATAGGTACTGTTATCACAGATGAGGAAACACGTTCACGAACTTGCTCAGGGCCACGCATTTCTGGGGTTCCAGCCCAGGTCTCCCTGACTCCACAGCCCATGATATTAATATTCTGGTTTGTGGATATTTTCACTGCAGTGGGGTCAGATTTTACCCTTGGCCTGATCGGCTGTGTTGGTTGCTTTAGTACTGGTCAGCCACGTGGGCTCTGGGGTTGATGTGGTAGTGTAATTATATGTGTTACCCACAGAAATGTCTTTCCCAGTTGTTTTGTTAATATTTGTCACTTATTTATACTGATGAAAATAAACTCATCTTAAAAAAAGAAAAGCTAGGGGCACCTGGGTGGCTCAGTCAGTTAAGCGTCTGCCTTCGGCTCAGGTCATGATCCCAGGGTCCTGGGATCGAGCTCCGCATTGGGCTCCCTGCTCAGCGGGGAGTCTGCTTCTCCCTCTGCTTGCTGCTTCCCCACTTGTGCTCTCTCTGTCTCGATCTCTCGATCTCTGTCAAATGAATAAATCTTTAAAAAAAAGGAAAAACTATGAGGAAAACATACAAAAATTGTGAACACTTTATCAACCCTATATTTTCTGGGGAAGAATGCTATTACTGTGTTTTAGCAAAGGAGTGACTGGGTCCCATCTGTGGAACATCTGTGTTCTGTGGAAATCTAACTTAAGAACCACTGTCCAGTAAACTGAATGTTTCAGCATCTGAGCTTTGCTTTTCTTCTGGGTATTGTTAATGCAGTGTATGCATTTGGAAAAACATCATCATATTGTCAATTAATTGATTACTAGGAGTTGATTTGTATTTTGGTATTTATTTAGCTGGGACTGCCATAACAAAATACCTTATTAGTTGTTTAAGCAACAGAAATTACTCTCTCACAGTCCTGGAGCTGGGGCATCCAAGACCAAGGTGCTGACCAATTTGGCTCCTGGGGAGGGCTCTCTTCCCAGCTTGCACATGGCTACCCTCTTGCTGTGTGCTCATATGGCCTTTCTTTAGTACATGTGTGTATAGAAAGAGAAAGAGAGGGAGGGAACGGGGAAGAGAAAACTCTCTGGTGTCTCTTTTAAGGACACTAAGCCTTTCGAGGGCCCTGCCCTCATGACCTCATCTAACCCTGATTATCTCCTAGAGGCCCCATCTCCAAATATCATCACAGTGGGGGGTTACAGCTTCAACCTAAGAATTTGTTGGGAGGGGGAGACATGACTCAGTCTATAGCAGGTACTAATTTACATTTTTAAATGTATTTATACAGTACAAGAAGTTGCTTACTGAGGAAGGACAAAAAGTAGGAACCTTTGAGAGGTTTATCTCTGGTTCCCTGGCCGGAGCAACTGCACAGACTATTATTTATCCCATGGAGGTAAGTACCATTGCGAAGTCTGACTGTGTTGGTGGTGTTCGTTTCATTATCGATCGCTGGGCAACAGGTTATCCCCAAACTAGCAGTTTAACACAGGCATTTATTGTCTCACGGTTTCTGTGGGTCAGGAATCTGGGAGTAGCTTAGCAGGGTGCCCCTGGCTCAGGGTTCCTCTGAGCCTAGAGTCAAGGTGTGGGTCAGGGCTGCAGTCACTGCAAGGTTCAACTGGGGGCACGTCTGCTTGCAAGCTCGCTCACGCGTTTGTTGCTGAGCCTCCTTGGCTATTACAGCTGGAGCTGTCAGTTCCTTATCTCAGGGGTCCTCCATTGGCTGTTTGAGTACCCCCACAACATGATAGCTGTTCTTCCCAAGTCGGTGATATGAGAGAGAGAGAGAGAGAGAGAGAGAGAATTGTTAGCCAGCACTTAAGATGGAAGCTGCAATCTTTTGTCATTTCTGCTGTCTTCTGTTGGTCACACAGACCACCCCTGGGAGAGTGTGGGAGGGGACCACACACGGTGTGAACACCAGGCGGCAGGGACAGTTGGGGGCCCTCTTAGAGGCTGGCTGCCACAATGTTGATAAGAATTACAGCACCCATTCTTCTCCAAAGAGTTTCTGTACCATAAATTTAACAGTAGATTTGATGAGGTGACGGCAGTCCTCACTAGACATCCTACCGTTAGACGGTTGGCAAACCATGAGACTGGGGAGTACTTCGTACAGCCCTTGAGCTAAGAATGGCTTTATACATTTTAAAAAGTTGGTTAAAAGGATTTAAAAAATATGTAACAGACCTGAAGTTTTAGGCCTGCAAAGACTGAGATATTTCCTACATCACCTTTGCAGGAAAAGCTTGTCAACTCTTGCTTTAGAGCAAAAATAATATTGTAGATGTGGCTATCTTTATTGATGCGACAGAGGGTTTTTCAACAACTAGTAAGATTTAAGCAAAATATACCCTTAATCTTCATCTTGTGGTATGCATATTAATGTAGCTTTCCTTACAAGTATCTTAATATGGTTGTTCATATTCCTCACACCCCTCAAAAAATATCCTAACTGAATACATAGTCTTCCTCGTATATCCTCCATCTGAGTTAATATCAGCACCTTCCCACCTCCCTGCTGTCCTTCTCCTGTGTTCCAAGCTAGAAACACTGGGGTCACCCTCTACGCTACCATTTCCCTCACCTTCCGTATCTAATTGGTCACAAGTCAATTTTAAGACATCTGTGAATTATTTTCTATTTTCTCTGCCCTCATTCAGATCCTCTTTACAATAAATAGTTCTTCTTGGCTCTGGTGTTAGCCCTTCAGTAGACATTATGTGTGAGGGATAACACATCAACAAATTGGGCAGTCATTTGAGAGACAATATGTGCTAGGTATCTGTTCTCTGTAAAGTTACTTCCTTTGAATTCCATGATGACAGAATTCATATAAATGATAATCTGTTACATTCTTTTATAACTAGGTTATGAAAACCAGGCTGGCTGTAGGCAAAACTGGACAATATTCTGGAATATTCGATTGTGCCAAGCAGATTTTGAAACATGAAGGCGTGGGAGCTTTTTACAAAGGTTATGTTCCCAACTTGTTGGGCATCATACCTTATGCAGGTATAGATCTCGCTGTGTATGAGGTGAGTCTGCGGCAGTGTTTTGAATCTGAGAATGTAGTTAAATAGTTCTTATTGTTAGAATTTGATTTTATGTAAAGAAGCACATGTATACCAGGAAATAGTTTGTGACTAAAAGTAGATTCAGGGGTGCGTTGTTTGATCATTTTTTTCCAAGTACCTTGAATATGAGACCCCATATGCCTGTGGTCACCTTTGTATCAGATTTCCCTGTGAATTATTTTAATGAATCAAGAGCGCAAACTCACATTATATAATATCGTTATAGAATTATAATGTAATATATAATTGTTCAGCTTAGACGACGATACTAGGGATTTTTTTGAGGGAATAGGAAATAAGCACAGAGGGCACATTTTCTTTGATTTGTTAAAATCTACCATCATAAAGCCAAGAGACTGATATGGATGACACAGATTCATCCCTGGCACTGGAAAGACAACTTAGACCACAAATCTTGGATCAACTCTGCCATTTACACTTGATCTTAGCCAAAAGGCCGAGAAGCGATCATCAACTCTGCCATTTAAACCCTTTAATAATTTACGAATCTGACAAACAGTCTTGGTTTTTGCCTTGAAAAAACTGTAGTTCTGGTCAGGGAGAGAGACAAGCCAGCTGCTAAGGCTCAGGGTGGGGAGTTTTGCTGTGATAGGAGTAAGCCTCTAGTGGAGGGGAGGAATGGGATGTGGAATGCAAGTCTTCTTAGAGGACCATACCTTTCTTTCTAAACAGCTTTATTAGGATATAATTTACACACCATACATTTCATTCATTTAAAGTTTACAATTCAGTGGCCTTTGGAATTTAATTTAAAATTTAATTTAAAAATTGTGGTAAAATATATGTAACATAATATTTGCCATTTTAACCATTTTTAAGGGTACAACTCAGGGATGTTAATTATAGTCACAATGTCGTGACCCATCCCCACTATCTATTTCCAATACCTTTTCATGATTCCAAGCATAAATTCTGTTACTGTTTTGAAATAATTCTCCACTCTCCCCCCCCCAGCCCCTGGTAACCTGTAATCTACTTTCTGTGTCTATGAATGCGTCCATTCCAGTTATTTCATACAAGTAGAATCATATAATATTTGTCCTTTTTGGTCTGGATTCTTTCTTTCTTTTTTTTTTTTTTTTTTAAAGATTTTTATTTATTTATTTGACAGAGAGAGAGAGAGAGAGGGAACCCAAGCAGGGGAAGTGGGAGAGGGAGAAGCAGACTTCGCACTGAGCAGGGAGCCTGATTCGGGGCTCAATCCCAGGACCTTGGGATCATGACCTGAGCCAAAGGCAGACGCTTAATGACTGAGCCACCCAGATGCCCCTCTTTTGCCCATTTTTGAGGAACTGTCAAACTGGTTTCCATGGTAGCTGTACCCTATTTCATTCCTACCAACAGTACACAAGAATTCTAATTTCTCTACATCCTTGATAACACTTGGTAGCTTCTGTTTCTGTGTTGTTTTTTTTCATAGTGACCATCCTGATAGATGTGAGGCAATGTCTCATTATGCCTTTGATTTGCATTTCTCTGATAATATGTGAGGTTGAGCATCTTTTCATATGCTTTTTGTCCATTTATATATCTTTTTTGGAGAAATGTCAAAATTTTTTGCCAATTTTTTTGTTGAAGTGTAGTTGAGACAAAATGTTATATTAGTTTTAGGTGTACAACATAGTGATCCAGCAACTCAATATGTTCTGCTCTGCTCACCACAAGTGTAGCTGTGATCTGTCACCATACAACTCAATTAACAATACCATTGACTATATTTCCTATGCTGTGCCTTTCATGCCCGTGATTTACTCCTTCCATAACTGGAAGCCTTTACCTCCCACTCCCCTTCACCCATTTTGCCTCTCCCCTTTCTCCTCCTCCCCTCTGACAGCTATCAGTTTGTTTTCTGTATTTAAGAGTTTGTTTCTACTTTTTTTTGGTTTGTTCATTTGTTTTGTTTAAAAGATTCCGCATATAAATGAAATCATATGGTGCGTTTCTTTTTTTTTCGGACTTATTTCACTTAATACCCTCATAATACTCTCTAGGTCCATTCATGTTGTTGCAAATGGCAAGATCTTATTTTTTATGACTGAGTAATAAAATTTTTATGGCGCACGCACACATACACACCCCATATCTTCTTTATCCATTCATTTATCCATGGACATTTAGGTTGCTTCCATATCTTAGCTATTATAAATAATGCTGCAGTAAACATAGGGCTATAAATTAGTGTTTTCGTTTTCTTTGGGTAAATACCCAATAGTGGAATTGCTGGATTGTATGGTAGTTCCACTTTTGATTTTTCGAGAAACCTCTGCACTATTTTCCACAGTGGCTGCACCAGTTTGTATTCCCATCAACAGTGTATGAATGTTCCTTTTGTGCCACATCCTCTCCAACACTTGCTCTTTCCTTTCCTTTTCTTTTTTCTCTTCTCTTCTCTTCTCTTCTCTTCTCTTCTCTTCTCTTCTCTTCTCTTCTCTTCTCTCTTCTCTTCTCATGTGAGCCGTGGGGGTAGGCAGAAGGGCAGAGGGAAAGGGAGAGAGAGAATCTTAAGCAGGTGCCACGCCAAGAATGGAGCCCGATGTGGGGCTCAATCTCACAACCCTGAGATCATGACCTGAGCCAAATCAAGAGTCAGATGCTTACCCGACTGAGCCACCCAGGAGCCCCTATTTCTTGTCTCTTTGATTCTAGTCATTCTAACAGGGGTAAGGTGATATATCTCATTATGGTTTTGATTTGCATTTCCCTGATGATTAGTGATGTTGAGCATCTTTTCATATATCTGTTGCCTTTGCCCATTTTTAATTTTTTAAATTGTTGTTATCGGAGTTCTTTATGTATTTTGGGTATTAACCCCTTATCAGATGTGTGGTTTGCAAATATATTCTCCCATTCTGTAGATTGCCTTTTCACCCTGCTGATTGTTTCCTTTGCTGCACAGTTTTTAAGTTGGTGAAGTTCTTTTATCTCTTTTTGCTTTTGTTGCCTGTGCTTTTGATGTCCAAGAAATCATTGCCGAATTCAGTGCCCTGAAGCTTTTATCCTGTGTTTTCTCCTAGAAGTTGTAAAGTATTAGGTCTTCTGTTTAGGTCTTTAATCTGTTTTGAGTTAATTTTTGTATATGGTGTAAGGTAAAGGTCCAACTTTATCCTTTTGCATGTGGATATTCAGTTTTCCCCACACCATTTGTGGCAGAGACTGTTCTTTCTCCAGTGTGTAGTCTTGGCATCCTGTTGATCATTTGGCCATATATTCAGGAGTTTATTTATGGACTCTCTTTTGTTCCACTGATCTGTGTATCTGTCTTTATGGCAATACCACTCTGTCTGATTACTGTTGCTTTGTAGGATCTATTGAAATCAGGGAGTATGAGGCTCCCAAGTTTATTCTTCTTTCCTAAGATTATTTGGCTCCCTTGAGATTCCATATGAATTTTAGGGTGGTTTTCTCTTTTTCTTCAAAAATTGCCATGGGGATTTGAGTAGAAATTGCATTGAACCCATAGATTGCTTTAGGTAGTATATTACTATGCTTGTGCTACCAATAACAATAATTTCCCCCACATATTAGCATAGATTCTTATACTGAAAATATTATATATTTAAAAAGTAGATTAGCATATGTATTTTAGACATTTATTTTCCATCATTGCCTTCTAATGGAAATGCAAGGATGTGGGATAATAGGGGGAAAGGCACAGGCTGGGGATCAGTACTCCTGATTCTGTACCCTTGTTAAAAAAAAAATCCACTGAGACTCATTTTCCTCGTTTCTAAAATTGGAAGAATAGCTCCACCTCAGGGAAAGGACTAAGTGAAATGTATGTGTAAAGTACAAAATTAGATGCAATTAGAATTATATTGTTTTTATTAATACTCACCGTAGGAAATATTCTTGAGATACTGCATTGGGAGTGCTGTTGATATTAACATTTGTTTAGAAGAAAATAAGCAACCAGTGCAAACCTCACGTGTCCTGAGTCCCCACGCGCTCCCCCCACCTGCCCGCCGCCTCCTCCAGTGCCTTCTGCTCCTGGGAATGTGCCACCTGATCTTGCAGCAGTGTGGCCCGTCTCTCGTAAGGACAAGAGTGGCTAAGAAAATGTTCACGCTGCGTGAAAGCAGTTGTCGAGGTAGTTGTTCACTGCTTTTCTTTTCTGTCTCTCTGGCAGCTCCTGAAGTCCCATTGGCTTGATAATTATGCCAAAGACTCTGTAAACCCTGGAGTCATGGTGTTGCTGGGCTGTGGTGCCTTATCCAGCACCTGCGGTCAGCTGGCCAGCTACCCCTTGGCTTTGGTGAGAACGCGCATGCAGGCTCAAGGTGGGTTTTGTGTGTGTGTGTGTGGTTTTTTTTTTTTTTTTAAGATTTATTTATTTATTTTAGAGAGAGAGCATGTGGCAGTGGGAGGAGGGGCAGAGGGAGAGAGAAAAACCTAAGCCGACTCCGCACTGAGCAGGGAGCCTGATGTGGGGCTCGACCTCACGACCCTGAGATCATGACCAGAGGCGAAATCAATAGTCGAACGCTTAACAGACTGAGCCACCCAGGTGCCCATCCCTTGGCTTTGATTACACTGTGTCCTCCTGGCTTTTCTCCCACCTCATTGATTAGTCTCTTTTCTTAAGATTTGCTGGCTTTTATTGCTATTTAAAGTATGTAGCCTGTGCCTTTCTTTTCTTTTTGGCTCTTTTGCTGGCCAGTCTCACTCACCCACTGTCATTTCTTTAAATAGTGCCCCCTGGGTATCTACAGCTCTATCTCCAGTGTCTCTTCCAAGTACCCACCACCGCCCCACCCCCAACCAAGCTGTCGCTCATTAATTAACAAATACTTCCAGAGCCCCAATGGTCAGGTGCTGGAAACTCTGCCAGATGCTAGGGTTAGAGCGGTCCACAAGTCAGATGTGGTCCCTGCCATTGTTGAGTGGAGAAGACACACGGTCAACAAGTAAACAGTCTTGTTAAACCATCTCCCCTTTGTTAGGGGAGCACAGAGCAAGGAGCTCTAACCTTACTTTGGGAGCCTGAGAACATTGTCATTTAAGCTCAACCTGGAAAGACAGGTGGGACTTAGCTGGACAAAGATGGGTGGGGTGGAAAATAAAGAGCATTCTAGCTGAGGAAACGTGTATGTGAAGGCACTGAGGCAGGAGAAATGGGGACTGTTTGAGGCACTGAGAGATCATGTGGCTGGAGAGAAAAATGCAAAGTTAGTAACTAAATATTTCATAAGTATTCTCTCATTATCCATCACAGCCATCTTCGGGATTGATACTAATATCATCTGCATTTTACACATGAGTAACTGGGGCAAAAAAGAGATTAAGTAACTTCCTTAAGGTTTTACATTTGGCAAATAGTGGAGCTAGCCTTCAAACCCAGGCCTCCTGATTGACAGCATCACCTGGCAAGCCCTCCCTTCCCGTCTGCCATCTCCATTTCCGTCCTCCTGTGGCCCATAGAGCTGTTGTTTTTAAAGCCAAGGCCTGATCATCTTATGCTTGTTCAGAAATCTTTGTGACTCTCAGTGTCTTCAGAATAAACTCTCAAGTTCTTAGTGGGAATTTCAAAGCCTGTAGTAATCTGGCCCCGCTTTATTTCTCTGCCTCCCGCTGCTGGGTGCCCCTCTGTGTAGTGACCACATGGGCAGTCAGCTGCGTCCCCTAGCACATGCATGTTCCCGCCCCTGTCTTTGTTGTGCCAGCAACAAGGGCTTCCCCATTCCCCCTTTCTTGCCTCTTCAGGTCATTTGCACCGCCCCGGGACCCTACATTTTCCCAAGTTCCCCAAAGTGTTCCCCCTGCTCCCCTTAATTCGCAGGATTGAACTATACTCTCTTTTCCGGGCATAGTTAATGAGGAGGCGGGGTGGTAGAAAGTGTGTGAACTTTGGAGTCAGAAAGACTGTCTGCTCTCAGGTCTCCCCCTTGCAGGCTAAGTGTACCAGGCCAAGTTTCTCCATCTCTCTAAGCTTCCAATTCCTCATTTATAAAATGGGTATAATACTTACCTCGCAGGATTGGTGGATAAAGTAATTAGCCCAGTATCTAACATAGTAATCACTCAACAAATAACTGTGTTATCATTGTTATTATAATTATGGAACTCACTATCAAGTGCCATGCAAGAATTACATAAAGGGGTACTTTCTTGGGCCCCTTGGAATAAATATTATCCTTTCATTATATTCTCAAATATCATTCAGAATTGTAATTGTATATGGTAATAATAACAAAACATTCTTGAATATTAAATTAGCCTGGTTTGGGGGCACCTGGGTGGCTCAGTCGTTAAGCGTCTGCCTTCAGCTCAGGTCATGATCCCGGGGTCCTGGGATTGAGTCCCACATCGGCCTCCCTGCTCGGTGGGAAGCCTGCTTCTCCCTCTCCCACTCCCCCTGTTTGTGTTCCCTCTCTTGCTGTGTCCCTCTGTCAAATAAATAAATAAAATCTTAAAAAAAAATAAATTAGCTTGGTTTCTTTTTTTTTCTCTCTCTTTTTTTTTTTTCTCTAGCCATGATAGAAGGAAATAAACAGATGAACATGGTTGGCCTCTTTCGACGGATAATTTCTAAAGAAGGAATCCCAGGACTTTACAGAGGCATCACTCCAAACTTCATGAAGGTGCTCCCCGCTGTGGGCATCAGTTATGTGGTTTATGAAAATATGAAGCAAACTTTAGGAGTATCCCAGAAATGATGTTCAATTTTTTGCTTTAGCATGATTATTGAAATTTTCAACAATCTCTGGAGTGACTTTTTCTCCTAGAATTACAAGCCTGTGGCAAAAGAAGTCCTATATTTCTCACAAAAAAAGGAAGAGCATATCAGTGATTACTTCAAACATTTGGGCTCAATTTTATATATACACAAATGTCAAAAATCATAGTTTTGATAAGCTCATACGATTTTGAAAAGGCCGCAAAAATTGTATTTTATCTTTTCTTTTCTTACTAGTACCTTTCTACACATCTATGCCCTGAGTCCTAAATCTGAAAAAATGTATTGCTCGAATTAAATATGTTTTGTGTGGTAATTATAAATCATTAATCTTTATTTTGGTTGGTTCAAGTTTACGCCAGTTCCTTAATACTTAAATGTCTTTTTCTACAAAAGAAAATGATCAGAAAAACTTGAAACTTGAGTTGTTTTATGTATTTTGAATGTCTTTATAGACTTGTTAAAATTTCCTTGTAGAACCATTAATGGAAAATCATTGCATGAAAACATATCTTACAGCAGCCAAGTAAGTATATGGCTTCTCCCCTTATCTGTCTTGAAGCTGAATGAGAATGAACTTAAGTGGCAGAATTCCAGGGCATGCAAATACTCTAGTCCATTTGTATTTTTGTATAAGGAGGAGTGATGAAATAATATTTGTTTCAGTGGGCCTTTTTCCATTTTCCTTGCATTGTTATTTGGCTCCTGGAATGGCACACCGATTGTCAGTATATTACTGTTAAATTATCAACACAAGGCAACTTATTTGAAAGCTTCTATTTATTCTGTCATCGCTTTGAAAAGCACCAAGAAACAAAACCTGATATCAGCTTCTTCAAAGCATCTCTCTTGTCTTTGTCCTTTGTTTCCTACTTGGATCAGATTCTGTTTTAATCAGGAAAGCTTCTAGGGAGCAATCTTGGTAATCTGACATTTCTTAATTACATGAAGTAGGTTGATCATGGGTGAATGACATTTTCATTTCCCCCACACTGTTGAATTTGTTTGAACCTGCAGTTCTCAATTTGGACAGCACAAACCTAGGAGATTAGTGCATTTTAATAGTAGTATGTATTAATATTATGTATTAGATACCTACGTTTAAATGAAGGGCCTAAGTCATAAACATATACATTCATATTCTCCCTTGCCCCAAGTTTTAGGAACATGTTACAATACAGAAAATTTATAATATTGTTAGCATATTTTTTATTTTACTAAAACATTTTTGTAGTCAACCATCTTGTTTTGATTTGTGTGATTAGGACTTAGACAGATATTTGTTAGTTGAAGTTGTTCTGTAGCTTTTTAATTTCGTTCCTAAACTCACATTTGATTTCTAGTGATTTCTGTTATAAATTGCCAACATTTTAGTGAAAATCCAGTGATGTAATAGGCACTTACTTTATTTGAACCTACCTCTTATATTTTCTGAACTAAAGAGAAATGTTGGAGTTGTGTTTGTGAAACATTATTCTAAAATACAGTTTTTAATACATTAGTTATGCCTGATAAATGTCTTGGTATTTTTATAATACCTGTGATAAACATGGGACTCTATTTTTTTCTTCAGGGTTGTTTATACTTTTGAGTAATCCAGAAATGACAATATTAAGGTACATGATTAGCTTTTTCTTTGCTTACTCATAAGAATTATGGGATGAATGACTAGAGTTTCAAGCTACTGAAAAGCAGTCACTGTTCATTATGAATTTAAATTGTTTGCTCTTTAACATTATAAGGTATGAATGTGATTTATCCATGCATCTTATATCTTTTGAAAAAATCATCTTGTGTCTTTCGAAAAGAGCCCAGAGTTGAAGATGTTTATTTCCAGTATTACTGCATATGTACTTTCCATTTATATTAAAAAAGCTATATATTTGTTTTAAAAATGACTTGTTTCCTCATTTGAAAAAAAATAGGCCACACACACACACAAACCCCCCCCCCAAAACTGTATCATATAGCCTCTATCCTTGGCAGCAGTTTGAATAATAGTTTTCACATCTGACTCCTGAACAGCGATAGCAGTTGTCTCTGTCATACATTTTGGCATAAGATAATGTTTTTCCTGATGTCCAAATTCCACATTTACTAGTTAGGTTTACACCCCCGGGGGTTCACAGTGTCAGGGAGAATTCAAATCCAGGGATTTCTTGACACAACTTGGTGGAGTATCAGTTCGTCTGGAAGCTGTGGGAAGCAAAGCTAAGTAAGTTTATTGGTAAGTGATTGGACAATTTTTTTTTTTTTTACGATGCAGATTACAATTAAATACAAAATCTGGTTTAAAAAAATAAAAATAATAAAAGTAAGACTGCAAAGAAATTTCTGCGTTCCAACTCAAATGCCAGCCTGATGCCAGGAAGAAACATAATCATCATGCTGTCCGGGGCCCTTTGTTAGCAAAATGATGCTGGGTTTATTTCTCAGTCTTGTATCCACACCAAGAGAATAATCTTCATGCAAACAGGGATCGTATACTATGCTATTTTGTTCTTTGAGCTGTACATCAGGGCACGTGTATAAAAGTGTGGCGTGGTTTCCCTCTCCCCAGATAGGAATGTTATCAGCCCTTTTGTTATCGTGGAATCTGTTGTGGTGGTTGAGATGTGCACCACAGGAGGATGGGTATTTGTGGAGAGGAGCAAGCAGCAACCCTCCTGTCCCTGCTTTGCCGTATCCCCTTGTTGGGAGAAGCATGGAGTGGGCTGGGCTCGTTTAGACTGCTGTCGGGGAGAGTGTGCCCTGCCATGTTCCACCTGCTTTCTCCCTCCCGTGCAGGACAGCTGAGCTGAAGTCCAAGCTGCCCCAGCCTGGACCCACTGCTGCCCTCCGGCCCCAGTGTGATTGAAGATGCCCATTCACAGTCCTGTGGCTGGTGTTGGACATGGTTTTTTGTTCTTTGTGAGTTTTGTTTTTTTTGTTTTTTTTCTTTTTCTTTTTCTTTTTTTACCAAATGTGCATGTTCCCTGGTTGTCAGTGGGCCCCCTGGCCATATACTCAGCTGCTTGGCCACAGCCACTGCAACCCTGTTTGCTGTGAAAACAGAAGTACCCATTTATTCCATAAGAACATATGTGCTCATTTTTCATTTCGGTAAAGTATTTATGAAACACCTACTTGGTGTCAGACACATTTAGGGACTGAGGACAGCATTGAACAAAAGACACAGTACCTTTCCTCGTGGAGATTCCCTAGAGGGAAGAGACAGACAAGACACACAATGAGTAAAATATGTGATACTGTAAATGGGGGTAAGTGCAGAAGGCAGTGCTGGGAAGGTGCTGTTTGAGTAAAGACCCAAAGGAGGTACGGGAACGGGCCATACTAATGTCTGGGGAGGGCATTTCAGGCAGAGGGGCTGCAGGTACAGGCCCCGTGTTTGGCGGGAGTGGAGCGGGGCCGGCGAGGGCGGGGAGGGTGTGAGCAATGCGCCGGCAGGAAGCATATCAGCTGAGCCTTCCTCCGTTGCTCCGTCTCCAGGACTCCAGGACAAGGTAAATGTCTCTCCTCTGGGGGTGGGGCTTTCTTATTGGAGATGTTGGAAGACACCTGCCGTTTCTGGTAACCTTCACGTCCATCCGCACAGTTGGCCCCACCGCAGTCCCAGCACACTGGCCCCTTCCCCAGGTAACATGTCTGCTGGCTGCTGTGTATCTCTCCCTCTCCAGGGAGAATTTTACTTTTTTTTTTTTTTTTTTTGAGAATTTGAATTAAAAAAAAACTAGAGACCTTAAAATCTTTCTAGATATTTTCCTGAGAATAACAGAGAACCTCAATCTCAGCAAACTAGCAAGGCTATAATTCTCTTCACATCCTTCTCTGACCACCCTATATCTGCCCAGGGTTTGTTTGTTTGTTTATAATTTATACAAGTTGGACAATATTGGAAACAGTCCTTTTATTTATTTTTTGTTGGTTGATACTGTCCTGCTTTGAATTCACTTCCACAAAGTCAAGGTAACAGTAACAAAGGCGTGATCTGTATTTTGTTACTCCTGAAAGAGGAGCTGATCTGGCCAGGGATTTTAAAACCATTCTAAAGTACTCTTCAAACTTTAACTTACCACACACCCTCGGTATTCACTCATCAGCCATGTTTTCCAAGAGTTTATACTCATCTCTTTATACAAGTTCTACAACGCAGTCATGACCATGAGCTCAGGATGAGTTAGCGCAAATTCCAGCCCCTATAATTAGTGTGGGCTGTAGGTATGCATCAGTCATCCCGCATGGGAGGTGCACACATGAGTCTTAGAACACCAACAGGGTTGTGCAAAAAATGTGACATTCCCTAATTTTCTTTGTATCAGCTTAAATCCAGCTGGAAGCTCCTGTACCACTCAGTGTTGTGCCAATGATCTGGGGTCTTGGCCCCTCTGGATGCCGGTCATGGTATTCAGCTGTGCCATGCTTGGCATGGGAGTAGGTGGGAACACGTGGGCCATCTGTACTTGGGGTCTGGCCTTTCCATTCTGAAGGGGTGAAAAGCCGAATGTAAATCTCTCTTAACCCTGGGACCCACCAACCTTTATCTCCCTCCCAAACTCTGGGTTTGCCTCTTTTTCTCTTTGCTCTTTTTTTTTTTTTTTAAAGATTTTATTTATTTATTTGACAAAGAGAGAGAGTTGGTGAGAGCAGGAACACAAGCGGGGGAGTGGGAGAGGGAGAAGCAGGCTTCCCGCCGAGCAGGGAGCCCGATGCGGGGCTCGATCCCAGGACCCTGGGATCATGACCTGAGCCGAAGGCAGACGCTTAACGACTGAGCCACCCAGGCGCCCCTCTCTTTGCTCTTAATAGCATTCATCTTTTCCTCCCCCTAGGGACCCTGGCATCCTTTCTGTAGGTAACTTAGATGTTTGCAAAAGACAGAAGAGACTAATTGAAAGTGACTTCTGTTTTCTGCTTTTAAAACTCACTCAGGGAGGGGCGCCTGGGTGGCTCAGTCAGTTGGACATCTGACTCCTGGTTTGGCTCAGGTTGTGATCTCAGGGTTGTGATCTCGGGGTTGTGGAATGGAGCCCCGTGTTGCGCTCTGCACTCAGTGCAGTGTCTGCCTGTCTCTCTCCCTCCTCCCTTCTGCTCACATGCAGGCGTGCTCTCTCTTTAATAAATAAAATCTTTAACAAAATTAAAATAAAATCACTCAGGGAAGGAAATGCTAAAGGCTTACCGCCTTGCCTGAAGTGAGATGAAAGGGAACATATAGGGGAATAAAAACAAATTAGTATTTCACGAAGTTATCCTGTTATAGGCTCTCAAGCTGCCTCCTGTCCGTTGGCGCTCTGTCTCAGGAGTAAGCCTCATCGTGCTATGAAGCAGGGGCTCTGTACAGGTGAAACACCACATTGTTCCCCCTACTGGATCTCTAAATCCCTAAAGCTTTATTAATGTACGGCAATGTAGCTGCATAGCTAGGCAGTTCAGTAAACAATGTCTAAATGGAAAAGTCCGCGATGTCATCAAGAGTGAACACTTTCCAAGGGCTTGGGAGGAGGTAGGAAATAGAGGGAAAAATTAGTTGAAATGTGGAAAAGAATAACTTGGAGTCTAGAATTGTTTCTGAATCTTCTGTTTTGGATAATATAGGGAATACAGATGATAAGGGGCAAGTGTAGAATTATAGGTGGTATTAATGAGTCAGGTGCTTGAGAGCTTTACAGTAGAAGAATCTGGAAGAAAACTAAAGGTGAAGAATTTTTAAAGTCTATCCACTTGTGATCTTTGTTCTTCTGATATTGTTCTCTTTCCACTTTACTATTTGTTAAGATGTTCCTCCTGGAGAGAAATGAGAGAAGCTTCTGTAAGGTAATAAAACTATGTTAAGGAGAGGAAAGAGTCAGTAGACAATTGAAGAATTTTGTTGTAGTTTGGAGATTTTGCCTATTTATGCACATTTGACTAATAAAAATGTATGACTATTATTTTAGAGAATTTTGAACGGAGATTATGGGAGACTTTCCTCTCTATGCCAAGTCTTAATAATTCACTTATTCTTCATATAAGGCATGAGCAGAAAGATTCAGAACATTAAGAGACATACATTGGTCAAAAGGGTTATTCAGCAAAGTTTTTCCTATTTTTTTTAAAGGATTTTACATATTTATTTGAGAGAGAGCAAGCATGAGCAGGGGGAGGGGCAGAGAGAGAAGCAGACTCCTAACTGAGCATGGAGCCCGATGCGGGACTCAATCCCAGGACCCTGGAATCCTGACCTGAGCCAAAGGCAGGCGCTTAACCAACTGAGCCACCCAGGTGCCCCCTATTTTTTTTTTTTTTCATGGTACTATCAGGTGGTAACTGCTGGTGAGGTATTCCCTCCCCTTTTCAGAATTCCCCACAGTGGAGTTCCCCTGGGTCAGGAGGCCTGGGCAGAAGACGCATGAGAGGTTGATTCGGTACAACTCTGTGGACGGGCCCTTAGGCTAAGAAGTGAACTGACATCCTTGTTTATAACTGATAATTGCTCATGATGTTATTCAATTATAGATTTGCCTATTTGGAGCACCAAAGACCATAAATATGGTTCTCTAATATAGGCATGGCAAGTACCAAGCATGCATAATTTCCGAGAGAGAGAGAGAGGGGGAGAGAGAAAATAGATTTATGACTTTTGCAGCCCATTTCATGCCTTCCTTTGTTGAACTGTATAAATTACCTCTTTGGAATAAATAGCACCAGCTTTGGGAACACTAATACAATCAATCTCTTCCCGGATGGATGGATAGTCACATGACAAATGGCCAAGAGCCTCAGCCCAGATGTTGTATTTTCCAAGGATTTCTTGCCAGAGTCTACCCTTTGCTTTACTGACTGCAAACAGAGGACTTACAAAACTCTAGTTTCTATCATCCAATGCAAAATGAAATAGGAAGACTGTTTTTTTTGCCTGTTGTGACAGTAACACAGGACCAGTAAAATAATGACACCAGGCTTACAACAGCAAGGCTTTGAAGGTGCTGGTCATGGGAATTTTTTCCACAGCAGTCTAGTGACCACCATTTAAAAGGCATAAACTGGGGCGCCTGAGTGGCTCAGTCTGTTGAGCGTCTGCCTTCCGCTCCGGTCATGATCCCAGGGTCCTGGGATCGAGCCCCACATCAGGCTCCCTGCTCAGCGGGGAGTCTGCTTCTCCCTCTGTCTCTACCCCTGCTTGTGTTCTCTCTCTCTTCCTGTCAAATAAATAAATAAATAAAATCTTTTAAAAAAGTATACATTGTTTAAACCCAATTTTTTGTTTAATTTTCAACACCATGGTCTATCTTGTATTAGTTTTTCACATAGTCCCAGATAAGATTGTTAAATTTCAGTTGATCCGGATTATGATGATATACAAACTGAGGTAGGGCCAAGTTTACCTCAGCCTGTTGGGTCCAAAGATTATACTCCTGACTCACCTAAATTTTAATCCAAATAATATATGCTCCTTCTGAGAGATGTCATTTTTTTTTTTTTTCCAGACAATAGAATGGTGCCTCTAATTGGAGGATGGGGATGTCTCTGCATCCTTGTTGACTGCGGCTCTCACAGGGATACTGACAGCTTTGGTTGGCTAAATTAAATGGATGCACATAATTGCCAATCTAGTGTTAGGATGCACTGTCCGGGCTCCCCCCACTGTCCGGAGTCATCCGCTGCAGCGCATATTTCCGTTGAGAGCAAAGGCAGGTATTTTTATTGAGCCTCCTGGACTTCCAAAGTGAGCCAAGAATTATGTAAATCATGCTGATTACATATGGAATATATGCACAGCAAGTGTCCCCTTATCTATCTGTGGTTTCGCTTTCCGCAGTTTCAGTTGCGCGGTCCGCCGCGGTCCCGGAGTAGATGATCCCTTTTCTGACGAATCGTAAGAAGGTCAGTAAGTAGTCTAACTCGACGTCGCAATGCCTAGGTCATTCACCTCGCTTCAGCTCAGCGGTAGGCTTTTTATTCTCTCACATCATCACAAGAAGGGTGAGTATAGTCCAATGAGATATTTTTATAGAGACCACATTCACATAACTTTTGTTACAGTGTATTGTTATAATTGTTCTATTTTATTATTGGTTATTGTTAATGCCTTATTGTGCCTAATTTATAAATTAAACTTTACCACATGCACGTACATATAGATAAGAAAAAACAGTATAAATAGGGTTTGGTACGATCCCAGCGTCCGCTGAGGGTCTTGGAACATAACCCCTGTGGACGAGAGGGATCTATTGTAATGCAGGTTAATGAGGACGTTACGTATTTAATTGCTTGGAAGAAGAAAAGTGAACTAATATTTATAAGAATCACATTTAGACATTGTAACTTCTTAAGCAGGTCTTAGACCCAGTTGAGTCTTTGTAAGTAATATTTTTTTACACAGCCTGATTGGTGTATAATTGAGATACAATAAACTGCACATATTCAAAGTGTATAATTTGATGAGTTTTGACATATCTGTATCCCTATAAACACGATCAAGGTGATGAGCATACCATCAGCCTTAAAAATTTCCTCCTCCACTAGGAAACCACTGATCTTCTTTCCTGCTATCACTATAGATTAGCTTGCATTTTATAAATTTCACATAAATGTCTGGCTTCTTTGACTGCAGACTGCTTCCTCTGTGTTGCTGCATGTACTAATAGTCCCTTCCTTTTTCTTGCTGAGCAGTATTCCATTGTAGGGCTATTCTACAGTTTGTTTATGGACACTGACCTGTTGATGGATGTTAGAGTGGTTTCCAGCTATTACAAATAAAGCTGCTATGAACATTCATGTACAAGCTTTGTATGGACATATGTTTTTATTTCTCTTGGGTAAATGCCTAGGGGTGGCATGGCTGGATCATCTGGTAGCGTATGTTTAACTTTTTATAAATTGCCAAACTGTTTACCAAAGTTTTCATACTGTTTTATATTCCCATCAGTGAGAGTCCTAGTTACTCCACATTCTTTTTTTTTTTTTTTTTTTAAGATTTTATTTATTTATTTGAGAGAGAGAGAGAGTGAGAGAGCATGAGCGAGGAGCATGAGGCAGGAGAGGGAGAAGCAGACTCCCTGCTGAGCAGGGAGCAGGACGTTGGGGTGGATCCCAGGACCCTGGGATCATGATCTGAGCCAAAGGCAGACACTTAACCAACTGAGCCACCCAGGAGCCCCGTTACTCCACATTCTTGACTTGTGGCCAGTCTTTTAAAATTTTAACCATTCTAATAGTAGTGCCATCTTCTTGTGGTTTTAATTTATATTTCCCTAATGACTAATGATGTTGAGCATTTTCTTTCTTATGTGCTTTTTTCTTTTGCCCCTAGTTTTTTGCCACTATATTTATGGGTGTATACCTAAGTCAAAATTAAGAAACTATGTTTCATTTTTTTGAACTATTTCTTCAGGTCTTTTGACCGTTTTTTTTTTTTTAATTGTTTGCTTATTATTGAATAGTGAGAATTCCTTATATATTCTGCGTAGAAGTCCTTTATCAGATATATATGTTTGCAAGTATTTTCTCCCAGTCTGATGCTTGTCTTTTCATTTTCATAGCTGTGTCTTTGGAGAACAGTTTCTAATTTTGATGTAGTCCAGGTTATCAATTTGTTAAGTTTTAAATTTTGATGTAATCCAATTTATTAATTTGTTCTTTATGAATGATAGTATTGTATCTAAGAAACCTTTGCTTAAAGTCACAAAAATTTTCTACTGTGTTTGCTTCTAGAAGCTTTGTAGTTTAAAGGCCTTTAAATTTAGGTCTGATCTGTTTTCAAGTTAATTTTTGTATATGGTGCAAGGTGTGGATTGAAGTTCGTGCTTTTGCAAATGGATATTCAATTGTTCTCATACCATTTGTTGAAAGAACTATTTTTTCTTTACTGAATAGACTTTGTACCTTGTTGAAAATTATTTGTCTATAGATATGTGCTTCTGTTGTTGGACTCTATTCTGTTGATCTCGTGTATTTTATTTATTTATTTATTTTTATTTTTTTAAAGATTTTATTTATTTAATTGACAGAGAGAGAGAGAAAGAGACAGTGAGAGAGGGAACACAAGCAGGGGGGAGTGGGAGAGGGAGAAGCAGGCTTCCCGCGGAGCAGGGAGCCCGATGCGGGGCTCGATCCCAGGACCGTGGGATCATGACCTGAGCCGAAGGCAGACGCTTAACCGACTGAGCCACTCAGGCTCCCCTACCCGTCTATTTTAAATCAGCATGACACTGTCTTTATTACTGTGGCTTTGTAAATCTTGAAATCAAGTACGGTAAATCATCCAACTTTGTTCTTCTTTTTCAAGGTTGATTTGGCTATTTTAGGTCCTTTGCGTTACCATATGAATTTTGGAATTAGCTTCTCAATGTCTATAATAAAGCCTGTGGGAAATTTGATTGGGGGTTATATGGAATCTATTAATTTGGGGAGAAATGACATTTTTTTGACCCATGAAGAAGGTATACCTTTCCGTGTATTAATTTTAAAAATTTCTCCCAATAGTGTTTTGTAGTGTGATAGCTTCTCTAGGTGCCCGCAGCTGCAGCTGGTGTGATGCTGTACCCTTTCCTGGCTTCCTTCCCTGTCTCATCTTACTTCCCCATCCTGCCCAGGAACCCTTACCTCGTGGTCTGCTTTGGAGGGAACCCAAACCGAAACAGTCCACCACCAGTAGATCCGGACACAGCAGCAGACACATTTTATTTCGAGATTATGGAGGAACATAGCAGAAGAAGCATCTAACAGACTGACAAGTAGTTACTTCTAGGGAACAGGACTAGAGTAGGAAGGGGTAGAACAGAGGACTGATGTCTTCAAATAGGTACCTGTCCATGTGCTACTTTATTTATTTTTTTGACAGGAAGTAGGATTTATTGGTGGGCATGAATAGGGAGGGAGCAGTGCCGAGGTTCTCATGAGTGCAGAGCCCTCCGTTTGTCCAAGGGGCCACGATTAGGGATGTATTTGACCCCATAGCCATCTGGGATGAGCCGCTTCAAATTCGTCTGCATTAAATTTAGTAAAGCCCCACTTCTTGGAGATATGGATCTTCTGGCCACCAGGGAACTTGAACTTGGCCCTGTGTAGGGCCTCAATCACATGCTTCTTGTTCTGCGGCTTGGTACGGATGGACATGATGACTTGGCCAATGTGGACGCTGGCCACTGTGCCCTGGGGCTTTCCAAAGGCACCCCGCGTACCTGTCTGCAGCCTAGATTGGAGATAGCATGAGGTCAGACCTCAGTGTTCACTGGAAAGTGCTGTCTCCAAGGTCCCTTCGGGCAACCCATACAATCAACAGGCTGCATCTACTACCCAGGAGGCTACTGTCTGCAGCCATGGCACCTTGGGCCCCCATGGAGAAAGAGCACAGTTGGCTTAATTGGCTGCAGACAAGTGCTACTTTAATATAAATTTAAAACAAGCATTTAAAACATAAAGCGAACTAGAATAGTGTGACAAATGGAATCAAAAGAAGAGAGCACAAACATATCTGCATAGCCTGGCCTGGGATCCAGCTCCCAATCCCTTAACTTTATTTGAACATGTCAATCATTTTTGAGTGGCAGCCATAAACTGGGATAAGTTATTGCATGGGTATGAAGAGCTGAAAAATGCTCTCCGTGCAGAAAATTCACAAGTACAACTTTAATCATAATAATGGGGGATAAGTATACTTCGCACCTTGTGTTTTCACCGTGTAGGAAAAGACACACAGAATACATTGGTAATCACTGTGGCAATGGGAGGGGATTTGTTAAGTAAAAACACTCAGTGTACTTCATGACGCACTACTTGATGAAGGGGTTTTATGTAGGGCGCCACTGTGTAGTTTTCATTTATAGGAAGGAACGTTTTGTGTCTGGGGTTTGGCATATTGTTTGTAGCTGGGGCTGGGTAGTCTCTGGATAGTACACCATGTCCCGAATGGAAGTTATGGCTCCAGTACTCCATTTATAGAAGCGGTTCTTGACAGCCACGCGGCCCTGGCACAAAACTATTTCAAGTAACCAGCCTTGGCCTATATCCTCCACTAGGTGGCAGACTTCTCCCAGTTCTGCCGGCCGCAGGCTCTCTTCGCGCTGCTTTCTCCCTTTGTGTCCACCTGGAAAATCACTGGGCTGCCTGGGGCCAGATTTAGATTTCCAGCACAAACCATCATTACCTTGGTTAGAGGAGTGAAGGTAGGGTCGGTCTGTTGGGATTCCAGGAGAGAAGGTGACAAAGAAGGTCCTTTATATGTAGCACAGGAGAGAAAGGCTCGTTCTTATTTTTTTAGACAATTTTTCAAAAATGGAAAAATTCCATGTTTTTCAAGTCAAATTACAAACGATTGGGAAAAAAAAAAAACCCACAAGTATTACCGGTCCTATGTAGGATTATAGTTAAATGTTCAGATATGAACGTTGCGACCATAGGAGATATTTTGAGATATTTGTTTTCATAGGGTGTTGAATCTTTTTTTCATTTGCTTAAAATAATTTGAGAAGTGTACTCATAATTCCAGCTTGAAGTGCAAGGGCAGTAAAATAAGTGTAAAAATAAAATAAAACAAACAAGCCAAATGCACCACAAAATTGAATTTGCTCCATTCTCTTTTAGGGTTTTTTTTTTTTTTTTTTTTTTAAAGAAGTTGTTTATATTGATTCGTGTGGTTCTCTGGTTGACATGTTTTGAAAGAAATACAATTTAGGTTTCAGATGGAGATTGAGATAAACATGCTCTGTTGTATCCCTGGAACAATGAGCATCGGAAGAAGAATTTAATAAGAAAATCAGGCAACTCAATCTGTATTTTTGGATTAATCTGGAGTATTCATGAATTCCATTAAACAGGTGGAAATATTTACAAATTTCGATCAGAGGAAAATAGAAATTAGGGTGGGGAAGAGAACTGTTAGATTCAGTTGTGATGTGGGGACACCCCCCCGACAGGGTCTACCAGATGTTTACCTGCTCCCCCCACCCCACCGCATAATGGGAACTGAGAAAAAGTGCCAGGCCCTGGCCTCCTTTGCTTCTTCCTTTCTCCGTCCTCCCCCACACCACTCCTCGAGTGTTTTTAAGCAATTCTTCTTTACTTCCCAATTATCTCTTTCCTCTTGTTAACTTAGCATTAAAAAACTGCAGACGGGTCACGCGTGAGAACTCTGTACACCACGCCTGCATACTTTGCAAGAAAAGTGGGCAAAAATTGAAAAAGAAAGTCAAGGTGATGAAACCGACCTTGTTACATTGCTAAACTCCTTCAAGCCGGCCTAAAACTGTGATGAGCTTCTTAGCTCATTTCCCTCAAAATTCACAGAAAAATGTCTGCGCTCGAAAAGAAAACACAGAGGATCCAGAGCTGAGACCTGGTGATATTCTGGCCAATTTTTTAGCCAGTGGTAAGATTTTCTCACCAAATGATCACTATTTAAAATGAATAAAAAAGATTCTATAAAAATGAGAAAGAAAATGAAATGAAAGTAAAGATTGAGATTATAAGGCTTGTTCACAAGAATAGAGCATAGTGATATAGCTTCCCAGTTTTAATTCTTATTATTGATTATTTTGATTCGGGGATATTATTTTTAGTGTGTGATACCGGTTCTGAAATCTACTTGATCAACACTGGTTAATACTAATGGTTTTCACCAGGTCTCTCTTTTTAAAGCCCTAACACAGTGGCTAGAAAACTTAGCAGCACATTAGAACCACCTGGGTGGGGGCTAGGAGTGGATTTTATTTATTAATTTTTTATGGGTTTTTCCCCCCAAATTTTTATTTAAATTCTAGATAGTTAACATATAGTGTAATATTGGTTTTTTCCCTTACACATTGTTTTTTTCCCAGTGCTCATCACAACAAGTGACCTCTTTAATACCCAGCACCCATTTAGCCCATCCCCCAGCCTTCTCCCAGGAGTGGCTTTTAAAAGTCTCAGGCCATACTCCAGATCATTTAAATAAGAATCTCTGGGGGTGGGATGTGGACACCAGAATTTTTAAAGGCGCTGACAACCCAGATGATTCCAATGTGCAGCAAAGGCTGAGAACCACTGCAAACTGGTTGCCTCCTGACCACAGCATATAAATGATCTTATGAATGGTTGAGATGAAAGGATATCAAGAGGGTGATGCTCTGGACCACTGGGTGTTATGCACAAACAATGAATCATGGAACACTATATCTAAAACTAATGATGTAATGTATGGGGATTAACATAACAATAAAAAATTAAAAAAAAAAAAGAGGGTGATGCTCTCCAGTGCCCTCCAATGGGGAGGAGACTGGGAAGGAGAGCTGACAGGATTAGCTGACAGATGAGTTAGAGGTTTAACAGAAATTGTTGAGTCACGTTTCTGAACCAAGAGAGATAGAATGACGAAGCTGCCTTTTATTGAAATGGGGAGACTGCATGAATCCCAAAAAAGATGGGGCCAAGTGGGGAGGTGGAGAACTGGGTTTGGGACATATGAAATTTGAGATGCCTATGAGGTAGCCTAGGCAAAAATTCAAGAAGGCAGTTCTGGAATCCAGGCTTGACACACACATCTGGGAGTCTTCAGCATGGAGATGGCATTTAAAGCCAAGAGATCAGATGGTTACCTAAGCAGTAAGTGTAGGTAAGGGGGAGGAGATAACGGGCTGAAGACCAAGGCCTGGTGCAGCTTCCAGTGAGAGGTCAGAGTGATGAGGAGGCAGCAGTGGCGAGTTAGGAGGAAAGCCAGAACGTGGGGTGCTTTGGAGGTCACGTTAGGTAAGGTGAAGACTGAGAACGGACCCTTGGCTTTCACTCCATGGAGGTGGCCAGAGGAAGGAGAGGAAGAGAGGTGCGTGACAGCAGAGCAAATCCTACCACACCACACCAGATTTTCTCCAGCAGTGTTTGACATCAGATAGCTCGACGATTCACCTAGGGTTCAACAGGCAAGGGTATGAGAGCACAGAGAGCAAGGGAAGGTGGCGATCCCTTAGGACTTTGGAATCAAAGTAGCACAACGGGAGGGGAGACTGTTGCATAGAGAAGGGTGTGGGTTGATGGCCCACAGGTCCTAAAGGATCTGAAGAACAGAGGTAGTGGGAATGATTGCAGATAACCTGGGAGGAGAGAGCTTGGGCCAGATTGAGATTTTGAGTTATAACTCTGACAGAGTAACAGTGTGGGGTGAGAACAATTTCTAGTGATCTAGCTACTTAAAGTCTTTAATGAATGAGAGGGAGTAACCAGGAAGTAGGAAAAAATGTTGACGACAAAGGGGATAAGTGGTCAAAGGCAGGACCTTGGTGGAGCAGGCCTTTAATGAGAGGGTGCATGTGGACAATGGTCTCGAAGTTGAAGAGATGAGTGAGGAGCACCCATATCCACCCCCTACCCTGCAGAGGGCCAGGGGTGTCCTCATGGGAGAGGTAGGCTCTCCAAAGAGAGGGGAAGATGGGAGAGGCGGGGTGTGGGGGTACAGAGCTTTATAGGCTAAGGTTTTAGGGAAGCTGATGAGGGGGAGAATTTAAGATACGGGAAGATGGTGAGTGGAAGTAGGAATGTGAGCAGTGTTGACGCCTGCCAGTCTCCCTCCCCTGTCAGGCGGGGGCTCTTTGGAGCTTGTGTTCCCAGGGGTGCTGTGGCCAGAGGCAGAGTTCTGCTTGCTGGCTGTCACAGAGGGGAGCAAGAAGGCAGAGCTGAGAAATTCCATCCTGGAGGGACAACAAGTCCAAACGGAATCATCTGTCCACGTTACTAAGAAAGTATGAGACCATGGCACCAACCTCAAATGTCAGGGTGTGGAGGAGCCTGGAAGCTGAGTGGGGGAAATCAGGGGATAGGCAAGCAGGAGAGGGCCTGGGAGCATCCTGGAGACAGAGTGATGACCTGCTTTTTTGTGCCATGACTTTTCAAATCAAGCCTAACGAAGTCTAGTGTGGGTGGGCATGGTTCGTTTACAAGGGCGGGAATGGGATGAGCGGAAGGCATGGTTTTCAAAGAGTAGTAATTACTACACAATGACAAAATTAGAAAGAATGAAAGGAAATTAAATGTTGTAAAATAGGCTGTGCCTTTTGAATCAAGAATAGCCACTTAAGCTGTTTGGTTATGTAATATTTCATTCATTAGGCATTGAATTACCTCTGGCTGTATGTACTGTTTCTGTGAAGTTAATTTTTATTCCATTATGAAAGAATTAATCAAATCCAGTGAAAGAACATCTGTCCTCATTGCTATCTACAGGAGGAGGGGCGTGAACCAAGTCTTTTTGTGGTTTAATATTTTTGATTTCAGCTTAATAAAGAAGAGGAGCCTGGGGGATAAGAAAAGAGGTCAGGTTTTGCCTTTTCCTCTTGAAGTACATAAATAGAACAAAAAGAAGTAGTAAGATGTAGACAATTGTAAAGACATAAAATCAACCCAGAACATACTAGATGTTGATGGGAAGCACCCCCAGCAAGTATTCATGGTACCACTGAGAACTGAGTGGTCAGTTCAGCCAGTTTTTGTTGTTGTGTGCTAACTACATCACAGAGCCTTTGCTAGGCGTTAGGCATATATAAAAAATAAATAATATGTACTTCTCAGAGCTCACAGTCTGTTAGAAAGACAGACATGAAAAAAAGAACACAAAAATTTCCATATAACATGGGACGCCTGGGTGGCTCAGTCAGTTAAGTGTCTGCCTTCGGCTCAGGTCATGATCTCAGGGTCCTGGGATCGAGTCCCGAATCGGGCTCCCTGCTCAGTGGGAAGCCTGCTTCTCCCTCTGCCTGCCACTTCCCCTGCTTGTGCTCTCTCTGACAAATAAATAAATAACATCTTAAAAAATATTTTCCATATAACGTGAGAAGTGCTAGAATCAATTTTGTTTTTTTTTTTAAGTAGGCTCCTTTTCCAGTGTGGAGCCCAATGTGGGGCTCGAACTCACTCTGAGATCACGACCTAAGCTGAGATCAGGAGTCGGACACTTAACCAACTGAGCCACCCAGGCACCCCTAGAATCTAAATTTTAATTAAAATTTAATTTTTAAACAAATGACCAGATGTCAGGAATGGAGACAGTGTAGTGTAGAGGAGAGAATGCTGGACTGAAATAGAAAACCCAGGTTCTCGCCCCGGCCGGGCTGCTAAGCAGCTGAGTGAGCTTCACCAAGCTCTGTGTGGAGCTTTCTTTTTTTTTTTTTTTAAGATTTTATTTATTTGCGAGAGAGAGAATGAGAGACAGAGAGCATGAGAGGGAGGAGGGTCAGAGGGAGAAGCAGACTCCCCGCTGAGCAGGGAGCCCGATGTGGGACTCGATCCCGGGACTCCAGGATCATGACCTGAGCCGAAGGCAGTCGCTTAACCAACTGAGCCACCCAGGTGCCCTGTGTGGAGCTTTCATTTCACCTCTGAAATGAGTGAAGTTCTGTGCAATGGTCTCTTTCAGCCTGAAAACTCTATGATGCAAGGTGTTACAAATTTGGTAATAGAAACATATAAAAATAAAGACCTTTCCTAAAACAGTTGGCCTCAAGTATAACTTAGGTGTTTGGTTTTTGGAGTTTTTGCTTTATATGATCTTTAAGAATAAATGTGTGTTCTTTAAGAGTAAATGTATGTGAGAAAGAACCTTGTAGACTCTTGAGATAAAACGGCCAACTTTCTGTTTATTAATAATCATGCTAATTTTCTTGACCCAGAGATCTCACATGTTTTCTCTCTCTCTCTCTCTCTCTTTTTTTTTTTTTTTGATATATTACCCCAGAGTATGAAATCTTAGCAGAAGGGGGACCAAAATTAAATTAGCTCCTTATCTAAAGATTTAGATGCCCTGGTACAAACCTCTCAAGGATAGTAAACTAATCATTTCCCTATGGATGGTGAAATTCTGGTTTGCATAATTATTTCCTCATGATTTAATTGAAAATATGAAAGATTAAGCACACAGATACCAGGGACTCTAATACAGGATAACACATTTCCATCTTTTGTCCCTCTAGCCCTTGCAACCTGTAAGGCTTAAATGGAGCTAGAAATGCCCGTGAAAGACGGGCCTGACCTGGGACGTGGAGTTGGGCCATTCTAGGGTAAATGGAAGCACTAGATCACTGGCCATGTGACGGATGCCATTTTCCAGGGGTCTGTGGAGGGCAGAGGCCAGCAGCTGTCTTTCTCCTCCTCTAACGTATTCCTGATCCTGCCTGTAAGTGTCCCTCTGCGGGATCTGGCCGTGCCACCCAAGCATTTCACACCCTCAGACCTGGCAGCACAGGAATTGGCTGGCTTTGTGAATAGATCCTCCTCCAGCCGGGGAAGGCGGCCGCCTCCTGATCTCTGTAGTTCAGAGACACAACCAGTCACCCCGGCTAGAAACCCAGCAGCCTCCTTTTCTCCTCCCCCCTGTCTAGTGCATCGTCTCTTACTTTGGGTTTTGGCACCTGAAGAGCCTTTCTTCTGGGTCCCCTTTGCTCTTACTATGCTCATTGATGTAACTTTAACAATCACCTCTCCTGTTTCTCCTGCTTCCCAGCCATGCCCCCTTCACATCCACCCTCCACAATGTCGCCAGATTCTCCAAGAGGGCATTCAAGGCCCCTCCTTTTTTGGCCTCTCAGCCCTCCTACTTTCATGTCTAGATTCTATGAATGGGATGTGGTTCCCTGTTTCATCTATTTGCACATGGCCCCTGCTTGCCTGTACATCCCCCATCCCAATGTTTAGCCCATAATAGGTGCTCAATGTATGCATATTAAATGGGGCTGAATTTTGTTTCATTCTTTCCTTCCTTACCGGCTATATACCCTTTTATTTTTATTTTCACATATATGTTTCTAGCAGAATAGAGAACTTTTCTTTTGTTTTTCACACATTTCCTAATAATAATAACAAAAACAAATGTTTCAGTTATCAAGTGTTTTCCAAAGACTAGGCACCATTCTAAGAATTTTACATACATGATTCTCTTTTTTCCTTACAACAGTCATGTGGGGGAGGTATTATTGTCTTTATGTTATACATGAAAGGGCTTAGCTTCAGAGACGAAGCAGCTTGACCAAGGTCTGGAACATAGCTGCAGACCTGGGTCTCCTGAGTGCAATCATATGCTTTTATTATCTTGCATCTGCCTCTTACTACTAGTTGTTACCGTTTGTTGAATGTGCTTTGGCAACATAATCTCGGTCAATTGTTTTAAAAACACAGTTTTTTAAAAATGCATGTGTGCTATAAAAATGTGTGTGACTATCATCTCTTATTTAAAAGAAAAACATCACAGAAAGAGTTCTTTGGCTGCTGATTCCCAAACCCGTCTCCCAGCCAAGAGGAAACTCCTGAGTTTTGTGTGTAGTCTTCCAGATCTTTCCCTGTGCTTTTGCACACACTGCACACACCTACAATGTATTCGTGAGAGTAAAGCAAGCTATTTCCGCAAAGGGGCCCCCAAATGTAGTTGATTATAGAAAGTTGACATGTATGTTCTCGCACATAAAGGTCCCAAGGTGGACAGTTCATGTAGAAAGATGCCTTTGTCCATGCAGCCAACATGGACCTTCCTGCTGTTTTAGCCTTCTAGGCATGCTTGAAGCTAGGTCAAAGGTAGCTCTAAATTCCATCGTCAGGAAGAGAGGAAATGCGTGGAGGACCTCTCACCTAGTTTCCCATGAGATTGCTACTTGCGACAGCATTCCAGGAATTATGTTCAGAGGTGACTGGTGCTGTGAGGAAAAGACCTAAAAGGGGCACACCTCACTTTTGCTGATGTTCAACTGGTGGGATAGGAGCATCCCAAATTTTAAAAAATTCTGTTGAATACCAGTAAGTACTGGGCAGTTGTACTTATTTACATGGTTGCCAGCAGTATATGAGAGTCTTCCATTCCTATATTCTCATTATCACTTGATATTATTGGATTTAAGAAAATTTTTACCAATTGAAAGGATGAGAAAAGATCTCACTTGTTTTCTGTTGAATTTTTTTGGGATTGATTTGTAATTTTTTCTCCATATTAAACTCTAAACTTTTATTGGGGATATAAATGTCAAACAACTTTTCTCGGCCTTTAACTTGTCTGTTAACCTTGTTTATGATTGGCTTTCTCAACCTCTGCACTGTTGAAATACTGGGCTAGATAATTCTTTGGTGTGGGGGTCATCCTGTGTACTGTAGGATGTTTAGCAGCCACCCTGGCTTAAGTACATTAGATGTCAGTAATATCCAAGCTCCCCTCCACAGTTTTGGTAGGCAAAAATGTCTCCAGGTATTGCCGGATGTTCCTTAGGGAGCAAAATTGTCCCCAGTCAAGAACTATTGTTTACACAAAGCTTAATTCTTAGTACAATTATATCAATAAGGCTTTTTCTTATGATTTTGTTTTTTCGTGTCTTGTTTAAGGGAGCCTGTCTTATCCCCCCAAATAATAAAAGCACGCTTTTATTTTCTTCTAGTGCTTTTATAGTTTATTGTTCTTTAAAAAGTAATTAGGTCTTTAATGCCCTAGAAATTATTTTTGTGTATAAGGGGAGGTGGGGATCTGTAACAGAGCCAGTTTCTGTGCATCCTAGATCTGCCAGGCTCAGCCAGGGTGCTGGCCACCTGCCCTGCTTCCTGGCCAGTGGGACCTTGGCAATGGCTCACTTTGCTCTCATGGGTATGAAGCCACGGCCACTGATGCCATAGCATGAGGAGCCCCTTGTGCAGCACCAACTGACAAAGAGAGTCTGTCGTACCTGCACCCTGCGTAGATGGGACCTGTGGAGGCTCAGATTTCTCTAGTGGCTGCCCGGAGGGGGCATAACCAGGAAGTGTAAGAGAGTCAAAGCCCTAGCAGGTGGACTTCTGTCAAGAAAGAGAAGAGGGGAAGAGGAAAGGCAGCCTTTAGTTTGCTTGCCTGTCCTCCTCCCATGGTGTTCCAGATCCAGTGGTTTCATATGGCCTTTTTGGAACATCCTGTGAGACCCAGCAATGAGCTGTGTTGGTTGCAAAGCTGTGGCCAGCTCAGTAACTCCCCTCCATGCATTTGCTCTCCCTCTCTCCCACAATGCAGTGCTGGCATATGGGCTTTTCCTGGGGTCTGCCTGAAGGTAACATCTTACTCAAACATTTATCCCATATGGATAACCAATTTCCCTGACAGCTTTTTATCAAACTCTTCATTTTTTTTTTTTTTTTTTTTTTCCACTTTGAAGGTGATTTTGGCTGCCAGTAACAAAAATTACAGTTTAAAGTAGCAGGGTCCGGACTTGAGGGGGGCAACTGAGGGACTTGCCTTGGGTGCACATTTGGGAGGGGGGCACCAAAAAACAGTAATATAAGATTTATACCATTTTAATGTAGTGTTTTAAAATATCAGCTTTAATGAAAAAAATCCATGATGAACAAAATATCAAAATTTTAAATGAAAACAGAATTTGATCTTGCACCTGCTTGGTTTACTCACTTTCTCCTAATCCTGACCTTTAAACAATAAGAAATTCCTATATTACATAAGGAGAAATCTATAGGAAGAAAAGGGCAGGCTCCAGGCATGTTACAATCATCAGCTCAGTTGTGTCCTCCAGGACCCAGATTCCTTTCATCTTCTTTTCTGCTGTCTTCTTATCAGCTTCAGCCCAAGGCTAGTTTCAGCATCCGCCAAGGCTAGTTTCCCATGAGATTGCTACTTGCGACAGCATTCCAGGAATTATGTTCAGAGGTGACTACGTGCAGAGCCAAAAATGGGACACATCTTTGGCGAAATTCTACTCAGTTGTGTTTTGGACAAAAAAAAAAGGGGGAGCTTTTGTGTGAATTAATTCAATGAGAGGTTTTCATCCCAATACCCAGTTTAGCTTTCCTGAGGGAGACTGAGTTTTGGGGATGAGAATAATGATGGGAAAAAGGGAGAATAGTGATGGGAAAAAGGGAGAGTTAATTTTGTGATTTGGGGGACATTTCAGGGAGAGCAGATCTGAGTGGGCTCTGGGAAGCTAGAGAAAATGTGAGAGCACTGGGAACTTTGTGGGGGGGACCTCGTGCCAAGGGAGGGAGGGAAATGAGAGAGAGGTACAGGGAACGGGGGCTGAGGAAAGCTTCTGGACAGTATGTAGGACCTGCCCTGCTCCCTCCCCACCCCTCAGGGATGTTTGATAAGAGTCCCATTTCCAGATAAGCCTAAGCTGTCATTTGACCTTCAGGATGGGACCATTCTCTCAACTGCTCCAGTGCTATTTACATGGAAACCTGGGGACACTTTCCAAGCTGGCTAGGCAGGGTTCTAGGAAAAGTGATAGTGCTGTGTGTGTGTGTGTGTGTGTGTGTTTCTGTCTCTGACGGCACTGAGGGCTCACAGCATGAAAGCCTCATCCTCCCTGTCCTCTGATGGGACAGCCCAGGTCCCCTCCTCTTTTGGACATCCTCTCTTGGTAACCTGTCACAATGAGTTCGCTGGCCCTTTGTAGGCTCAGCATCATGACCACAGCCTGGGGCTCACTGGACCCATGCTGACAGCTTGCTGATCTGATGGAGGCAGGTCTTTCCAGTTTGAAATGATGCATCTGGCGTTGTTCTTAATCTATCACTCCACTCATTTCTCCCCAGGCATGGAGGGGTGGGGTGGGAGGAGGTAATTATTGATTGCCTTTGGGAGGCACTCAATACTTGTGGCTCGGCCAGCCACCCTCCACTTTTCAGTCTGTTTTGGAGCCACCTGTTTATAGAACAGACTTATTTTGATCTGCTTTCTGCTATATACCGTTTTCCCTGACCCAGTCAGGGAGGCCTCTGATGGCTCAGCTGGGGATGAGGGGTGGGTGCGGGTAAGTCATTGTAGTTATACATCTAGGCCACATGCTTCACTCCAGTTATGTAAGTAATAAAGCTGCCTGATTCCTTTTCTTTTCCTCTCTCTCAATAGTTCTGAATTATTGGCCCTTAAAATCCTAAAAGAGGAAAGAGGAAACATAAAGAAAGGGGGACATAAAGAATCTCCTTCCATTGGAAACTTGGTTTGCTCATTTATTCAATAGATATTTATTAAGTATATACTTGGTGGGCAGTATGGTGCTAGGTGCTGGGCATGTTGTGGTGACTAAATCCAGCGTCATGGAGGCGATATCCAGTGTGTGTGTGTGTGTATAGTCAATAAATAGATGGTCCCCAAATTAGTTTATTACAAATGTTAAGGAATTTTACTGTGAAAGAAAAGTGCTGTAAGAGTCACTGTTGTTGGGGTGCCTGGGTGGCTCTGTCGGTTAAGCATCTGCCTCCTGCTCAGGTCATGATCCCAGAGTTCTGGGATGGAGCCCAGCATTGGGCTCCCTGCTTAGGCTGCTTCTCCCTCTCCCTCTGCCTGCCGCTCTGCCTACTTGTGCTCTCTCTCTCTCTCTCTCTGTCAAATAAATAAATAAATAAATAAATAAAATCTTTAAAAAAAAAAAAAGGAGTCCATGTTGTTGCTCAGGCAGATCAACCTGCCCTCAAACAGCCTCAAAGACACCCCCCAAACCCCTTGCAACATCTCTCCCACAAGGCACAGGGGCACCGCGCAAAGTGAGCCTTGGCAATACCCTATGTGTCCCCAGGGTAGATGTGCAAGATACACTCACAGTGGTTCTGGGGTACAGAGTATCTTTAATTAGAGATGTTAAATTGCCAAATTAAGAGAAGAGGGAACAACTGCCAAAAAAAAAAAAAAAAGTTGAAGAGAGGATCATATCAAGGAAATAATTGCTTAATAACCCCTGTTGTACTTGTCTAAGAATATGAGCAGGAACAGTCTTTTTGGTCTCTAAGTGTTCAGAGCAGGCATCAGGCTCCTCCTGGACATCAGAAACCGTTCCGAAGCTGTGCTCTCAAGCATGTGGGGATGGAGAGAGGGACCCATGAGGCCGGGAGAGCCTCCTGTTCAAAAGTATCTTTCCGGTGTTCCCACTAACAAGAACTTTCTCTTGGTTTACAAATAACCTTTTCTTAGGGTTCAATCTGTTAATAATTTGTTTCTTAGTATAAATATCTGCATTGGGATACTAGGAATTTGAGTTAGGAATTAAGGGAGTAATAATAGTAATTATTGTTTTCAGAAAACCTAGCAAACTGATTCCATGAATTAGCTGATAAGGATTTTTTGAGGCTGGGACTGTTATTATTCCAATGGATTTCAAGAAGATTTGCTTAAGGTCACAGCCCTATTAATTGGCAGAATCATAATTGGAACCCAGAATATTCTGACTTCAGAGTCAAGTCAATGCTTAAGTCTCATTGAGCACTATGGGAAGGAAGGGAGAGATCATCTCTACAAGGCCAGAAGGCAATGTGAAAGGGTAATGGAATAATAATGATAATATTAATAGAGATACCTTCCGTTTATTGGGTGCCTACTCTGTGCAACTCATCTCATATATGTCATATCCTTAACCCTCTCAACAACCCTACAAGGAGGGCCGTGTGATCCCCATTTTACAAATGAGAAAAGGGAGGCTAAGAGGGGTTGCATGACCATACTCAAAGCTATACATCTTTAGGGGCAAGAGCAGCTTGGATTGTCAGGCAAAGTGGTACCACCTGAATTCCATCACCAGGGTCATAAACTGCTGGTGCTGTTTGGAAGACATTTTGTTGGAGGCAAGAAGGGGCCTCAACATCATGATTCTGGTGTAAACCACCTTGGGAAGCAATTGAGACCCAAGAACTAGAATTCTTTGAAGTTTACTTTCCTACTCTGAATTTGTTGTGTTTCTGTATCTAATTAGCCCAGAACTACATTTAGAGATTAATCTGCATATCTTCCTTGGGGAGTTTTGGGCCCTACTGCAGAAACTCAATTTACATATGTAGACTTGGAACCTGGAGGGAAGCTTGGGGAGGAATGGTAGGAGGAGAAACCTCATAGACTCAGATATCTGTGGCTGTCTGAGAGTGGGCTAGTCTGGATATGTGTCAACTTTGCCACATCTGCCCCAGACTCCCAGTTTCTCCCCAAAAGACCTAGAAATCCCCAAGTTGCTTGATGTACTCTGTCAAGGTTATCAGAAGACACCCCATCCCAACGCCACTCATGAACATGAGCCCCTGGGAGGTATGGAGGGTACCGTGACTCCCTTTTTAAAGAATGCACTAACTTCTTAGGGAGAAATACAGTGCAATGGTAGCTTTTCGTGGGGACTGAGCCCAGAGCTCAGAGCCTCAGGTGTTTGTTGCCAGGGGCTACAGTGAATGGGCTCCAGTCACTTTTGCTGCTGGTGTCTGGGCACAAGCTCCTACAGCGGTCCAACTACTGCCCCAGCTCCTTCTTCATGGACAAGCCCCAGCTCTTGCCATGCTACTCAAGTCCCAGCAGAGGGGTTGGGTTCCTCAATTTCCCTTGGTGTGTAAGTGCTACTAAATGCCAAAAGTGATGCCAGGCCACACTCACAGATTTGGTAGTTTAATTAACTGTGTTTTCTGGAAGTAGAATTAGGCATGCTAATAAAGCATGCTTAAGTAAAACTTAAGCCTGGCTGTCTGATGAAAAAGTGCTTTGCTGACAGCTTCATTAAACATATATGAGGAAGTGAGTCAAGCATTTCAGCAGAGAGGAAATCCAGTAGACAGTGCGCAGGAAATAATAGGAACACCAGCAGGGCTTAGAGATACATGAATACGAAGCATAGTTCTAAGGATGAGAATAATTGGTGTTGGCATGGATGCATGCCAGTATAGAGGATTAATGAGGCTTTGTTTATTCACTCATTAAAAAAATATTTATGGAGCTATTTTTCCATCCCAGGTACTGTACTAGACAATGGAAAATAAGATGAAGAACAAGAAGTGTTGACCCTCTTGGTACTTACCAAGTCTAATAGGTTAACATTACCAGGAATTTTGGGGGGAACTATAGGCTGGTAGACAATTTGGGCAAATTATTTACTAATATTATTTTTAAAATCTCAATTTGGAAACATACAGTCAAAAGTGTATAAAATGCAAATGTAAAGTTTAATGAAAAATAATAAGACAAAGACCTGCGTAGCTGTGTCTCGGTTTAAGGAACAGAAACTAAGAACTCAGAAGCCTCCTATGAACCCCTTCTGAATTTAATTCTCAGCCCCACCCAAAGGAAACTACCCTGACATTTGTGTTAACTTTCCTTTTCCTAGTTGTTTTCCTTTTGCATGTTTCTCTGAACAATATTTTGGGGCTCTGAAAAGTATATAAGTGAATCTAAAGATCATTTTGGTGAGAATTAACTTCATTATGATATTAAATCTTTCTATCCAAGAATCTTGCCTATCTCTCCATTCGTTTAGGTCTCTCACAGCCTTGAAGTAAAGTTTGATATTTTTTTCAGTAAAACACTTTACATCTTTTGTTAGTTATTTTCCCTAGCTAGATGCATCTTTTTAAAAAAAAAAGTATCTTAAAAAATTATGATTTCTTGACTGATTGATGAGGGTGTAGAGCAATGCAATTGGCATTTTCATGTGGGCTTTGTAAAAAGGAACTGTTAAACTCTGTTACTAATAATTTGCTGCTGTTTTGGATTTCTATGTAGACAATCATAGGAGATGCAAATACTGACATATTTATTCCTTTCAAATCTGTTTTTGGTATATTTTTCTTGTCTTACTATACAGGCTAAAATCTCTAGTACAATGTTAAATAGACGCAGTATTAAATAGACATCCATGTCTTGTACCAGAGAGTGCATGACAGTAAAATGCTGGAAAGCACTACATTTAGCAGAGTCCCCGAGGGGGGGGGAAGGGGAGGCCGAGATACCAAGCAAAATGTACATATGAATGTTATATTTATATAAATTTTCAATGTGGAGGCTATTATTTTAAAAATTATAGTTTTTAATATATTTTATTCTAATGCCTGCCTTTATAATTAGACTTTTCTTAAAAGATTTATTTCTTTAATTTATTTTAGAGAGAGAGAGAGAGCGCACGAACAGTGGGGAGGGGCAGAGAGAGTCCCAATATGCTTTGCTGTCAGTTATTTTTAGATATCCTTTGATAAGTTAGAGACTTTCAATTTCCAGTTTCTTTAGGTTTTCTTTTTAAAATCATGAGTGGATATTGAATTTTATTGAATGCTTTTCTTATATCTATTGGAATGATCATTTAGATTACTTGATGTTTAATTTTAAGACAACCTTTCATTCCTGAGAAGGAAAACCAACTTGGTCATGTTACATGATCATTTTACACATTTTGGGATTCAGAGTTATAATATTTTCCTTAGGATATTTACATTTTTGTTCATGAGTTTACCCTGACCTGGGTGATTGATTTCTTTCTTGTGCTATCTTTGTCTGGGTTGGGTATGGAATTATGGCAGCTTTAGAATATGAACTGGGTAACATTTCTTCTTTTTATGTTTTCTGGAAGAGTTTATATAAGATTAGAGTTATTTTTTACTTGAATATTTGGTAGAATTTGTCTCTGAAGCTCTCAGGGCGTACTTTTCCTTTGGGGAAGGTTTTAAAATATTAATTAAGTTTATATAATGGTTATAGGAATATTCAGATTTTCTATTTCTTCAGTTATTGTTGGTAAGGACTTCCCCCCCTAGGGATTGATATGTTTCATCTGGTTTTCAAATTTACAAAAAATTGGTCACCATTTTCTAATCTTAGTATCTGTGTTTAAAAAAACAACCCCAAATCCCAGATAGGCACAATATCTTTTCCCTGAGCCAATGTTCCAATGAAAGTGTTTATTGATTACCGCCCTGCGAATTCAACCTCTACTCCCTGCCACCATTATCATTTTGAAGGATTTGATCTCAGAATTTAGATGTCCATAACTTAACCAGATGTTTGCCCCAAAGCTGAGTTTTAATAGGCCTTTGTTATGCCAAAGCTTGCTCAATGTTACGTTTTACTCTTTGGGGTTGAGAGGCGGTTGCCTCCTGTACTGTACAAATCCCTGAATTTGTGGACTCTGTTCTCTTTCATCCTTTTCTGAAAGCCAACCAAATCTTCTCCGAGCTCCTTTCTTCCCTGTGGCACCTTATTGAATGCAGCCAATCGTAACCAAAACATAGAGCTACCATTTTTTTTCTTCTGAACTTTTCTGCTAGGGTTCTAAATTCACTAGATGCACGAGCTGCCTTCCAGGTTCCTGTAGTGACAGTTCCACCAAAGGCTCCCTTCTGTATAAAATGGATTTGCCGTTCTAGCCTCTGCTGCTGACCAGCTGAGCACAAAGCCAGGGTACCCACTGAGGGTATTTTTCTTATTAGCAGAGTCCCCCTTCTCATACCAGTTTCTGTGCCTGCCAAGGCTGTGTTGCAGTACCAAATGACCTCAAGCCTGATAAGTTCAACGAAGTCATCGGAGGCTCTGCCCCTCACACTCACTCTTTGACAAGTGTTGCCCCACAGCAGCAGGGAAAGGGGTGGCTTGCCTGGTGGCCCGTGGCCCTGTTCTTCATCCCTCCCTGCTTTGCTCTGTAGTGTAGGAAGCTGACACGGCTTCCCATGTCAGCTGGCTGCTCACGGGTGTGCCAGTGGAAGGCACTGGGGTGCGGGGGAGGAGGAACGGAGTATTTCTGAGATTCTGAAAGGAATCTGAGATGGCTGAGACCACTGTAGCAGTGTTGGTCCTCTCCCATCCCCACGGATAGTTCTTGCACCGAGACTTGAAGCCTGGGAGGGCTCCTCTCAGCTTCACCAGGTGGCCCTCACACCTGCCCCCCAGATTTCTACTTGGATGGGTCTTCTTTTGGTGGTGAGCCTTTGCCAGGCTTTTTCGTTTGTTTGGTTAGGTTTCAGGATGAGTTTGGGGGAGATTCAACAATTTCATGCTGCTGTCATTGTTCTTTTTCAGAAGTCCGCTGGGGTCACTTTAAATTCTCTGCTTGGGTGTTTGGACCACAGTGTTGGTGTGAATTTACACTGTGAACCTGAGAGAACACTCTGGTTATGAGATTTCAAGGAGAATATTTTTTCCTTTTCCACCCAGTGTCAAGGTAGAGGTGGACTATCGCTTTCAGCATGGAAGGGTTTGTTTTTTATTACTTTTTCTGAGGGTGTTGGCCTGTGTGATCTCAGCTTTGTGCAGGGTCTTCCATTTGATGCCCTACTTTGGGTAGTAGCTACGATTTACACGCTCCCCACCTCCCCCCCACCAGCCATGTACTCTGCAGTTTTATTAAATGTGTCTCTAGGATTTAGTACAAACTCTCCATGCAGAGTTTCATATTTGCTTACCACCTAGAGTTCCTGCTCTCATTTCATTTTTGGATTCTGTAACATTCCTTTGTGACAGCTCAGTGATGCATTTAAAATATTTTAAGAAACATTTTATCCTGTGTTTCAGTTGACTCAGTTGTGAGGGTTGTTCAGAGTATCTAATCGTCTATAATGCCAGAAAAAGCAGCCTACTTCTGGTGTTTATTTTTTATTCTTTCTGTAGCATAAGAGGTAAAATTCACTGGGAGGGTAGTCCCTATTTCAAAGTGCTATGACCATACCAAAAAGACATGGGAAATAGATGACTAGGTTAATACAGATTAATAGCCAGTAACAAGCTAAATTGATAAGTTTAGTATTGTTCACTTGTCTGGAATTCCTCAGGTCCTCCTGTCTGCTGGAAGGTGGGGAATTATGTTTAATGAATTTAAATAAAACTGATCTGAAACCCCATCACAAGTTAAAAAGAGAAACACAAGCTTGCTAAGGATTTTTCAGTGGAAGAGGCTTTCATTCAGGGGTGCTAGATTTAGTAAATAATAATACCAATTGTTTTAAGTATTAGTATGTCCCAGCAATATTTGAGATATACTTATTGCAAGAAATTTTGTTATCATAAATTAAAATTTAAGTGGGTGTCCTTTATTCTATCTGGCAACCCTGCTCTCATTTCGTCTGGTCACCTCTTTTTTTTTAAGATTATTTATTTATTTATTTGACAGAGAGAGACACAGTGAGAGAGGGTACACAAGCAGGGAGAGTGGGAGAGGGAGAAGCAGGCTTCCCGCCGAGCAGGGAGCCCGATGCGGGGCTCGATCCCAGGACCCCGGGATCATGACCTGAGCCAAAGGCAGACGCTTAACGACTGAGCCACCCAGGTGCCCCTCATCTGGTCACCTCTTGCTCACGTTTTCTACTTCCACCAAATTCTGCTTCTTCTTTGTTTCATCTTTTGTGGATATTCCCTTCTCTCTGCTTTTGGTTAACCTGAAGGGAAGAGTTCTTTTTTCTGATCTCTATGAAATATACTGTAGACTTTTACCAGTGACTTGGAGGTTGATGTCAGGTTTGTGTGATATTGCAGCAGAGCCCAGCAAGCAATTTAAAATAGAATATTAGCTACCCCTTTTCTTTAAGATCAATAGCTATGCCCACAACTTCGGATTTCTGCATAGCCATCTGTTCTCTCATCTCCTGCCATGAACCTCTTTTTCTCTCTTCAACCTCTTTTATCTCTTCCCCCAGTTTCTACTGTGTTCTCAGATACCACCTCCCGCCACCCCACTTCCACAAAAACTTCTTACTTATTGCATAGAACAATTTAATTCTCTTTTCTTCACTCCTGGGCCATCCTGCATAATCTTAAGGGATATCTTTCTACAACAACAGGCCAATCAAGACGTTATAAATGACAGATAATTTTCTCTTAAAAGTATTCTCTTACTTAGTTTTCTAAACCAACATCTTTTCCTTCCCTTTTCCCCACCTTGCATGATCATTGGTGATTATAGATTTGAGCATGAAGGGAGAAAGAGGAAAGAAAATCTTTAATGCATGTACTAAGACTAAGCTGTGTTAAAAGGAATTAGGAACACGAAGTGTTCTGAAATGTAGCTTTCTTGGTAGAAAAATTATCCAAAGGCATTTATAGCATTGGTGGATTCAGTAAATGTATTCATAGTTTTCTTCTACCTGGTGCCAAAAAAGTGATTATGAATGCAATATGTAACACCAAATTACATAGTTGCTTTTCATGTTGTGAAGATTTATAGTTAAATGGCATGTTTTCATAATATTACAGTTAAAATATATTTTGTTAGCAATTCGTTTAGTCACGGCATCAATAAACCAAAAATTTATAGCACCCTATATACTCTAGGACTTATTACCATCAGGCTGTATTTGTTTTCTGAGACTATCAAAATCACAAATTTAAATGTATTAACCTTCTTCATAAATAGCACTGAGTAATGGAAGCAAGTTGATGCCTTTAGATAACAGTGCTGTTGCCATGGGCCTCTGATGTGGATCAACTTTCTTAGTTGACAAGATCTAATGTCTTACAAAGTAGGGCAGAATGTCTCAAGGTTGTTGGCAATGAAACTTAGAGATTACACTCAATTTTTTGTGAGCTGACAATGACTTTTGACAAGGGCCTGTGGTAGATTGCTTTATTGTACCCAATTCCCTGTTGCCCCTTGCTTCTGCACCTTTGCTGGGGCCTCATAGAGGCTGAACTCTATCTCCTTGACCTTAACTTTGGGCCCAACTTTGTGATTTGTTCTTGATAGTGACCTGTGCATAGAAATGACAGTGCGCCCGTTCCAAACCTGAGCTGTGCATTTCTATAGCCCCTCTTGTGCATTGGTCATCTCATGAGAAGAACATGCCTGGACTAGCCCATTGGTCCAGGAAGGATGAGGGACAGGTGGAGCCGTGCCTAATCTAGGTCAGCCAACATGGCAGATGCATTAGCAATAATAAAACTGCTGAATTTTGGAGAGTTGTTTCATATTTGTTTGTTTTGTTTCATTTTTGCATATAATTCTTGTGGCAATAGCTGACAGATCAGCAGACAGACCATTTTTAAAGGTAAAATATTGTGAAGACTCTGAATGAAGGATGACAATTTCCAAGTTGTCTGTTCTGATTGATGTTACCAGCTGCCTAATGCATTGCTCTGAAAAGGAATCTGAAATTGAGTCTAGATTTACCACAAAAGTGATTCGATTGATTATTAATGTCTGCCACAGGATTAGAAAGGGAAAGTGGAAGGATGTTTGCTATACATGTTCCATCCTTACTCAGACTCAACTTACATGTGACTGGCTATTAGTGACTGGCAGGGTAAGTGGATCACCAGGAGCTTCCTGAAGTAGATTATGACTCATCATCGAATCTCACCTGACTCTTTCTATCTTGTGTTTTGTTTTCTTTCAAAAATACCTGCTTTCTCTGAGTATTGTTACATCTATCTATTGTGTGGCACATACTGTGGTTTCTGTGGCCTTCTCCCTGTCCATCTTAATGTCTTTCTAGCATGTCCTCCTGTACATCAGAGGCTACAAAGCTAGAAATCACATTTTTAAGGCTTCTTTAAGGTTCTGGTTGTAATTTAGGTTTTGCCAATCAGATGCACTTGTAACTTAGAACTGAGTTAAGTGGGAAAAGGGTCAGTGTCTGAAACCTCCCCTGGGCTGACCGGGATTGTGATAGAGCAGCAGCTTCTTCAGTCAGCAAATTATTTTTCCTCCTTGATTTCTTCATTCCCTTCTTCCTGCCTGTCATCCTCAGTTCCATTCCACACAGCCTGTCTGTTTATTCTGGTGGCAGCAGGTAAGTCCTGCCAGCATGCCCTTAGACAGTGACTCTCTTTGTTTCTTTTCAGCTCTCCTCACATTATTGATGACAACATTCCTTTGAAGCAGTCAAGTATTTAAATCTTATTTTCCCTGGGAAAAATCAATAATAGCTTAAGTTACTAGGAATCTTGGAGGTGCATGTCTGAAAGGAAGCCACACAATTGGGCATGGTGTTGGAGCTGGGTGGCTCTCTGGGGCGGAAAGCATTGGGTTTCTTCACTAAGGAAGCTCTTGTGGTCTGATCCTGGGAGTAAGTGACCTTATGCAGGGAAAAAAATCCAATCTTCATTGCCCAGTTATGTTTACCATTTAATTAATGGGTGAAATTTCCTCCCCTTTTAAAAAAATCAATAATACAATGAAGTCTTGAGGATAGAACAAATCAGATTTCAGGCATGAGGAAATCATCAATAGCCACAGAATAATGGCATGTTGAATTAAAAGTGACTTCAGAAGTAGTTTAATCTAACGTTCCACTCAGTGGAGAAATCTCCTTTTACATCATCCTTAAGAGGGCTGAGCTCTCATAAAAAAATGTAGCCAAGCAGGGACCGCCACCTCATTAGAGAATTCTAACTCAACGTTTCTCAAAATGTGTTCCATTTTGGAAAGTGATAATTTGCAGAAAAAGGTTCTGAGGTCAAATGCATTATTAGGAAAACATTTTACAAAATTGCCTCCTGTTGGAGAGCCATCATATAAATTAGAGTAACAGGAGCTCTGCAAAGATCAGGAGGGGAGAAAACTATTTTGTTTAAACCAAAATTTTCCCCACATTTGGCCATGGAACTTCTACCTCTTCATAGAAGTGATCTGAAGACATGTTTGGAAAATGCTGCACTAATTATAAAGCTCTTTATAATGAAAGAAATTTGTATTTTTGTAAATTTGTATTTTGTAATTTTGTAAAAATTTATATTTTTATATTTTGTTACATGTACACCAATTAGTCTTCATTGTGACCTGGAGCCACTGAGAAAAATGAGTAATCTCCTTTCCACATTAAAACCTGTTGTATGATGGTCACTCAGGACTGTCAGTGGGTAAGGGGTGGAAGCTGTGGGGGGAAAGAGAGGGCATCATGAGGGATAGAAAAAAAGTCCCCTACCAATTTGTCTTTCTGTCGGGCTTGTGACTTTCCATATTCTGCCCAATTCTTTCTTCATTTTGCTCCATGGAGTGACCTGTCTAATCTCACCCTGTTTTTCCCTTCAAAACTTCAGTGCTTCCCATCATGGAATGGATAAATTTCAGTTTCCTTGACGAGGCATACGAGGTGATGCACGATCTATCTGGTCCTTGCTTCTTGCAATTTTTTTTTGGTCAGTATTTTCTTTTGTCATTCTACTTGCACTATAGCAGTAATGAATTACTTGCAATTCTTGGACCCACAATGCCATTTCACACTTCATAGGCTTTGCACAGGGTGGTCCCTATGTCTGGAAGAACACCCTCCCATTCCCCATCCCCACCTTGCTTTCCTGTAGCCATCATCCACACCCCAAATCCACATCACTGTGTCTGTGAAGCCTTCCATGAGTTCCCCCCTCCCCACCTAGAACCCCAGCAGAGTTAACCACTACTTGTTACTACATTTGAATGTTGTACATAATTTTTTTTTTGTCTTATCACTCTATGGTGTAAATATTTCTTTGTGTGTCTCTTATTATGGTTTCTGAAGATAGAGACTGTATTAGTTTCCTAGGGCTGCAATAAAAAGGTACTACAAACTGGGTGGCTTGAAAAGAACAGAAATGGATTGTCTTGCAGTTCTGGAGGAAGCAGTCTGAAATCCAGGTGTCAGCAGAACCATGTTCCCTCTGAGAGCTGTAGGGCAATCCTTCCTTGCTTCTTCCTCATTTCTGGTGGCTGCCAGTCCTTGGTGTTCTGGGTTCGCAGCTGTCGCACTCCAATCTCTGCCTCTGGGATTACATGGCCTTCTCTGTGTGTGTGTCTCTCTCTTCTTCTAAGGACACCAATCATACGGGATTAAGGATCCTCCCTACTCCAATATGACCTCATCTTAACTAATTACATCTGCAACCACCCTCATACAAAATAAGGTCACATTCTGAGGTACTGGGGTTTAGAACTTCAACATATCTTTTTAGAGAATATAATTCAACCCATAGCAGGGACTAAATCTCATTTTTCTTTTACTAGAGAGTAGATACTTGGTTAATGTTTCCTTGGTTAAGACCCATGTTTAAAGTTAGACACTTTGGTTGTCTGGTTACCTGCACTTTCCCTCTCTATTTAAAATATTGCTGTGAACAACTGTGCATCCATTTTTTTCACCTCTGCTGAATTAAGTCTATGACATAAATTCCTGAAACTCAAGTTCTTGAATAGGGGCTGGGCATTGACTCAGGCCAACTGAAGAGATGACTACAAAGGTACAGTCAGGTAGGTGGACGGTTAATTCATTCATGATTCATTATTCATTTGTTAATGTGCCCACTATCTATCAGATACTGGGTTAGTGAATAATGGTGCCATGTCCCATGCCTTCATAGAATTTATAACCTAAGAGCCCTGAGCACTGAGTAAATCCCTACCTTCAAGATCTCCCAGTCTAATGGGGGAGATTGACATATTAAGTGATAATTACAATACAATGTTGACTATAAGAAAGAAGTATGTGCTGTGATATCTTTGACGAGGAGCACCCAAGCCGGCCAGACTGGAGAGTGGAGGTCAAAGGGAGGGTTTCTGGAGATGGAGATAGCTCAGCTGAGTATGAAGTGATGAATAAGAACTGGGTATGTTTTTGTGTCTGAGTCTTTTGTGGCTCAGGGAGTGGGAATAATTCATCAACTAAGGCAAGGAGGTAAGAAACAAGTTGTATATAATTCCGTGTGACCTAGAGCATAAATTGACAGGTAGGGAGAAGAAGATAATCGGAGAGATAGAATGTTTCCAGATCATGAAGAGTTTCCTAAGCTGTGACATTTGTTTTTTCTCTGATTACAAATACAGTACATAGGCAATATTTGAACATTCGCAAAATAGCCAAGTAAATCTCAACAAATCCAACCCCAGAAATAACCATGGTCAACATTTTAGCCTACATTCCTCCAATTATTTTCTATACCTATAATTTCTATACATATTTTCTATACATATTATAATAATTATGCTATGTATATATTTTTCTGTAGCTTGCTTCTTTAAATTAATATTTCCCAGGCATCTTTCTACATTAGAACACATGGCTCAGGGTGAGCTCAAGTGTATTTAATCATTTCCATGCTGATGAATATTAGCATGGCTTCCAAATTTTGTAATTATGAATAGTGGTGTAAAGAAGAGTTTTAAGTGTATATTTTTGGGCAGTTGTGGGAGTATTTCTGACACATAAATTCATAGGAGTAAAATATGAACATTTTAAAAGGAAAAACCAAAAAAAGGTTATCAATTTACACTACTACCAATAGTGTGTAAGCACTAATTTCTCCAGATTACTGTCAATCTTTAAAAAATATTTGCCGACATGAAGGGCAAAAAATACCACATTCAGTTATAAAGTTGTCTCATTAGTAAGAGTGATTATCTTTTTAAGTATTTATTGGCCACCATTATTTAGCATAAATTTCCTTTTTAAATACTGTGTATACTTTTCTATTGAACCATTCCTTATTACCTTACAGAAACTCTTATATAGTGTAGATATGAACTATTAAACATATGCCAAATCCTTACGTCCAGTCTGTCATTTGTCTAGTAACTTTGTTTATAGCATCTTTTGCCATATAGAATTAAAAAAATTATACTGTGATATCTTTATTTTTTTGACTTCTGAGTTTAATGTTTTGTTGAAAGAGCCCTTTTCTGTCTCACAATTTAAAATGTCCTATATTTTCTTATAATCATTTATTTTTATACTTAGGGATTTTTTTTTCAACCATCAGGAGTAAATTTTTTTGTATGATGTGAGATGGGGATTTAGTGATTATTTATTTATTTATTTATTATTTTTGAATTGGACTATTTTTTCTCCCCCACTGTTTGGAGACGTTTACTTTGTCATACACACACACACACACACACACACACACACACACACACAGGTCCATTTCTGGGCTCTAAAATCTGTCCCATTGAGCTTTTGTCTATTCCTGTGCCAATGCCACCCTGTCTAATTACTAGAGCTTTGGAATATATTTTACATCTGAGATGACAAGTCTTTCATTCATCTTTGTCAAAGTTTTTTTGGCTGTTCTTGTTCATTCACTCTTGGGAATGCTACTGATTAGGACCAGATTTAGCTGAAAACTTAAAACCAACAGTGGTTTAAACTAGATGAAAGTGTATTTCTCTATCAAACAAAACTTGGTCCAGGGACACTATGGTGGTTACATGATTAATAGGGTATCAGTATTTTCCATCCTGTTGTTTCACTATCCTCAATATTTGGCTTTGACCTCATGTTCTAAAATGAGTGCTCAAGTTCCTACCACAACATGTGGGGGAAGAGGCAAGTGAGGATGAAGAGGCAAAGGGGCATGCTAACTGCCTTTGTAGGGGTTTCCTAGTAGCTGCAATATGGCGTTTATATTTATATCTTATTGGCAAAACTTGGCCCCAAAGCTGTACCTAATGGTCGCAAAGTTTGGAAATTTATTCTTTGTTCTGTATGGCCAGGTGCTCAGCCTAAATTCGGAAGATTTATTACTAAGAAAGAGACCTTAAAAAACATGTGTTGGGGTAGAAAACTAGTGTCTCTACACATTCCCTTTTATCCCACTGGGATTTTGATGGACTTACATTAAATTTATAGATGAATTTGGGGATAATTGATATTGTTATGATATCACAGCTCTCTTACCAAGAGCATGGCTTGAATCTCCATTTATTTGGGTCTTCCTTTATATTTTTTAGCAAAATTTTATGTTTTTATTTTCTAATAAACATTATGCTCCTATCTTTTAAAATTTATTTCTAGGTGTTTTATAATCAATTTTGCTTTTAATTATTATTAGAGTTCAGGTACTCCTTCCCTAAGCTTCCACCATGGTTTGTATATACCTCCAAAAGAGCAATCATTAATTGTATGGTAATTGCCTATTTACTTCCTAACCGATTTCCAATGTAATCTTCTTGAGGCCATTGGTTGTGTCTCATTCATGGTTGTGTCCTTAGTATCATGCTTCACATTCAGAACATACTTTATAATATTTTTGAGTGAATGAATGGAGCAGTTATTAGAATTTCCAGCACTTAATAGGTGTATAATAAAGATTACTTCTTAACTTCCTTCCACTGTCCCTTTTTATATTGGTGGATGGTGAAAGAAAAAGAGAGGGAATTCAGATAGAGAGGGGGTTTAGGATTAATTTATACATAAACATAAAAATATTTTCACTCCCCCATCCTTCCAGCTGCCTTTCTGGGTCATTGCTCACTTATCTAATGAAGGGAGGGTGGGCCTTGACACTCACTATCCCTGAAAATAATTTTGATTCCAATTTTGCATTCCCTTCCTATAGGAATGCTTTCTTATTTCTTTAAGGTTTTGTGTTTGTTCATTAAACACAATGAAATACAGTTCATTTATCTATTATTTTGTCTTAAATTTTTGATTTTTTAGGGAATTTCCTGAATCGGATATTCAAACAGATACAGAGGAACCCAGACTATCAGGGAAGGAGCATGTAGTATTATTTGGCAAGGGAATTGGGACTCATGCTGGCTTACATACTACACTTCCAAGTGCAACATCCAGCTGCTGCTTGCTGTCTTCAGGCCTTGACCTTGCATTGATGTAAAATAACTCCTTGGAGTCCCACTTGTTGACCCAACCTTTGGGCCTTGCTATTTGCTAAAGTGAGAAGTGGTATAAGGTACTTCTCATGAGGTCAGTGCCCTGGATTCCTAATGTTATAAGCAGATGTATTTCCTAGAAAAGTCTTTTTGCCATTTCACCATCTCTGGAGAATTCCTATACATCTAAATATGCTAATATCCAAAATTGTCCATCCATTCTCATCGGAGTTAGTCTACTAGAGTTGAGTGGATATGTTTTGTTTCTAGAAGCCTCTCATTGTTGAAGGCACAAGAACTTCCTGTGTACTATTTGGCTATCAAGTTTGGCATGGTCCAATGAGGAATGTATACATCTTTTGAAATAAGGGTGTTCCTGCTCTGATAGCACAAGAACAGGGAGTTTAGCTATGTTTCAAAGCAGTGAAGGGGTTTGGAATGATGCTGGGCAAGGAGATAGGAGGCCAGAGTTATAGCTTTGCCCTTTCACTTAATAATCAATGGACTTGGAGTCACATTTTTAAAACCAATTTCTAAAGACAACTTTTCTAACTATCAATATTAAGCTCATAACATTCTAAGAGAGAGGCTTCTTTTTCCTTTATTAAAAATTTTTTTAAAGATTTCATTTTTTTAAAAGATTTATTTATTTTAGAGAGACAGAGAAAGAGAGAGAGCGAGCACAGGAGGGGCAGAGGAAGAGAGAGAGAATCTCAAGCAGACTCCCTGCTGAGTGAGGAGGCCAATGCAGGGCTTGATCCTACCACCCTGGGATTGTGACCTAAGCCGAAACCAAGAGTCGGATGCTTAACCAACTGCACCACTCAGGCACCCCTAAAAGATTTCATTTTTAAGTAATCTCTATACCCAATGTGGGGCTTGAATTCACACCCTTGAAATCAAGAGTCACACACTCTACCCTCTGAGCCAGCCAGGCGCCTCATCTTTTCCTTTAAGAACCACTGCTTCTTCACTCAGATGCATATCTTATTTCCTAACACATTTTAAGCTAGCATCCAACACTTAGAAAATGGGGAGGACTCACTGAAATATTAGTATATAATTAATTGCCAAATCTGACATTTTTATGGCAAAAGTGATCTTATTTATTTCTAAACTGTTTTGATAAGAGATTTTTGAATAAAACTTGTTCTGAAATATCAGTAACTAAGAATTATTACAACTAGAAATATATATATTGACAAAAAATTTTGGTTTTATTATCATGTCTCTGTTTTAAAAAGCAATTTTTTCTTTCTCTGTGTCTTACCTTTTGGTCTTTGCCCTTATACTTGCATATTTTTAGACAGTTGTAATAACAGTGCACATATTGTTTTGTATTCTGTCTTTGTTTTGGCAATAGGAGGTAAAATAACAAGCACCATAATCAAAACAGAATTCTTTTGAATCTAACTGTAACTAAAAACATCATTCATAAAATCACACAAGTTGAAGAAAAATGAAAGAAAACAGACAGAGTGTCTTATTTGTGGAACATATATTTAGCAAGCTACATCAGCACAACATTTTAAAACTTACCCCTCTTGCTCTTCCAGAATTTCCATTGTTTGAAAGAAGGTTACATCTGTTTATGGAGTCCTTGGGACATCTCATAGGTGTTTGGGAACCCAGCAAGCTCAGCAGCCATGTCCCCTGTCTTAGTCTGTTTGAACTGCTGTAACAACTTACCACAGACTGGATGGCTTATAAACAGAAATTCTGTTTCTCAAAGTTCTGGAGGCTTGGAAGTCCAAGATCAAGGTGCTGCCCAACTTGGTGTTTGGTGAGAACCCACTTTCTGGTTCATAGATAGTTGTCTTTTTGCAGTGTTTTAAAGTGGCAGTAGGGACAAGAGAGCTCTCTGGGATCTCTCTCTCTCTCTTTTTTTAAAGTAGGCTCCATACCTAGTGTGTAGCCCAAGGTGGGGCTTGAACTCACAACCCTGAGATCAAGACCTGAGCTGAGATCAGGAGTCAGACGCTTAATGGACTGAGCCACCCAGGTGCCCCTGGGGTCTCTTTTATAGGGGCATCAATCCCATTCATGAGGATCTATCCTGGTTAGGCCTATGCATTTGATAATACTTACTTCTTCAAACAATTTTTGAAAACAACTGGCTTCCTAGCACTTTTTTTAAAGATCTTATTTATTTATTCATGAGAGAGAGAGAGAGAGAGGCAGAGGGAGAAGCAGGCTCCCCGCTGAACAGGGAGCCCGATGCGGGACTCGATCCCAGGACCCTGGGATCATGACCTGAGCTGAAGGCAGATGCCCAACCATCTGAGCCACCCAGGTGCCCCTGGCTTCCTAGCATTTTGTCCAGAGTTTTCTGGTCTTGTGGCTTTGGTACACAGATCTATTTTGGTGCATTCAGAATGCAGTAGTTCATATTTATCTCAAATTTTGCCTTGATTTTCTGTAATAACCCAATAGAAACATATGGACGATAGGACTTAGAAACAATTAGATGACCATACATTCTGGTTGGTCTAAGACAGCCCTGGTTTTATGCCTATTATTTGGGTGTAAACATTAATAGGGTCCCCTTTCATGCTTAAGTTATTCTTATTTAGATAATAAAGTATGGTCACCCTTGAGATGATGTCATTAATTGCTGGCTCTAACCAGATGTTAACTTAAGGCAGAGCACTCTTTTTATGGTGTTATTTTCAGGGTCAAGTTTCTTATATCTCTATTTTATGCTGTTACTCTGAACACAGATTCTATTACACTCAGGAAGGACATAACCTTACTCCTTATTTGTATCTTCCTCCTGTCTTTTCTTCCACAGTCTGGGGATTGAAGAGTCTTTAAATCAAAAGTTTTCAAGATTTAAACAAGGTGTCTCAGTTGTGAAAGCTTCAGGAAAAGAAGTGGTTTCTGTCTTTTGGCAGAATTTGCACTCAAGACAAGGATGAGAATATTCAGAAGCTCCCCAGCCTCTCACCTATAGTACTGAGCAAGTACTTCAGATGGGCTGGGGTTGTACTTTGTTGGTGAACCATCCCATCCCCAATCCAGGCATGTAACCATATCCCTTTTATCCCCACCCCTTCTTCAGGAGATTCCACTTCACACACCTGAAGTAGGTATTTGGACTTGGCCATGGAGTCCCAATCCATACAACGCTTGCAACAGGAAGGGCTTAGGTGGTCATCAGGATGATTTCAAAATTATGGTCATTTGTTGCAATTGAGCCCTCTAGAGTACCAAATCCCCTCTATTTTTCTAATAGGGCTAACTTTCATCCTTGTTTTTCCTTGAACCTCTTATAAGTAAACCTTTGAAAGTCAGTAATATTCCTTAAATTTCATTTTCACTGGCATCTACCAGTCACCTCTGAGAGTCTATACTCTTTCCTGCACACTTAAAAGTACATACAATTTTTCCCAACATCACATAATTCTTGTTCTAGATAATTAGTCTGTGGGGTAAGTATATACTGGGCAAAGGTCCATTATCATTCTGGACAGTGCCCTATCCCCTTTCCCCACAGTCATCCTTCCATTGATACCTCAAGTGTTAATGACTCCCAGATCCCGTTGGCTTCCCTGGTATTTCTGGAATTACTGTGGGGGCTAATTTGTTCCTAAAAATTGTCCTGATCCTTCTACTACTTACAGTTAGTATAGGAACTTGGATGCGACCTTGAGGCTACTGTTGGCCATGGGGCTGGTTCTCCAGAGAGTCCACCACCATCTGAGAATAGCTTGCTCTGAAGTTGGCAGGATGGAAATGTTGGTGTTGCCTACTAATAGAGAGATCCACATTTCACTGTCATAGGGAAAGTTTCTATGATAGGCTCAATTAAATGAGAATCAGGTGGTGGTGGAGGGGAGCCTCTAAGCAAGGTTGTTTATGCCCCAAGGCATCTTGTTTCTATAGCTCTTAACCCTACCACTGGGACAGGCTGGGTGGTCACTGCCAGTTTTGTGGAGACCCTGGCAGACCTGTATGGGTCTGGCTAACTGGACTCCCACTCCTGCTGTCCTCATTGCCCACCTCTGTTATCCACCCACCAGTAGGACAGATGACTGCAGTGGTATCTCCCTGGATGAGGGACAACTTGTCTTCTCTCTGCCTTACCTTTTGTGTCCCACAGAAATATGCCTGGGCCCCAAGGGTTAAAACTCTTCTAATACAAGTCCACCTCCAAGGTAGCTGAGTTGGGGGCAGTTCTGAGACAGATACTACTATCCTAATCCTTAGCCCTTGGTGCCAAGACCAGCCCACTGCTTTTGATTCCTCCCACCTACATGGTAAGTTCCTTTTAGGATTCTCACTATTCTTCCTTAAAGTTCAAACTCAGACCCTCTCATTTCTAACCCATCAGACAATTTACAAAAACTTTGAATCTCAAAGGGAAGGATTTGGGGTCTTCCAGAAGTCTTTACTCTCTCTATTAATTTATGGGTACATAAAGATTGTGGTCAGACTCTCAGTAATTGTTAAGCTTTAACACAAATGGATATATTAGGAGGGGCATTATGCAAATCTGCCATCATCCTGAGTCTGGGCCAAAACATGTCCAGCCAAAGTATCTTGTAATATATGACATAATAATTTGATTTAAAAACAAAATTTGGATCACACCAAATATTCTCTTTTATGACCTTCATGTTTTTACTTAACTTCATTAACATCTTGCTATAACAATTTGAGACATATATTTCCAGTTTTTTCACTATCTTGAATAGTGATGAGATAAATATCCTTTTACAAACACCTTTGGGTACACCACTGATTATTTCCTTGGGATAATTTCCTAGAAGTGGAATTTGCTGAGTAAAAGGGCACTCCAGTGTACTCCAACACCAGAAGCATATGGGGCTTTGCAAAGGGCTGTCAGTAGTCATAGGAAATAATTCAGAAGACATTCTCTTAGGGCTTTTCTTTTAAATGGTCCATAAGAGAATGCAATCAAAGCTTAGAATTGTTCACATACAACAGCTACTTCCAAGTCCCTGAATAACAAACTAGATAGTACAGTTAACTGCTCTCTCTCAAAATATCTTTTATTGAATATATCTTTAATATTTGCTTTTCAGCAAAACATAATGACAGCTGTAAGACTAATAATTGCCAGGAAGTGTTTTCCCTAATGCTCTGAGTATTTGTGTGTCAAAAGAAGAGCCTTTATATCCTTCCAAAAGAACAGCAAATATGGTGGGGTGAGGGTGGGGACAAAGTTGCATCTCAAAGGCTTTCCTGTTCTTGGGGAGATGCCTAGAGAGGTCAGGAAGTATTTCATGGTGGGGATGGAGCTGGCTACCTCCCCCATCAGATTGTAGCATTAAGAAGAATACTATGTCCTAATAATGTGTGATGTTTGTCATTCTGGCTATTAGTTTGTCCCCTGGGACCTTCTTCTAACCTTCTTATGCACCCTGTAGCATGTTGGCTCTAGACTTGTGATGTTTTTGTCTTTTTCTCTGAAGGCACAGGGAGAGTTAGGGAATCATCTGTGCTTGCCCTCAATACTGTGTTTAAGAGATAAAGAAACAATTACTTTTCTCCTCAGGCAAGCTCATTTTCTGTCAGGAAGCCTCTGCCTTGATCTCTCCTTAGTAAATAGTAGAGACAATGTAGCAATTCCACCACCATAGAAGCCTGTGGCTGGCTGCTACCCCAGCAACTTTAGAATGCATTAATAGAAATGCAGCATATGGACAGAATAAAATGCCAATCCCTTTATACTCTGCAATTCTTTGATCTGCAGACATTTCCTATGCATTATGCACTGGACACCTGGCCAAATGTTGAGATTCAAGGCTGAAAAGACAGTCCCCACACTTAAGGAACTCAGACATAAGGAAGGCAAATATGGCAGCAAGTAGTTATCATATGATGCTATAATTATTTAACCGATATTTGTTCAAAGGGCAGGAGGTGTGAAAGGAGATGGAACACCTCAGACAAAGAGCCAATGAGCTTTTCTTGGAGGATAAATAGGTGTTTGCCCAGCAGATGAGGGGATGAGGAGATTCCAGGCAAAGGAACAGCATGTGCAAAGTCATGAAATTGTAATAGTTCATGAAGTGTTGGGTGAAACATCGAGTATTCTAGTTTTGTTATTAAAATATGAAAGTGGATGGGCAGGAAATGAGGTTAGAGGAGTAGTCAGGGGCAGGTGGTGAGGGGTCTCATATGTCACATGTGGGAGAGACTATTAATTTTCCTCCAATATTTGTTTCCTCCCTTCTTCAATTAGCCATAGACATGCTAGCTGGGCACATTTTCCAAACTTCCTTGAAGCTAGGTGTGGCCCGGTGGCTAAGTTCCATAAATAGAAGATCACAAGGCAGGTCCAGGGAGTCTGCCCTTAGGCCCTTAAAGATAGTGAGCATGAGAGCATCCTTTTTGTTTGTTTTGTCTTTGTCGCTTTCTCTGTCTAGATTCTGGAAAGCAAATAATGTCAACCATATGGACAAAGATAGAAAGCCTCGGTCATTGATGCCATGGGTAGCCTTACAGCTCCAGACCACCTACGCAGATTTCTACCTGAGAGAGAAATACATTTCTATTTTGTTTAAACAACTATTACTTTGAGTTTTCTGTCTCTTGCAAACATACCTAATCCTAACTAATACATTATGCAAAGGAGTTTAGATTTTGTGCTGCTGCTGATGGAGAGGTAGTGGGAAATTTGATGGGGAATTGCTGCAATTTAGGACAGCATCATCGCCAGAGTTGTGTAAGACAACCATCTCCTGAGGACACTGTGAAGGATGGATTAGAGTGGGACATGTGAGGGGTGGGTAGAGCCACTCGATGATGATGCAGTGGCTTTGTACTGGGTCAAACGAGCTGAACTGGAATTAAACTTCCCTTCCCTGTTGGTTAGGACTGGCCTCAAGAGAAATTTCACAGGATTTGGAAGGGGAAGAGGCGAGCAGCAGCAATGTTTAAATGAAAAGTGGATGTAGGGTTGGGTGTTGTTGCAGCTCATGCATGGTTGGGAATCTGCTGGTTCACATTCTTGGCTCCAGGCAGCAGCTGGGCCTGCATCTAGTCCAACTATCACTGATCTCCTCTTTCAGCTTCTCTGTCTCTGGGCCAGCTGTGGTTTAGATTCTGGATAAAGGATGAAAGCTTAGAGGTGCTGGGAGATGAGGAGAGTTTCAGCTTGTCCTCTTGGGCTCCAACCTACCCTTGTGGGTTCCAATTTTCCTTGCTCTCCCCCACCCCCTGTCCATCTTTCCTTACCAGCTGCCTGCCCTGCTGACTGAAGGCCAACAACAAATGAAGAAGCAACAGCTGTACGTAAACTCCTTAACCAGCTCCCCCAAAATTGCACTCAGTCAAATCCCTAGAGTAGGTCTCCTCACTCTGAGTGGTTCTCTTTTCTGACTGAACTCTGACTGATACTGAGTATGAAGATGGTCAGGGCAAGACTGTGACTTTCTTATTTACCACCGTGTCCCCAGAGTCTAGAATAGTGCCTGGAACATAATAGATGTTCAAGAAATATTTTTAAATGAAACAACTGAAGAGGGTGAATATTAAGAGAACTTTGAGAGGCAGAATTAATAGGAGTTGGTGATTGCCTGAATGTGGAATTAAGAGAGAGGGGTACAACTAGCAGGACCTCATATTTTTTTGCCTTTTGCAACTGGGTGAATTTGGTGTCATATTCTAAGATAGGGAATCTGGGAGGGGACCAATTTGGGGTGTACTTTCCAGAAGGGGTCTTCCCAGGATGATATTGAGTTGAATGAACCGCAAGGCAGCTCTTGTGCAGTAATGCTTGTATTTGTAGAGATTCTCGAAGCTGTGGGATTAGAGGTTGAACCAGACAGCCTTTGCAGTTCCTTTTGGCCTTAGAATCCTATGACAGTGGGGAGAAGATAATGAATTCTACTTTGAATATACAGAATTTGAGGAGACTGTGGGATGTTCTTTTGGGGATATGTAGAAAACTGAAATTCAATTCATACATCAGGTAAGGGGTTTAGGCTGGGGATTTAGTTTTGGGAGTCACCTGTGTTAAGAGCAGTCGTTGAGGCAATGGGCATGCTTAAATGAGTTTAAAGGTTATTAGGAGATGGTAGGGACCAGCAATGTTTAAGAGTCTGGCAGGAGAAGGGGAGCCTGAAAGGAGACTTAAGACAGTGGTCAGTTGAAATAACAGGTGAACCAGGAGAGTGTGGTTCTAGAAACTGAGGGAAGAAATGGTTTTAAGAGAAGCACCATCCGTTGTGAAGTATTGAAGTGAATGAAAACTTAGAAGTGTTCCTAGGAAGAGCACTTTCTGTGACACCTTGGGCTGAGAAGCCAGGGTGAGGTGGATTGGGAGTAGTTGAGAGGTAGGGAAATGGGTGTTGGTGAGTGAAAACTGTGCTTTTTTAAAAGCTTGGCTGTGCAAGAAAAGAGAAAGTTGGGATAGGAGTGAGAAAGAGTATGGGAACTGAACAGGGAATAGTCAGAATAGGACAGTGGGGTTTAAAATCTCTGAGGGCGTTTTTTTGAGTGATGCCAAGGTCTGTGTGAGGACTTGGGAGTGGATGACTGAGGGGTACAAGATGAAGTCACTGGAGTTGAGGTCAAGGAAGTGTAGGCCCGTATGTGGAAACACAGTCTATTGATTCTCAAGCAGACCATGGCAAGATGGTGAGAAAGATGACAACCTGAAGTTTGTGATGAACATGCGGGAGTGGACTAGAGATGGGAAAACTGCAGGGGAGAAGAAGAGAAGAGCTTGTCACTCTTGGACTGCATGGGTCTCAAAGGAACAAGGGGTTGTTCACTTAAGGCTCAATATTAAGCGCCTACGATCATGACCAGGGGTATCAGCGGAGCATAACTGGAGGAGCCACCTACTGACTCAATGCTAAGTGGGGTGAGGGAGGTAAAACATCTTCACATGGGAAGGAGTAGGCTTAGGAAGGATCCAGATTTCCTCAGTGGTTTTTAACCCTGGCTGCACATTAGAACACCTGGGAGGCTTTGAAAATGCACCGTGCCAAGTCCTATGCCAGTCCAATTCTGTCCGAGTGTCTGATAGCATCATCTGCAGAGCACCGCAGCACTGTTTTGTAAAGGCGGATCACTGATGAGCAAGGAGTCCTTGGGCATAAAAGGGCTTCGTTGCTAAAGCTGACATGGGCCTCTAGAACCTGGAGGTGGGGGTGAGTGCTGAGTGGCACCTGCATTTGGCACCCAGCGCGCAGGATGTATAGTGGGGCCTCCGCATCTGGGGAGCGCTGATGGTCTGTAGCTGAAGCCCGCGGCCGGCAGGTGGACATGAAGCAGGGCTCAGGTGCAGAGCAGCTTGTCACTGCCCGCAGCTGGACGCTGGTGCCGGGGAAGGACAGGAAAGGGGGTGGCCCCAGCTTTATGTCCCACCGGGAGGGAGGCTACTTGTAGAGTTCTGTCATCAGTCCTTGGTGCTACATTTGAAAAGTAGCATGAGAAATTGGGCCTGTCTTGAGAGAGTAAAGAGAAAGGAGGCTGGATTCAGGACACCATGTCACATTAGGAATGAAAGAAGGAACCGGGAACTGGGAGAAGAAAAGCTTTTGAGTGGTTCTGACAACTGTCCCACTGAAAGGCTGTCTGTCCTGTAGAAGAGTGATGAGGTTTACCGCATTTAGCTCCAGAAGGCAGACCAGAGAGTAGGAATTCAAAGGAAGAAGAATTCATCTCGGTGTGAAGGAAGACATTTCTAACACTTAGCGTCCACCACACTTGAGAGGTCACCATATGAAATAGGACAATTGTTTAGAGTTTTTCAAGAGGTTGGACGACCAGATCTTTAAATGGTTTAATAACAGTATAGCCCTACTTTGGGTAGGAGGCTTGATATCATGATCATTATTATCTCTTCCTAGTCTTAGATTCTAGGAAACTATTCGACATGAACATTAAAGATCATTAAAAAATGAATGACAGGGGTGCCTCGGTGGCTCAGTTGGTTAAGCATCTGACTCTTGATTTCAGCTCAGGTCATGATCTCAGGGTCGTGAGATCGAGTCCCATGTCTGGCTCCTCGTGCTGGGGGTGGAGCCTGCTTGAGATTCCCTCTCTCTCTTCCTCTCCCTCTGCGTCTCCCTCTTTTCACTCTCTAAAAAAAGAAAGAAATAAGAAAAACAGAAAGACAGACTCTTCAACAAATGGTGTTGGGAAAATTGGACAGCCACATGCAGAAGAATGAAACTGGACCATTTCCTATACCACACACAAAAATAGACTCAAAACTGATGAGAGACCTAAATGTGAGATAGAAATCCATCAAAATCCTTGAAGAGAACACAGGCAGCAATCTCTTCGACCCCAGCCACAGCAACTTCTTCCTAAACATATCGCCAAAGGCAAGGGAAGCAAGGGCAAAAATGAACTATTGGGACTTCATCAAGATAAAAAGCTTTTGCACAGCAAAGGAAACAGTCAGCAAAACCAAAAGACAACCAACAGAATGGGAGAAGTTATTTGCAAATGACATATCAGATAAAGAGCTAGTATCCAAAATCTATAAAGAACTTATCAAACTCAATACCCAAAGAACAAATAATCTAATCAAGAAATGGGCAGAAGACACGAACAGACATTTCTGTAAAGAAGACATCCAAATGGCCAACAGACACATGAAAAAGTGCTCAACATCACTCGGCATCAGGGAAATACAAATCAAAACTTCGATGAGATATCACCTCACACCAGTCAGAATGGCTAAAATTAAAGTCAGGAAATGACAGATGTTGGCAAGGATGCAGAGAAAGGGGAACACTCCTACACTGCTGGTGCAAATGCAAACTGGTGCAGCCACTCTGGAAAACAGTATGGAGGTTCCTCAAAAAGTTGAAAATAGAGCTACCCTATGTCCCAGCAATTGCACTACTAGGTATTTACCCCAAAGATACAAATACAGTGATCCAAAGGGGCACCTGCACCCCAATGTTTATAGCAGCAATGTCCACAATAGCCAAACTATGGAAAGAGCCTAGATGTCCATCAACAGATGAATGGATAAAGAAGATGTGATATATATATATATATATATATAATGGAATATTTTGCAGCCATCAAAAAATGAAATCTTGCCATTTGCAACGACATGGATGGAACTAGAGGGTATTATGCTAAGCAAAATAAGTTAATCAGAGAAAGACAAGTATCATATGATCTCACTGATATGAGGAATTTGAGAAAGAAGACAGAAGATCACAGGGGAAGGGAGGGAAAAAGGAAACAAGATGAAACCCGAGAGGGAGACAAACCCTAAGAGACTCTTAATCTCAGGAAACAAACTGAGGGTTGCTGGAGTGGAGGGGGGTGGGAGGGATGGGGTGGCTGGGGGATGGACATTGGGGAGTGTATGTGCTATGGTGAGCACTGTGAATTGTGTAAGACTGAGGAATTACAGACCTGTATCCCTGAAACAAATAATACATTATATGTCAATAAAAAAAAGGAAAAAAAGAAAGAAAGGAAGAAAGAAAGAAAGAAAAAGAAAGAAAGGAAGAAAGACAACTAAAAAAATCCTTGGCATATATTGGCCATTGTCTTGGGAAAAAAAAAAGTTATAGTTTTTTTTTTTTTTTTAATCTAGCATTATTCTTGGGAAGTATAGGTAACAACAATAAACTATTCAAGCTGACAGGTTTTTTTTTTTAAATTAAAAATCAAGAACTTCCTCTGATATATATATATATCTATTTATAGCTTAACACATTAATAATAACATTTATAGATCCTGACATTTTCAGAACAATCTATTGGTTAAACCTCAGAGTGTTTCTATTTAAGTAGGTCAGTATTTTCACCGGAGGAGAAACTTGAAAAACAGAGAAATCTATGTGACTTGAAGAAGGTCATGGCTGAAGTCAGCATTGCAGCCAAGAATAACCAATTGCCATAATTTGACAGGTATACATGTCTAACGGTGAGCCCAGACTGAATACATAAAACAGAGCATATAGATAAATATAGTCCCCGTTCAAGTGGATTTCCACATAAACCAAGGCAGATGACAATTAATACAGAAAGAAGGTGGACTGTGTTCCTTAGGGAAAGGCAGTAGATACGACCTTGTTTTCCACGGCTAGTCCTTGTGAAGAAACCACATCACAACCCTTTAAGAATGGCTCTACTCTAACATGTTAAAATTTTTGGAGAGATTAAAAAAACATTTTTTTTGGAGAGATTAAAAAAAAGGTTCTAAGGAATAAGAGGTCAAAAGAGGTGGGTTTTTTTTTTTGAAGATTTTATTTATTTATTTATTTATTTGACAGAGAGAGACACAGTAAGAGAGGGAACACAAGCAGGGAGATGGGAGAGGGAGAAGCAGGCTTCCTGCTGAGCAGGGAGCCCGATGCGGGGCTCGATCCCAGGACCCCGGGATCATGACCTGAGCTGGAAGGCAGACGCTTAACGACTGAGCCACCCAGGCGCCCCAAAAGTGGTGGTTTTAGGAGGAGGTGGTAGGGCTAATTACCAGATAATTTTAAGGAATTAGATGCAAAAACATTCATAGCTGCCCAGAGCTGCAAGACATGGAGGCTGGTAACTGAGAATAGGTCATGATCCCAGGGTCCTGGGATTGAGCCCCGCCTCCCAACTTGTCGGGCTCCCTGCTCAGCGGGGAGTCTGTTTCTGCTTCTCCCTCTGCCCCTCCCCCTCCCGCTGCTCATGCTCTCTTCTTTTCTCTCTCTCTCTCAAATAAATAAATAAAATCCTAAAAAAAAGAAAACATAAAGAGGTGAAAGCCCCTCCTCTATGAAGACCATTAATACCCTCTGAAGCTCCTGAGAACAGTGTGTGAAATGAGTCCCCAGAAAGTCTGAGTTACACAGGCCTTGACTTTAGACATCAGAGCATAAGAGAAAGTAGAAAGTTCTTCTTAAAATAAAAAATAGAAACAGTGTTAGATTCAGTGGCCATTGTTTAAAAATTGATGTTTATAGTGTGAGAAGCTATTTGTTTTTACTTAAGTTTTAAGCCTTATTCTAAATTGTGTGTCATGCTGTTCACAAATAGACGTACAAGCTCTATTTCATTAAAGAGCTATATTTGCGCAGAAAAAGCACGTGTCTTAAATTGTGAACTATAAGCTATGGCACCAGAAATATCCATGTAGGGAGATCCTGGACTGGTGGCCAGGTGACCATTGCCCATGGAATCATACTTCTTCTCTGGGTACAGATTCATCAAACTATAGAAACTAGTGTGTCTCTAAGCTACAGTGTAAGCAAAGAGCCCGTCCTCAGGTATAGGGATCCTCACGTGTGCTTCCATCTCAGGCCTTCAGGGGCTGATCACTTTTCTATTTAAATAGACTGTTAATGAACAGGCAAGTGGTGAATTTTCAAAGACAAAAAATGTTTCGCTCTGAAATCAGTAGAGGGAAAACGTCTCTGTTATCTAGGATGACTGTAATGAGGGACGAGCAGGGACGTAGAGATGACAGGGGCAAATGACAGGTATGGAATGATGGCCCTCAAACTTTGGTGTTCATCAGAATCACTTAGAAGGCTTGTTAAAAAATACACATTCCCAGACACGACCAAAGAAGACATACAGATGGCAAAGAAGCAGGTGAAAGATGCTCAGTGTCATTTATCTTTTAAAGAATTGCAAATTAAAACAACAATGAGAGATCATCACATAACTTTTAGAATTGTTAGAATTAAAAAAACTCAACCAACACAAATGCTGTGAGGATGTGGAGCAACAGGGACTCTCATTCATCCTGGCAGGAATGCAAAATGCCACTTTAGAAGAGAGTTTAACAGTTTGATTACTTACCATACGATTCAGTAATCACACCCTTCAACTCAGCTGAGGAGGTGTTTACTCAACTGAATCAAAAACTTATGTCCACATGAAAACTTGCACACAAATGCTTATAGCAGCCTGAATTATAATCACCCCAATTTTTTTAAGTGGATGGATAAATAAACTGTGGTACATCCATACAATGGAATATTATTTGGCAATAAAAAGAAATGAGCTGTGAAGCCATGAAAAGACATTGAAGAACCTTTAATGTACATTGCTAAGTGAAAGAAGCCAGTCTAAGTCAGTGGTTGCCAGGGCCTTGAGGGGCAGGGGGAAAAGGATGAGTAGGCAGAACACAGGGGATTTTTAGGGTGGTGAAAGTATTCTATATGATACCGTAGTGATTTATACATGCTGTTATGCATTTGTGAAAGCCTGTTAGAGCTTTACAACACAAGAGTGAACCTTAATGTATGCAAATTTGAAAAAATCATTTAGGAGGTTAGGGGGTTCCAGGGAAGAAGGCAGACTGTGACAAGACAATGTAAGTGTGTTACAGATGCATAAAACACCCTCACTGGGGTATGACCTAGTGGCTTTGGAAGCGAGTGGAGTCTGGAAGACCAACAGCAAAAGGGAGTGCACATAAGTACTGGCCTCCAGTCAGAAAGTTGTTTCTCACCGAGGTAAGCATTAACGATTCTCATACTGCTATAGATGTACATGTATGTTGGGATTGAACAATAAAGTAAATGAATGGCAGCTGCTTGTTGCCAAGTTTCTGACTATTGGATTGGGAGTTTTTAGAGAAGGGAGAGAATGACCCATGTGGTAATGGGTTAGAATTGGTGGCTTCAGTAAAATTTCATGGCACTATTGATCAAGATGGTTAACATAGAAATATTTATAGATACATATACATACACACAGAAGGGGTATGGCAAAGGTGCACAGGGGCCAACTGAAAGCTCCCAATGGCCAAAGTCAGAATGTTTTGAGCAACAAAATACAGTAGCTTTAAATTATAACCCAAAGTATAAAATAAATATCCACGAGTACATACTGATATAAATAAATTATTGAGTAAATTAATAAACTGGGGAGAAGAGACAAATATTCCATTCAGAAAAACTTCATATTAATTATGTAGATCCTCCATCCTACAGGAGGGAGAGCATACCTTCCCACTCCTCATTTGTGGGCTGCACATAGTGACTTTCTTCCAAAGAGGAGGAGTAACTTTACAGTAGAGAAACCTGACAAACACTATTTAAGCCAGATGATCAAGGTCAACAACAGTCATAAATCATGTTGATAGTATGTACCCTTGACATGCTGAGATGAAAATGGAAATTTACCTCTGTGATTCTCCTCCCCAAAACTCATAATCCACAGTCTAATCATGAGCAAAATATCGGACGAATTCCAAAAGAGGGCCTTCCTACAAAATAGCTGACCAGTACTTTTTAAAACTGCCAAGGGCATCAAAAACAAGTCTGAGAGGGACGCCTGGGTGGCTCAGTTGGTTAAGTGTCTGCCTTCGGCTCAGGTCATGATCCCAGGGTCCTGGAATCGAGTCCCACAATGGGGGCTCCCTGTTCAGCAGGGAGCCTGCTTCTCCCTCTCCCTGCCACTCCCCCTGTTTGTGCTCTCTGTCTCTCTCTCTGACAGATAAATAAATAAAATCTTAAAAAAAAAAAAGTCTGAGAAACTATCACAGCTAAGAGGAGCCTAAGGATACATGACAACCATATTATAATATGATCTCCTGGAACAGAAGAAGAGCATTAGGTAAAAACTAAGGAAATCTAAATAAACTTTGCAGCCTTAGTTAATAATAGTGTATCAGTATTGGTTCCTTAATATTAACAAATGCCCCATAGTAATGAAAGATGTTAATAGGGGAAACTGTGTGTAGGGAACACTGGTCGCTCCCTATATTACTGCCTTCATTTTCTGTAAATCTAAAACTGTTCTAAAAAATAAAGGCTATTAATAAAAACACCAATTCAAAAAATACAAATTCCCAGCTCCCACTCCTGCTGATTCTGATATACGTCCAAGTATGAAGACTACTTATATCATCAAAATGCTCCAAAGCCAGGAGAAGGCTTGAATTCCAGGCCCTTTACTGGGTCAGCATATATTTTTTAATATGCTAAAAAGCAAACATAAGATCTTAGTGAATCTTGCATTTTTTAAAAACATCTGTCTCTTCAGCTGGGTTCATCAGGTGCAAGAAGCTGTCTGATTCTGGAAGGCGAAGCTGCTGACAGCTCCGCAGAGAGGAGGTGGGGAGAGACGTGAGGGTTTTGAGCCTTCCACAGTTTAGGGGCTAGAGACAGCTGGTGGGACTGTTTGTTACCATATGAGATTTGCATTCAAATTGTCATCAGCAACATGTATTAATAAAGATACTCCTGACTTCCGAGAGTTGACAATTTCCATGTTCACTGTTGGCTGTTGATTACTGAAAGACAGGATAACAAAATTGGAAGAGATTAGAAGGAATAATTGGCCTGGCATCTTCTCTTCTCTTGGGTAAAAGCAACCTATATATTTTCCCCTGCAGTATTGTAATGGGAAATGGTAATCTTAAATGCGTTCTTTTTCTTTCCTTAAAAAGTAAAATAGGGGGCGCCTGGGTGGCTCAGTCGGTTAAGCGTCTGCCTTCGGCCCAGGTCATGATCCCAGAGTCCTGGGATCGAGCCCCACGTCGGGCTCCTGGCTCAGTAGGGAGCTTGCATCTCCCTCTGCCTGCCCCTCTCTTTCTCTCTCTCTCTCTCTCAAATAAATAAATAAATAAAATCTTAAAAAAAAAAAGTAAAATAGGTAAAATGTGACAAAATTGTAGGATAAACAAGCTTGGGTCTCTAAGGATGGGGATTCCTCAAAGTGGCAACATCTGACTTATAAATGCCACATATGTACAAAGCTCAACCTGTGCTTATTACTAAATCTAGAAGAGGGAATAGTGTTCCCTAGGACAGTGGATTATCTTCCCCTTATATGCTTGCAATGCTCCAGAGCATTAATTCTTTTTTGTTTTTTAAATTTTTATTTATTTATTTATTTATTAAAAGATTTTATTTATTTATTTGACAGAGAGAGAGATAGCGAGGGCAGGAACACAAGCAGGGGGAGTGGGAGAGGGAGAAGCAGGCTTCCCGCCGAGCAGAGAGCCCGATGTGGGGCTCAATGCCAGGACTCTGGGATCATGACCCGAGCTGAAGGCAGACGCTTAACGACTGAGCCACCCAGGTGCCCCCAGAGCATTAATTCTTAAAGTGTGCTTCCAGGACCAGCTGCATCAGCATCACCTGGGAACTTGTTAGAAATGCAAATATTGGGGCCCCACCTCAGACTTACCATGTCTGAGATTCTGGAGTGGGGTCCAACAGTGTGTGTGATAACATTCCTTCCAGATAATTCTGACCCACACTGAAGTTTGAGAACCACTGATCCAGGAGGTGGGGGGAGAAATGCTCTTAGTACCACTAATTCCCTTCCTGCCCTCTAAGCAACCAAGAGAGTTCATGAGGATGGGGGAAGAATGTGATTGTCTCTTTGTCCGGAAACCATTTTCCCATTCAAACAATGTTACATATGCTGGTTAGGATCTTAGGAAGGTCCACAGCAGATTCTTTTATCCACAACGTGACTGAAATACTCATACAATCTAGTCACCATTTAGAACGTTTGGGATCCCAGGGTCCTGTCATGTCAATTTGCCACATCAGTGGTGCCACGGCCTTCCAGAGGTGTATTTTCAATGAGGGAAGGGCTGTCATAGGTAACAAAAATTCAAGGTTAAAAGGAAATCAGGGATGCCTGGGTGGCTCAATTGGTTGAGCATCTGCCTTCGGCTGGGGTCGTGATCCCACGGTCCTCGGGTCGAGTCCCTCGTCGGCCTCCTTGCTCAGCAGGGAGACTGCTTCTCCCTCTTCCACTCCCCCTGCTTGTGCTTGCTCTCAAATAAATGAATAAAATCTTAAAAAAAAAAAAAGGAACTCACATTTCCTCAATTTTAAGATGAATACTTTCCCACAAGTTAATATTTCTGAAAAAAAGATATACCTTACAATTGGTGTATACATTCAATGTGGTGTTTCTCACCAAACCCTCTCAAATTACTTTTAAATTAATAATGTTTTACAGGTGACCCACCTTAAGAACTGAGAAAATCTGGCAGTCAGAACATCTATGGAAGGTGAAAAGAACAGCCTCTGAATCATTTCCCCTGTGAATCTAGTGAGGCCACTTACAAAACAATTTTATTTTCTCTTCATCAAATTCTAAACATGATACATTTAATATTTGCTCTTTTAAAATTAAAATTGACTCCAAGGCTTTTGCTTTAGGGTCAAGATAAGACGGACTATATTTAACCCTTGCCTGAAAACAACTAAAAAAAAGGAACAAAATATATGAAATAACAGTTTTCAAGACGCTGAAACATCTGTCAACAAGGAACGGTGATCCCTGAGGAATGGGAAAGAACTGAGGTGAGCCCTGGGATGACCCCAGCTGACAGCCTGGGAGTTCTCAGGCCTGGGGTGCAGGGAAGGGCGTGGTACCACCATTTGGAGAGGGAGAGCAGGTTCTGCATCACAGTAATGGGTAACATGATGGGTCATGGTTCCCATGATGTGTTTTTGTCCATTTGGAATATATTTTAAAATTATTGGCTAACTAGATTTATCTATAATATAGATATCAAGGTGTTTATCAGGGTTAGATGGAATTAAGTATTAGTATTTGGGGGGAAGTGCCAATACATCAATGCTAAAATCTTTCTGGATTTTAGAGGCATGAGAGAACTGTTTGGTTATAGCCGAATGTGAGTTACAGTCCAAGTGAGTGTTTGTGTTTGTGTGGGCATGCACACTCAACAGACAACAGCTGTTTGGTTACAGGATGAAGCAGGCCAATTGGGAATTATAGAATTTTTATTTCTTTGCCCAGACCTTACTCAGAACTTCCTGGCTTCTGCAAGATTGGCTTGTGATATGAGTAAAAGAGGAATATTCTACCTGATAGAAAAAAGGCTCTTTTGACATGGTCTCTCCAGTTGGACTGAGCCACACATGGTTTTGAGTTTGAAAGATGAAATGCTGAGCGAGGCCATTTATCCGTTACATCTGTGGCCTATCAGGGGCTAGTTACAGGGGCTAGTTACAACAGAAGCTGGGTAGAGGAAAGCATGTGCGGACCTGGATACCAACAATGATCATCTCTAGTCTGCAACTTACTAAAAACTGGGTGACCTTGAGTACATTACTGACCCTGAGATTAGGCCCCAGCAGGGACCAAATAAGTGAGAATCTCTGGTTGTGGGTTTGAGCATCAGTAATTTTTCTGAAGCATCTGGTGATTCTAACGTGCATCCAGGTATGAGAACCACTGAGTAGTAACTGATCTGTAAGTTCCCTTCTAGACCTTGGGGTATAAATTGAAGCCTAAATTTTGGCAGATGACAGGCCGTTAGCTGTTATCTTGTGACACTTTATTTTTGTTGTTAATTTTTTTTTCTAATTATGATAATTAGCTCCTGCATCAGCAGACATCTGCAGCCTTAAATCCAGGATCTGGAAATGATATGTCCAGCTGGGGCCTGTACTTCCCACCTCCCAGGACTAGCTGGAACAATGTGTCAGTCTCTTACTGCTCTTTCCTAATCATTTTAATGAACTTCCTGCTATTTAAAAATTGCTCTGGCAGTCTACCCTCTCTAGGCCATTTGCTCGTTGCTAACAGCTGGTTATCACCCTAATTAGAAGGAGTGTTGACTTTCTTTTTAGTCCTATAATTTAGGCTGCAGAAGCTGCCAAGTTGAGGTCAGTTTTGTTTGTGGGATCTGAAGCTTACCAAAGTGATCTTGACAGCTAAAACTTTGTGTTAAGTCTATTTCTACCGTATTAGAGGGTATTTTTTCCTATTAACTTAGGTCATCAACTGTAACCAGATATGTTAAAAGCTTAAAATATTCTGCCAAATAAATTAACGAAAGTGTGATAACGTATCTCCTTTGGAAATATTATTTCATATATTCATATTATTATTATTTCATAACATCCAGGGCATAAAATTATGGAATCCTGGAGGGGATTTATAGGATCATCATCTTCCTATGGAATAAAGAAATCTCTACCAGGATGTTGCCAATGAGCATGCACCTGTCTTCCAAACATTTCTAGTGACTATAGCTTGTTGCTGTGTTCATTCATCATGATTTGTTTCTTCCAAGCATTTGTTTAAACTTCAATATTTCTCATACCTATTCTGAATTCAAGGATTATACAGATTTTGGTGGGGGGGGAGTCATGATTTATTTCCCATGCCTTAGTGGGAGAAAAATGACAAGTACCAACTATAGCAATCCAGTGAGACAAATGCTCCTATGGGTGTAGATTTTTCTGGAAGTCCCCACACTGGGAAATAATTAATTTTGCTTGCACCTGGGAGGGGGCAAAAGATCAGGGAAGTTTCATAGACAAGCTGATATATGAATTAGGTCTTAAAGAATCAGATTTTCAGGCAGAAAAGATAGAGGGGGGAGAAGGTAACAGGGGTACAATAGAACCTCTCCCAACTAAAACCTCACTTTTATCCTTGGTATCTCTCTAATGATGTCTTTCTCGCGCGCCCTTTCCCTAAGACAAAGAATAGTACATAATTTTGTTACTCAAAGTATGATCCATGGACCAGGAGCTTGAAAGAAATGTAGACTCTTAGATCCCACCCAGATCTACTGCAGCAAGAGCCCCACATACTTTGTGTGTAGATGCAGTTTGAGGAGCACAAGGCTACCACTTGTGCTCCATTCCGTTATCTCCCATTCAGTCTTTTAAAAGGACTTACTGTATTTTATAACTAACTAATGTGTGTATATAGTTTTAATAGTCAAATAATTTTACAAGGTTCCTAACAAAAAACGGCAGACCCCTTTTCTGTCCCTCTCCATTGCCACTAATCACTTCCTAGAATCAACCACTTTTAGATTTTTCAGCCATTTCTTCTAATAGTTACCTCTAACTCGAAAATTAATAGGATCACATTATTACTTATGGATTTGTCTATTTTAGAACTAACCTGTGCTTCCTATCACAGAAGGTAAAAAATTGACTTTTTTACACAACCACCTTGACTTTCCTTCCTTCCTCTCCATCCAACATAATTATAATACAATTCTGATTAAACTAATATTTAGTGTTTATAGTGTTATGACTATAAACATTATTTGTTAAAACAAGTAGTGTACTTTTAGAATTTTTTGCTGGAGTTAATTATTGCCTTGCTTTGTTAATTTGTTTAGATTTTTATGTACCTATACCTAGACCTAATTCTTCCTTATCTCTCCAACAGTACTGTAAAAATCCTATGAATAGAGTCAAACTATTCTATCAGTTTCATGTGTTTTCCTTGGAGTCCTTTCTTAAAATCCTATATCCTCTTGTTCTAACCTGGATTGGCTGCTCTATAGACAGTTAACACAGCTGTTATCCTAGAACTTCTTGTTCCCATCTTCCTGGAAAATTCTTTTGCCTCTCTTCCGTTCTGAATTCTCAGTTTCTAGGATCTCATGATTTGCTCCTTTTTGGTTTAACTTTTCATTTTTATGGAGTATATCCTTCAAAGCTTCTGGAAAGAAATGTGTGCTAGGTATATCCGCTGGCTTTCAGTAACTTTTGCGGTCTTCCTTTGAATGATAGAGGCTGGAAGCCTGGGAACTACATTTCCCAGAATTCTTTGCCAGCAAGGTCCTTGTTTAGAGTAGGCCAATTAAAGGTACTCCTAAGAAATGTGGAAGGAGGAAGTAAGATAGGGTTTATTCTTCTCCCATCAGAAATGGTGACAGATTAACATGAGCTTCTGCAGTGGCTTTCTTACATTTTGCTGTTAGACCTAGCAGCTGTAATTTTACCAGCAGATTTATGTGGTTTCCTGATTACTGGGTAGCTCCTTCCTACTGCTTAGCCCTATCAACAATATGAGATGACTACATTAGATCATTTCCTGTTTGGACTGCCTATGAGAGATATTTTTTTTCTGATTGAACACTTACTAAGAGGGCTTCAAGAAAAAGAGCTTCCAAAATAGGAATTTAGGGGGTGCCTGGCTGGCTCAGGTAGTGGAGCATGAGACTCTTGGTCTCAGGGTTGTGAGTTTAAGCCCCACATGGGGTGTAGAGATTACTTAAAAATAAAATCATTTAAAAAAAAAGGGAATTTAAACTTTGTTATTTGGAGTTGTTAAGATTTGAAGTAGTGATGACCTACTTAGTAGTGATTATTATTAACTAAGGACAAAATGGTTGCATAAATTATTACCTGTACTTGCATAGCATGAAGTGCCTAATATTAAAGGTACAGTTTTGGGGAGACCAAGTGGCTGCTGCAATATTTGGATATTGTTGGAGTGAGGACAAAAGAACTAGTAGATTGGATATTTCTGGGTGCACTGGAGAGATTACAGAAAGAAATGATGACCTCAGGGTTGTAAAATGTCTGCTTAAGATATTCTCAGAAAACCAGAGTACTTCCATGACTGCCCCTAAATAAAAACTTACCTTTTAGAATTATACGACCAATGTAACAAAAAACTGGACCAACAGTTTGATCTTGCACACTCAATAATTGCAAAACAAGTGAATTCACTACCTCAAGAAGTCTGATATGTGAAAGAAGGTAGAACATATTGTGAAAAAGTGTGTTATGGACTGAATTTTGCCCCTCTCCCCATTCATGTGTTGAAGCCCTAACTCCCAAGGTGACTATATTTGGAGACAGGGCCTTTAAAGAGGCAGTTCAGGTTAAATGAGGTCATAAGGGTAGGGCCCAAACCCAATATGACTGGTACTCCTATAGGAAGAGGAGGAGACACCAGAGATTCAAGAAATAGGTCTCAACAGAAACCAAACCTGCTGATGTCTTGATCTTGGACTTCCAGCTTCCAGAACTGTGAAAAAATAAATTTCTGTTGTTTAAGTCACCCAATCTGTGGTATTTTGTTATGACAGCTCTAGTAAACTAATAATATCCTCTCAGAGGATTTTACCTTTATCAAAATTTGGGGAAAGACATTATTTAGAGGCACACCAGTTTTCTTTGAAAGAGCTCTAGTGTCTGTCCTTGAAGGCCGGATGTGACAGCTGAAGATAGTGCCATAGAAATAGCCTCTTTGATTTCATTGTGGCTGATGGATCTCAGTGATAGAGTGGCAACCGATAATGCCAAGACAAGGTGAGACTGAGACCAAATAGTGATAATGAGATTGTTTAATCTACAGACATTTTTAAAGATGGCTAATTGATGATGAAGACATGAAAAATCGATCCCTAAGACTGATATAGATGGGCAACTTTACTTTTATGTGACAAGGTTTTACTTCATCTATAAAATAGAAAAGTTCTAGGTTTGTGAGTAGAGGCTTAATTTTAATCACAATGGAGAGCTAATGTTATTTACTATTTCTAGACCTGAGCTGGTTCTCAAATTTAGAACCCCTTGATTAGAAGGTAAGGTCTGTCTCATGGAGGAAGACTCCTATGGCCCTTGTTATAACTGTATATTATATGTCTTCCACTGAAAAAATCCCAGACTTTTCTGGGATTACTGTCCACTGCCTCTGAGCTGACACCAGCTCTTAGGGTTCCAAAATGCCACTGTGATCCACCAGTCAGGGAGGAAGTCCATACAGGTCAGATGATATGGTGGATTTTATTACTATTTTCCAAATTCTCCATTTTCTCTCCCTGAAGTGCCTTCAAGATGGCAGGATTATAGTATGCCATGTTGGCCATGTGATTTGCTTTGACTGGTGGAAAGAAGGCAGGAGTGACATATGTCACTTCTGGACAAAAGCTTTAAGGCACATTTTTAAAATGTTTTGTCGTGTTTCTTTTCCTTCTATCACAAGATAGGCCATGCTTCAGATAGCAGCAGCAGCTATTAGCCCGAGTCCTGGAATGAAGACAGTGTAGGACAGAGCCATGCCCAATCAATGATGGCATGTAACACGAATAAGGAATTATGCTTTGTTTTTGTAAGGCACCAATATTTGGGGCTATTTGTCATTACTGCATAACATAGACAATCTTGACCAATGCAGGTGTTAAATGGAGTTTTGCCCTGAGTCTCTATCACAGTGGGCCCAATGGATCCACAGATCTGTCTTGTGGTTATTTCCCCAGGACCTGAATGTATAGTTGGAATAGACATATTAAGAAACTAGCAAAATATTCACTCTGATGTGTAGTATAAAATTTATTTTAATAGAAAGGACAAATTTGTAAATCAAAAGCAATATTGAATCTCTAGGGGAACTGCAGAGATTAATGCTACCATCAAGGACTTGAAAGATGCATGGATGGTGATTCCTATTACTTCTTCAATTATCTTGTCTGTTTGGTCTGTGCAGAAGACAGATGGATCCTGGATGATGAGAGTAGAATATCATAAACTTAATCAGGTGGTAAATTTAATTTCATCAATTGTTCCTAATATTTTCTTTCTGCTGGAATCAACCAACATAGCTTCTCACATCTGGTATGCAGCTATTGATCTGGAAAATACCTTGTTTCTCTAAACTGTGTAGTAGCAAAGACCTGCAGAGCAGTTTGCTTTTACCTGACAGGGACAGTAGTGCATCTCACTGTCTTCTTACCTGACTGCTGCCCCAGATCTAATGCGGCATTCTCTACTTGCCATCCTTGAGTTGGACCTCTCTTGTTTCTGTAAAGAAGAACAAGTCTGCTGCCTCTGGTATTCTAGGCTTCTGGGATCTTAGTTTGTTTGTTCATTAATTTTATTCCAATTCTGGCTGTCAGTATGATTCAACTCACTTTCCATCAAAAATTGTCAAAAACATTTGTCTGATGCCACCTTGTCTTACTTTATATTTATAGATTTAGAATTTTGGGGTAATGAGGATTTTGTTCATCACAAATTCTACATAAAGATTTGAAAATGTGTTAGTATGAGAAAATTATACTTGCCAGGGAACTCCACACATCTCTTTCTTTGAGGAGAAAAGTGGAGACACCTGGTCTTCCAGAAATTCTGAAGCTATCTGATGCAGTTCACAGGGAAGGACAGACATTCCAGCTGCAGAGTGGTGAGATATTACAGCAGGGTGAGGGAGGGGGAGGAAAAACAAGAACCTGAGGGAGCTGCAGGAGTAGGTATTTGGGAAAGTTCACACACACACACACACACACACACACACACACACAGGTGTGGAGAAAAAGGGGAAAGAGAGGTGGGACATTGAGAGGTATAGGGATAGATGCTGCTTAGGTGGAGAAGATAGAGAAGTGAGAGAAAAAGAGGCATTAGAGATGTTTGCTGCTAATTAAGAATGCACTCCTTACTGTCTTACTTACATGTCAGAATTTTTTCTTTGAAGAAGGCACCATGTTGAGTCTGTAGCTAGGAACCCAGACATTTACTTGGGTACATTTGTATATTTTTATTCTATTCCAATGGGATCTAGTGGAGAGGAAGTCAAACACATGCCCAGTTTGTCCTCTCAAACTCTTTTTGAATTAAACACATTGAAAAGCATCTGGATGACTTCCTACTATCTTTTCATTTCCTTTAACAGCCATTCCCCTTTATTACAATATTTAACTTGCTTATCCCAATTTAAATATTTGAAGATCATTCTTTTTGATGGAAAATATGGAAGCAAAAGTCAAGATGTCTTCTTTCTACCATCTCTTGAGATTACACCAAAACGGTAGTTGTCCTTAGGGTTTGTGATCTACATATGGAGGTTTTTAGATTTTGTGATATAATTTTTACAGATAGAGAATTAAGGACAACAGGAACCATTTCTACCTGCACAAAGTCTATACCTGTAGCTATTTATTTCAGGTTTTATGTCTATATGTCTATCCCTTCACACCTCTCTGCAATGTTTAGTTTTAAATCTGAGCTAATCAGAAAGCTTTTATGCAATCTCATTGATTTCTTTAAATGTCTCTCCACTTTTTTCCCACCAGGACAGGATTTTGAGGACTATATACCTAGAATTTCATACTTTGAAAATATTGGAACACTCTTGTGCTAAATTCCTCTTCAGGACCTCCGGTCATGTCTATCTTTTCTCTAAAATAATCAAATATCCTATTTTCTCAAGCTTATGTCCAACATTTTGCATCTTTCCTTTCCTTCCCTATTAAAAACTCCAAGTGACAAGGTTACTTCCTGTTATACTCAATTGCCAACCACATTTCCCTTATTTCTCAGAATTAGGTCTGGAACATGAGTTCCCTTTGTGGCTTTCTGTGTCTTCCATGAGATGAAATTACAGGGAGGGCAAGTAAAGACTGAGTCTGATACTGAATCTGATACAGCAGAAGGGGACTTTCAGAAGCTGTTGATGTCATTAGCACAATTGCACTCTATCCTGAATTTTTAATCTCTGTTAGGAAAGTAATGACTTTCATCTAGCTTGGTGTACTATGGAACATGGCAATAGCCATTTAATTTGTCTTCTTTCTCTTTTTATCCCCAACTAAATACTTTCTAATTTGCATGTATTATCAGAATACTGGATTCCCAGACAGGGCTTTACTCTGGAGTGATTTACTCTGGAGTGTTGCCATTTCTCTGCCTCCTTTCTTGTGTATCTGCTTTATATTAATGAGATAAGCCCTTCCAATATTGGGTTTTAAGTTCCATCTTTACAAGTCTCAGATTGTGTTTACTGTACTCCATTAAAATTTCCTGTTAAGTTGGCCTGCTCTCTGTTCCCTGTACTTTGAAATATAGCACCTCCTCCCCTCTACTTTTTTTTTTGTTAAAATATTATAAATCATTAGGTTTGAAGTTATATAGTTGTGTTATGTCGGGTAAGAAATGCTAGCTGTTATGTCAAACAAACCACCAAATCTCGGTGGCTTAATATAATAAAGCTTTAATTCTTGCTCCCACAGAGTTCAAAGCAGATGTTTCTGCTTAGTGGGTAGGCTTCCATGTGTTTGCTTGCAGACCTAGTCTCCTTCATCTTGCAGCTCTTCCCTTTTCTATATTCTTGGAATCGTGGTCCATTCAGCCAGTAGATAAGGAAAGACAGAGAGAAGGCAGAGAATCCCACAGGAAGTTTTTATGGGTTAGATCTGGAAGTGAAATACATTACTTTTGCCCTCATGGCATGGATAGTAATGAGAACCAGTCGCATGGCTATTCTTAACTGCAAGGGAGTCTGGGAGATATAGACTAGCTATGGGCCCAGGAGGAAAGAGAAACAGAATTGGTAAATAGCAACCAGTCTCTGCTTTGTTTAATTTATATAGTTATATAAAATATTTGTTGAGAGTTCTCCATTTTGATTTAAAGTGATTTTCTAGTGACCTTTATGTTCCCCTTCATGCCTGAATCATGTGACAACATCACAGTGGCTTCCTTGTTTTCAGTTTATATTTCTAACAATACACCCTAAAGAGCCCCAATAGATGTATCTTCTTAAATTCCTGTTTCCATCATGTCCTTTTCTTGTCTTTCCTCATGTCAGCTCTTCATAACTTCTCTGTAATTTGGATCCATCTTATCTATTTTTTTTTTTTTAGAGAGGGAGAGAGATGGGGGTGGTGGGGGAGGTAAGCAGAGGGAAAGAAAGAATCTTAAGCAGGCCCCATGCCCAGCATGGAGCCTGACTCAGGGCTCCATCTCACACAGTAAGATCATGACCTGAGCCGAAATCAAGAGTTGGATGCTTAACTGAGTGAGCCACCCAGGCACCCCTTACTTATCTAATCTTATCTCCTATTAATCCCTACTCGTATTTGTAATTTTATGGGTGGGGTGGTGGTATTTGGTCTGGGATCCAAATACCTAAATCCTTTGCTGCTACAGTCCTCTTCCTTAATTCAAAACCGTAGTACAAGGCCAGGGAAATGACACTCTTCAATGTTGTGAGCTTCAGACTCAAACTGCAAACTGCTTTCTAGAGGAAGAACAGACTGTGCAGAAGCCCCTTTGCACAGGCAGTCTTAGATGCACATAGTCTATGAGTGGCCTCCCTGGACTCTCTCCCTCTATGTCCATACCAAACTCTTGTCCCCTAAGCATCTTACTATTCTGCTAATGGGGAAAGTTGAATCTAAGGAGAAGCAGTGTGTCAGTTAGTTTTTGCTACATAACAAATAATTCCAACACTTAGTGACTTAAAGCAACAAATATTTCTTATTCCTTAGGATTCTGTGGGATGGCTGGACAGTTCTTTTGGTCTAGTCTGGCTCAACTGGAGTGGATGGTTTAGAATAGCCTTGCTCACATGTCAGGGGATTCAGCCAGGGTGGTGGGGAATAGCTTGCGCTCCTTCCTACATTGTCTTTCTTCCTCCAGAGTGTGGCCTGGGCTGTTCATATGGTGGCCAAGTGGTTCCCAGCAGCAAGAGATGGCAAGCTCCAATGCACAAATTCTTTTACTATCTCTTCTGACATCATCTTAACAAGCAGGCTGAGGAAAGGTAAAGGAGAGGTTCCTGTTGACTTAAAACAGATCTGGTTAAAGCTATCCACTCCACTTATCTCTAAAGGAAATCACCAGGAAAAAAATATTTCTTTATGATGGAATCAGGAGAGAGAGAGAGAACAAGAGACAGGGGGATGTTGGGAGGTGGAGGAGGTTGAGAGAGAGAGAGACTGATCATACTTTGATCATGCTCCTAAAATGGTTGCCTATAAATGTCCCTGCTCTTTACCTGTCCATATCAGCATACCCTCTTTTTTTGGGAAGAAGATGACCTGGCAGAAAATGGAAGAGGGAAGAGGATCTTGGAAATTTCTCCAGCTCAGGGAGTTTTGACATGGTGGGAAAATAGAAAGAGGGGTGCTTTCTTGTTGACAATATCATAAAAAGTAAAGATACTTATAGGAAGTTGATGGGCATAACAGTGCCAAGATAAGAAGGAGAATCATATATTGGAGGCCAATGATGTTGGTTTCTCTCTTCCCCCCTTCAAAGTTTACTTCCCCCTGAGTTTGTGTCTTATTTAGAAGGCCATCTTGGCTTCTGCAACTATTCAAAACTTGTAAGTCCTTTGTTTCAGATACTACTAGTTGCCTACCTAATGCACATTCTCCTCTTTTTCATTACTAACAGAATCTGAATTTTGTTTGGGGCATTTATATTTTGCCAGCTTTTGGGGGGCTAGGGAGGGTTATATAACACAGTTCCAATTTATCTGCTGGAGATGGTCAGGAAATTTTTGCTTTCCTGATATAGGTACCACTTTTTCCTCTTTTTGCTTTCTTCTTCCTATCTGGGATAAAGACGTTAGGCTGGAGAAGGAGCAGCCACCTTGTGGCTATGAGGCAACCATAAAGCTGAAAGCCATATGCTAAGGATGGAGGAACCAAAAGTTAAAAGGAGCCTGAAGACTTGACATCATAGAATCACTTATCAGTCTAGCTTGCCCTCTTTCAGACTCCTTGTGGTATAAAAAAATAAGTGGCTGTATTTGTTTACAACATTATGATAGCTTTCTTTGACATGTAAACAAAGGCGATCCCCAACAGACATAGTCTTCAAATCCTTTCACGGAACTCATCTCCCTCATGAAGCCCTCCCTGTTTTAATAAATCTTAATCTCTCTCCTTCCTGACTGCAACAGCCGTCCCATTTATAATATGATGTATTGGTTTTCTGTTGCTACTAAACAAATTACCACAAATTTAGGGGCTTAAAAACAACAGAAATCTATTATTTTACACTTCTGGAAGTTAGAAATCTAAAAGGAGTTGGCAATGTTGTATTCCTGATGGAGATTCTAGGGAAGAATCTGTTTCTTTGCCTTTTCTAGTTTCTAGAGGCTGCTCACATTCTTTGCCTTGTTGTTTCACATCATTCTAACCTCTGCTTCTTTTGTCACATCTCTGACTCTCCTGCTGTCCTCTTCTAAGGACCTTTGTGATTGCCATAGTCCCACCAGAATAATCTCAGGTAATCTCTCCATCTCAACATCCTTAATTTAATTGTACCTACAAATTCTCTTTTGCCATGAAAGGTAGCATATTCTCAGAGATTAAGACATGACTATCTTTTGGGGACTGTTATTCTGTCTACCAGATAGGCCCTATATTTGTGTATCTGTAATACATTTTAATCCAAAATTATATTTAATTTAGCTCTATATTTTATATCATTTCTAATTATTTTGTGTAAAATCTCATTTGCTTGTCCATGCATAAATCCTCTGGGGCATATATCATCTGCAGAGCTGGGCATATACCTATTGGTCTTAGAATTTCATGCTCTTCATTGACAAATACTGTATGTCTCTTTGGTGTAAACACAAACACCAAAACATCTTTATGTTTAATTGACTACAGTGAAAATTTATTCACTCTCCTCATTTCCCAGGGGTCTCAGTTCTCAACATGCAATAAAAATATGTAAGCTCTTCTTGCCATTTGCAATGACGTGGATGGAACTAGAGTGTATTATGCTAAGTGAACTAAGTCAGTCAGAGAAAGGCAAATACCATATGATTTCACTCATATGTGGAATTTAAGAAACAAAACAGATGAACATAGGGGAAGGGAAGGAAAAATAAAATTAGATAGGGCGCCTGGGTGGCTCAGTCATTAAGCATCTGCCTTGGGCTCAGGTCGTGGTCCCAGGGTCCTGGAATTGAGCCCCGCATAGTACTCCCTGCTTGGCGGGAAGCCTGCTTCTCCCTCTCCCACTCCCCCTGCTGTGTTCCCTCTCTCGCTGTCTCTCTCTCTGTCAAATAAATAAATAAAATCTTAAAAATAAATAAATAAAATAAGATAAAAACAGAGAGGGAGGCGAACCATAAGAGACTCTTAACTATAGAGAACAAACTGAGGGTTGCTGGAGGGGAGGTGGGTAGGGGGTGGGCTAAATGGGTGATTGGCATTAAGGAGGGCAGTTGTTGTGATGAGTACTGGGTGTTCTAGGTAAGTGATGAATCACTAAGCTCTATTCCTGAAACTAATACTACACTATATGTTAACTAACTTGAATTTAAATAAAATCTTAGAAGAAAAAAAATATGTTAAGCTCTTATAATAAGCCTAAGATAGAAAGCAGTCTTCATTAGTGCTTTTTAACCAAGTTTTAGGAAGAGTCTTAATGATATTTGGTTCTTTTTGGCACCAGCTAATGGGATGTTTGGCTTATTTAGCTGTTCGTTGTATAGTTTGTTTTCAAATCCTTGTTTGATTAACTGATTTTGAGACTTTCTATCATAAAAATATTTCAACACAGAAAAGTAGAATGAATCATTCAGTGACTAGTCATTTAGCTACAATCTAGATTGAGCAACATATGCATACATACCTGATTTTGGCGGGGGGGCGGGGGGAGGGGGGTCCAACCCATTTTAAGGTAAATTACAAATAATTGATTTTGATTCAACGCCATAAAAGTGACAAGTTATGTACATTTTCTCTGTTTCATGAGACTCATCAAATTATGATTGGAGTTGGAGGATACCTCATTATATTGTAGATTTTTCCTTGTTAAATATCTGATGTGCTTCAGGTCACTGTAGATTGTGGGCTTTCTTCTCACTCACTAGAACATCTGTAAACAATTGCTGTTATCTTCTGAACACATGATTGACTTCAAGTAGATTTTATTTTAATAGCCATAGCCTCCATGTTCCTCTTAATTTCTTAACTAGTTTCCTAGAAAAAAAATCACTTAGTTCCCATTTTATTTGGGGTCAAATCTCACTTCAACTTGCTTCAGCCATGTTTGCAGGCTAGGAGACTAAACTAATGGCTTTGATCTTGACGTTTTTTATTCTTTCAAGTTTGTGCCCCTCTATACCAGGTTTTGGCTGCTTTGTTTCTTTCCCAGAAGAAAATAATTTGGACATAATTTTACTTAAAATCCACTTATGCAATTCTTTTGCTCTTGCTTCTGCTAAGGGAATCATGGGTGCTCTTCTTGACTATCTCCAAGAATTTTTGGCAATATTAGAACTACCCAGTGTCAACCTTAAAAATGATGAAAATGTAGCTTTCAAGCAAGGAAAGCATTGGAATTTTTACTCTAATTCTCCTGTCTTGGATAGCAACAAATTATTTCTCAAATTTACACATCTTTCACTTGAAAATTTAAGTTCAGCAAAAATCTTAAAGTTAGGTACTTTGGCTATTCCTAAGTCAGATTGTTGCTTTTACCAGTATTTTGGGTTGTTTGGATGAGCAAAGCATGTTGCTTATGAAAATATTTGGGAGGTAGAACTGGTTAGTATTCTCTCTCTCTTTTCCTATTTTTCTCTACTTCTGGTTAGGATGAAGATTCACAGAATACTTTACCCCATGCCTAGGTGAGACTGTCATGGTCATTCAAATAAAATGGTTTGTCTTTTTAAATGTAAATCCTTTTCTATGCTTTATCAAAGAAATTCTCAAACTCTATTCCCTCTTTCCATTTCAATGAGACTTTAAACTTCTGTTTAACCAATGATTATTAGGAAATTTTTAATAGCATTATTTCACATACTTTACAAAGTAATTTAGATCTTTTATTGTCTCAGGTAATTCTTTTTACCATAATTTCTGGCTTTAATTAGTTTAAAACCACCCTTTTTTTTGTTTTGTTTTTAAGTGTTCGTATTTTATCTTAAAAAAATAAACATTAGGGGCACCTGGGTGGCTCAGTCGTTAAGCGTCTGCCTTCAGCTCAGGTCATAATCTCAGGGTCCTGGAATCGAGCCCCACATCGAGCTCTCTGCTCGGCAGGGAGCCTGCTTCTCCCTCTCCCACTCCCCCTGCTTGTGTTCCCTCTCTTGCTGTGTCTTTCTCTGTCAAATAAATAAATAAAAATCTTTTAAAAAAAAATCAGAGTTAGAATCTATTGTTTCCCTCCATGTTGATCAGAAGCCAAATCTAGGGAAAAAATGATATAAGTACTATCATGAAACTTTAGGTAGTATCAAAAAAAGACTATAGTCTGTGTGAAATGTTTATCTGAGAGTTACGTGTCATAAGACCATTCCACTATGATATTATAAGTAAATTTTAATATATTAGTAAATATGACTTCTATTCATATTAAACTACTAGTGTTTAAAGAATTTTCAAAATCATCCAGAATTGGTATTTTATTTTCAGTATTTGATTTCATTTGAGACCACAAAAATCATCTAGTTAAGTGCATTTAATGTCTACTCAGCTTCACTTTGTACAGTCGGAAGGACCTTAAATAACTTCAGAGGAATGTTCCTTCTAAGAAAGGAATGCTTTACATTTAGAACAATAGAAAAAATACGTTGTGAAAAGAGTTCAAATGACAGAGTTCTCAAACTATTATTGTTCTGACTTCAATTCTCTGATACCCACTGGGTGTCCTCCAATTTAATTCTGACACTAACCATCCAGACCCCACAGGTTTAAAGCCTCAGTCTTCCATGGGATGGCATGCCCCCCCCTTCAGACACCAGCTACAAATCTCAGGGGCCACCCCCACTTCTGAAGACCAGCCATAAATGCTGGGGTTCTTATGACCCCCTCAGCTTCAATAATTTGCTAGAATAGCTCACCAGACTCACTAAAAGTGTTACATTTACCATTACAGTTTCATTATAAAGGATGCATGCAGTTCAGAAATGGCTAAATGGAAGACACACATAGGGCAAGGTGTGGGGAAGGGGCTGCAGAGCTTCTTTGTGTCCTCTCCTCATGGAATCCTGGTGTATGAGCCACCCAGCCCATCAATATGGTCATTAGCCAAGAAGCTCCTCCAAGCTTGGGTCCAGAGTTTTTCCTGGGGTTTCGTTACTTAGGCATGATTGCTTAAATTATTGACCACATGATTGAACTCAATCTCCAGCACCCCCACCTTCCCTGGAGGTCCAGCTGCCCAAAGTTCCAACCCTCTAATCATATGATTGGTCTTTCTGGTGGCCAGCTCTCACCCTAAAGTTCTCTAGGCACCTCATTACACTTCTATCATCAGTGTGTTAGTGTGCCATAACCAAGTACCAGAGGCTGGGTGGCTTAAACAATAGAAGTTTATGTTCTCACAATTCTGGAGGCTAGAAGTCCAAGATCAAAGGGCCGGCAATATTAATTTCTTCTGAGGTTTCTCTCCTTGGCTTTTAGATGACCATTTTCTCCCTGTGTCTTCACAGGGTCTCCCCTCTCCGTGTGTGTCCATGTACTCACCTCCTATTCTTATAAGGACACCAGTCATATCAGAGTAGATCCCACCCTAGAACCTCGTTTAACTTACCTCTTTAAAGACCCTATCTCCAAATGCAGTCACATTCTGAAGGAATGCAGGGGTAGGACTGTTGAAGACCATGAATTTTGGGGTGACGCAATTCAGCCTATAACACTCAGGAAGTTCAAAGAGTTTTTGAAACTCTGTGTTAGGAACTAGGGAAAAAGGCCAGATATATTCTTTATTATACCACAGTATCTTTACATATTCCATTTGCACATCTCCTTTGGAGAAACTCCTCTAGGTTTTGGTTAAAAACTGTCATAGAGATGGATGCAAACAAGTGCTTTTGTTCTGCTGCCTAGAGAGAGGTGGGGCAGGCCACCTTTTTGGAGGGAACACACTGTCTTCTCCTCTAACTCATATTCTGAAGCCCCTGAGAAGCATCATGTTTAATTCTGTTCATAGGCAAAATCTGGGAGGGAGCTGAAGGGAGATTTCCTTTATTTAAGATCCTCTTTCTGCTGTTGATTTCTTCATTTCTTGGTGTCTATGCATTCCTTCTCCCAACCCAAGCTTTCTTTGGACCCCACTATCCAAACAAGGTTTCAGGCATAATGTTATTCGTATTTGATCTGAGTATGCATTTTTTAAAGATTTATTTATTTATTTTAGAGGCAGGGAGGGGCAGAGGGAGAGAGAATCTCAAGCAGACTCCCCACTGAGCACAGAGCTGGGGGGTGGGGGGTGGGGGGGCTCCATCTCACGACCGCCAGATCATGACCTGAGCTGAAATAAAGAGGCGGATGCTTAACTGACTGAGCCGCCCAGGCACCCCAATCTGTGCATTTAAATCACCCTGTTACTTCTTCCTAAGATATTTGCCCTCAGGTGTTATTTTTTTCACTTACTTATACTCTTGAAGTCACCCCAGGGTGATGGCTTTCCAAGTGTAAGTTTTGTGCTCACTGAAGGGTAAGTGATACTTTTAAATTTTTTCGCTTTAAAAGTTAAATTGTTTCTGAATGTATCAATTGTAGGGTTGTAAAATTTATCAAATTCATTCCAGTTTTTTAGTATGTATATACCTTGACAAAGTACAAATGTCATTCCTTTGATAGGGACATTATCCATGTTGCTTGTTACAAACTCTGAACATTTTATTTAGGTCTTACCTTCCTTTTGGCTATTGAAACCTGTGATTCCTGAGGGCAGGCAGCTTATTGTGAACAGCACAGAGGAGGAAGCAAGAATCAGAGTTGGGGGTGGGGCTGTCTCTTATTAGTTTCCCAGGGCGAGAAGGGTAACTGAGTTTGACTGAAAGACTTTAAGACAGAATCATTTCATTTTAGAATTGGGAGGGGAGAGGAGCACAAAGCCTCCCCAGTGAGTGGAGATATAAGTATTTGGTAAAACAGATGTAGAAAGACAACATTCTACACACTGTTTAACAAATACACACTCACATGTTTGTAAAATACTAGAAGGAAAGGAAGGAGTAAACTATGCACAAATGCAAATTTAGTTTACTCATTCTGGTTTAATCATTTGAAGGAATAATTTATCCTGACACACTCATTCACAAACGGCAGCCTGGGACAGCAACCCAGGGTCGCTTTCATATGACATCTTGAGAACATACAGTAGTAGGCAGATTATTTTCCTTTTGCGTGAGTTCATTCTTTCCATGCTATTCAACAGACACTTTAAAACAGAATCCTACGTGCCAAGCACCTAGTGAAAATAAACTGTCTTGTTTGAAATAGCTGGTCTGAAAGTTATTGAAGAAATTCTCCCTCACATTAAAAAGTGAGAATTTTGTTAGTTCTAATGATCTCAGTAATTGTTTGTAGGAAATAGGTCAGGCAATCTGTTTTCTCAAAATAAAATGTTTGGTATGGATGATCTCCAACTTTTTTCCAACTTTGAAATTATAGGACTCTGTAGTCTCTGTCATGATTTCTATACCCCAGAGCAATAGGTTCAAATATATTGGTCCTTATGAGATAGAATTCGTTCCTAACTGAAAAATATGTTGTAAGTCACATGAACCTTTTTTTTTCCATATTGCACAGGATTCTAAGGTGCTGGGTTTGCCAGACAGAAGCTGGTCATGGTTAATATACATCTTAACATACATCTCAGGATTTTTTTGGGCCATTTCCCCAAGCTCACTGGAGGCACCTGGTCTAAGGATGGTTTTCTCCCTCAAACAACTCTCATACCTGCCATGAAACCAGAAATGCCAGAAGTAGAGATGTATTCCTGTTGCTCACGTCTTGTTCTCTATCTAGGCCATGAGTATGAATAATGGACTAGACATTCTAGGCTTTTCCATTGAACAGATGCAGATGCTTTTGGCTGAATACCCAACTAAAAGTGGCTTAACCAATAAAGAATTAATTTTCTCCCATAGTATTAAAATTGGTTAATTGGGCTCCAGGTCAGCTTCTTTCAGATTTCTTGGCTTTCCCTTCCTGGGAACAGAACAGCTACAGCAGCTACAAGCATAGTGTCCTCACATGACAATGTCCAAAGGCAGAAAGGATCCTTCGTCTCCACTTATCCTCTTTTTATTATGGAGGAAATCTTTCCTTGAAGCCTCCAGCCGACTTCCTCTTAGAGGTTAGTACTATGTTATATCCCTGAGTCCATGGATTCATGGACATTCTGTTAGCAAAGTAGAGGGTGGTCTGAATACATTGAGAAGGCAGTCAGTAATGTCTACCTCATCTGTTCTGGCCAAAAATTTGACAACAGATCTAATTGGAAGGGAAGGCACAGAAGGTATTTTGTTCACAAGTGCATACATAGGGGTGCCCCTCCCTTCATGCTTTTAGCCCACTATCCTTAATTTTCAGGGACCCTGGATAGCCACTGGTAAAGGTGAGATGGAGCCTATAGATGATGTGATGTAAGAGCAAGGGACAAGGAAGGACGCCTGGGTGGCTCAGTTGTTTAAGCATCCAACTCTTGATTTCAGCTCAGGTCATGATCTCAGGGTTGTGAGATGGAGCCCTGTATTGGGCTCCGTGCTGGGCGTGGATCCTGCTTAGGATTCTCTCTCCCCCTCTCCCTCTACCCCTACCCCATTCCCTGCTTGAGCACATGCATGCTCTCTCTCTCAAAAAAAAAAAAAATAAAAAAGAGCAAGGGACAGGGACCCACACTGAAATAATGAATGGGTAGAGGCCCAGGGGGAGGTTGAGAGGGAGGCTGAAACTAATGGTAGTAGGAGAAGGGCTGCAAGCAGAGTCTCGGAATTCTCTAGTCCTACGTACCCTGATATGTGGTCTGCTTGACTTGCTGAGCAGCAGGGAAATTTGTCACAGATTCCTATGCCCCAAAATGCAGGATCCACTGACATTTTACATATCTGTAGGATGTTTCATCTCAGATAATTAACCAGAAAGCATATAATTATCTCATTTCTCTGACCTATTGCCCAGGGGTGGATGATCCAGATACAAATAATGGGCTCTTGACTTCTGATGTTAGATTTGCTTTCTTGGGATTAGGGATCAGCAGCATGAGTGTCATTCTGTTTTAAAAACCTATTTTGGTATCCCTGTAACATGTAATTAATTTGCTCATGTAATTTGCTCAAGTTTGGTCAAGTTTTTGACTTGAAGTCATTGTGTGGGTTAATGTGTAAATGCTTTAATGAGAGGACAGGCTTTTAGGACTGAAAGGCTGGAAGAAATACATGAGAAACTCTGGCAAGGCTGCCTACTATGTTTCTTGGCATGTAGCGCACACTCAGTACATGTTCGTTTCCTTCCCTCATTTGGCTCTCTTCCTAATTGCCATTTCCCAAAATTCTCAGCAAAGATGACCTCATCCTCTATTTTGGAGCGTCCCTTACCACGACTCCAGAAGATCAGGAAGAATATAACCAGTAATCTCAGACAAGATAATAAGAAATGAAAAAATAGAAGGAGGGGGATGACTCTTTATCATATGCTGAACACCTGTAATACATGTGTTAGGGATCCTAAGATGAGTTAAGACACCTTCCTAGCTGAAGGAGCTCACCATCTGGGAAGGGCGGTGTAGGGAGAAAGAATGTGAGGTTTGAGGAGTATGAGGACAGAACCTTGCACGGGGTGCAGGTGAACTTAGAAGGGGCACCTAGTGTACATGGGATGGGGGGGCATAGGGGGCCATCAGGGAGTCCTTCTTGGGGCAATGATACTTAGTGGTGGGGGCTTGGTCTTAACACCTGTGCTGGGCTACAGCTTTCAGGACCCTTGCTTCCCCAAGAGGGAGATTGGAATAGAAGATGCCATTTTCCTGGAAGTCCTGAAGAGAGCCAAAGAGCAGCCATTATTCATTTTGCTGTGGGGTTTTGGGCTATACAATGTGTATTAAGAGGCTTCTAAGTGGCCCCCTTTCCTGGGCACACACTGAATCCTGGTGGTGGTTTTAGGAAAATATATGAAAAGTCCACATGCCTAAGCCACAACCCTTGGATTTGGGTTTAGTAGATCTGGAGCAGGGCTATAGAATTTGGTTCTGAGGTATAATCAGGGTAGACAAATGGCTGGAATAGAATGAGAAGGGTACTGGGAGAAGTAGCTCTGTCTACTACTTATTTTCACATATGTTACTTCATTTAAGCTTCAAAATTTTGTGAGGGAGAGACTACACAGCTAGTTTGTGGATGAGAAAGCTGAAACTTAGAGAAGGTGAGGGTACTGCTTACGGTCACTGGGCTGGTGCCTGGGAACCTGGGCCTCCTGGTCAGTCCTCCGCAGGGCGACTCGTGCACCTTCCATTGTGCAGCAATTCACTTAAACATTTCATCGTGTCCTTCACTTGGAGGTTTTTCTGATCATGAAGGAAGAAGAATACCAGTCCCACCAGAAAGTTCTAGATTTGGGGGAGTCAATTCCTTAACAATTCTCTGCAGGATCTTTTAAGGAAAATGGAACCATACAATGAACATTGTTCTCTACTGGAGTTTGTTAACAAATACAAAAGTGCTGTTTACTTGACTTGGACTTTTTTTCCCCTATAACGTGCCTGAATAAAATGGCAGTAGCCTGTAATAACACCAACGTAGTCATTTGATGCAATCAGACATGAAACGTATACAAGTTTCCTTTATTCCTTTTTCAACTATGTATTGAGCACTTGATATATACTAGGATTACCTTAAGTTACTACATGAGTTCTTGAATTTATTGGGAAAATTGGTAATTTAAGATGGTGATTATATAGATCTATATTTTAGAAAAACAGAAAATATGTTTGGCCCCATTTTATGCCATTGCTCTTGGTTATCATGTGTAGTTGGTAATATCTTCCAATTTAAGTTTAGGTTCATGCCCTTTGATGGAATTGTTGGTCGATACAGCCCTCTACGGAGAGGAGGAAGACCTAGAATGCTTTGAGAGGGATTAGCCCTAAAAACTCAACTTCAAAATTTTTAGATTATATATACAGAGCTCTTTGGGACATCTGACCATTTCAAGGGGGTAAGTTATATGTGTCACCTTAATGTGAGCATCGTGTGGCAGGTAAGCGACAAGACTCAGAGGCCGCAGAGGCTTCCATGAGCCTTGAGCCCTCCTGCAACAGGACAGGGCCAGACCCACTGGCCAAAGTTCTGTTTGGAACCACAAGCCCTGTTAGCTTCCTGCTTCTCATCTGTGTGAGACCTGGCCACCACCCAAAATGTAAGCCCTCCTGGACAGGCTTGCATGTGCTTATTCCTGGGTTGTTTTGTGCATTTTAGCCCCTGACTCATCCTCCCACTGCTGTGCCTTCCGCCAGCCTTCCCAGCGTGTCCTCTGCAATCCCCATTCAGCTGTACAGCCCCCGCCCCCTCACACACTTGTTTGTCACAGAATGTTCCCTCCACTTCCTCACCTTCACCCAAACCCAGCTCCCCCCCAAAGGCAGGGGTTGCAAAGAGAGCTCGCTCTTCCCCCCCCCCCCCCCCCCCCCCCACCCCCCCGGCCCCAAGGACCAAAGAATTGAAATGCAGCAGGAGCATCCTCTCAGCCCCCTCTGCTACTTCGTGTCTTTTCTCTGCTACTTGCTTGGGAAACCCCCTCTTTCTCTGAGGCTCTTGTAGTCCCTGTCACACCCTCCCCAGTCCTCACTGGGCACATGTGCCAACCAAATGTGCTATAAGTGTGGATGTTTTCCAAGTCTTAGTAAAAGAGAATATAAAATGTCTCAATATATGTCTATTGGTTACATATTGAAACATGAGACTACTTTGGAGATATTGGGTAAAATAAATTATTAAAATTAATTTTACTTGTTTCTTTTTGTTTCATAAATGTGACTACTGAAAAATTTTAAATTACCGAAATGGCCCCTGTTTGTGCCTTCTGTCATTATATTTCTATTGACTAACACTGGTCTAAGCACTGCCAAGTCCTATGTGGATATCACACTCTGGCCTCTAAGTCTTCATTAAGCTTTTGATGTGCTGGCTGAGGCTTTTTTTATGGATTAAAAAAAAAAAAAACTTTATTGATTTTTAAAATAGACTATAAAGTAAAGCATTTTCATTATATTAGAAAATGCAGATCATAAAATATTAATAAGTGACCAGGAGTCATACATATATGAAAGGGTATATATTGCTTTTTTGTAACTTGCTTTTTACACTTTCCAGCATGTCATAAACATCTTCCTGTGTCATTATGTATTCGTCTGTGACAATTTTTTAAATGGTTGACTAATATTTTCCTATAAAGGTATATGCCCTAATTTGTTTTGCAATCTTTGCTAACTGGGCAGTATTTTTTAATTTTTCTGTTGTAAATGAGGCAGAGTGCTTGCTAAGAGGGAATTTGAAGTGGTTTTTAAAGAGAGGAACGTATTTAAAGATGCCAACATTTTCTAGCTATAGAAGAAGCAGGTCAGTCACAGAGGAGCCCACCTACTTATTTTCTGTCACACAATTGTCACATAATTTTAGAGTAAATATTCACTAATTATTCTTGGAAAAATCCAGAAGTTAGTACTGTAAAACCAAAGACAAATGCTTCAGACTCAGATGGTAAGTCTTTCTACATTGGATAACTACTATCTTTTGGGGACATGGACTTCCAGGTGGCGAGACTCTGGGTTTTCTCTTTGTGAGAGGGACCCCTCCCCTTCCCTGTGGAGTGTTGATAGGAGCCAGGTGCCCTCAGATGGGGTTGAGGTCCCCATGGCTGTGTGTGTGTGGGGGCAAATGGGTACAGACAAGGGAGAGAGCAGCAGGAGAGCTGAGAGTGCCAGACAGTGCACATGTCTAGGAAAGGTGACCAGTGAGTCCCTGCAGGGATTACGGAGTGTGCTCTGTCCTCAGAGAGCCCCAGGAATACTTGGAGCACACTCCAAAGTGGGCCCTGCGGTCTTGGTGCTCCTCAGCTGGAGACTATTAAGCCAATGATTGCTTGGGCTAAAAAAAGGCTGAGATTTCCAACCGTGATTGTTCCATCAGAGGCTCAAATCAAGTCACTTGAGGAAATACTCAAAGCTAAGGCTATCCCTAGGCAGGAAAAGTGTGCAAATTATTTATTGTGTGTCTTTGTGGATATGGCACACAATATAATAATAGTTAAACCAGACACACAATTAAGCCAGAACTGTCAGAGCCAATATTTTCTAATTTCAGGATTTCATCAGATATAAAAAAGGGGGTAAGTATCTTTGTCTTAAATGGATCTTTTCAGGGTTCCTGTAGTGTTCATTGCTGAATTTCCAAAGCAGGTGAAAGTGGGAGTCATATTGCCTGGGTTGGAATCCAGATCCACCACTAGTGATTTTGGACAAGTCACTTAATGTCTCCTAACTTCTCATAGGAGTTTTAGGAGAAATAAATGAGGTAGCTCATACAAAGGGCTGAGCACAATGCCTGGCATATGCTCAATACATACTAATTGCTGTTCTTATATTATTATCTTTATATTATTTCTCAGGTGTGTTATAATAGCTTCCTAACTGGTCTCATTACCTCTACTCTTCCTCTTTCTCCAATACATTCTCCACAAAGCAGCCAGAAAGTTAAAAATTCAAACCTGATCATGTCATGCTCCTGTTTAAGGCCCTTCCTCCACCACTGTTCTCCCATTGCACTGAGGATAAAACCCAAACCCAAACTCCTTGCCATGGTCTGGAAGGAAGACCCTGCAGGATTTGACATTGCGCCCTCTGTGACAGCCCTCCCTTCACCACACTTCCTGTGCTCCAGCCCCACTGGCCTGCTTGCTGCTTCTTGAGCTTCCTGTGCTTGTTCTTGCCTGTACCTCAATCAGATGGCACCTCCCCCAGAGAGTCTTCCCTGGCCCCCCAATCTCAGTGACTCACCTGGCACTTATAATCGCATCATCTTGCTCTATTTTCTTCGCAGCACCATCCTTCTGTTCATTTATTTGATTTCATGCTTACTGTCTGCCTTCCTGCCCTGGGGTATAATCTCCCTTAGAGAAGGCACCTTTTGTGTTTCGTTCAGTACTAACCCCTGGAGCTGAGCCCAACCCATATTAGGAGCTCAAGAACTATTTGCAGAACAAGTGAATGAATGATGGAATGAATGGTCTTCATAATTACACCCTATTCAAAGAAAGATCAGTTTCCATCCATAGTTAGAAAGTGCTTTGATTGAAAAAGCATTTTAGTTGGAACATTAATGATGGAACTTGGAAGCAATAGAATCTTAGGGCCTGCCAATTTCTGATTTTTCTTTATACTGAAAGAATCATGGTTGGAAAAACAAATACTGTTAAAATGTCTATGCTTTCCAGAGCAATCTATATATTCAAAGCAACCCCTATCAAACTACCATCAACATTTTTCACAGAGCCAGAACAAATAATCTGAAAATTTGTATGGGACAAGAAAAGACTCTGAATAGCCAAAGGAAAGTTGAAAAAGAAAACCAAAGCTGGTGGCATCACAATTCTTGACCTCAAGCTCTACTACAAAGCTGTCATCATCAAGACAGTATGGTACTGGCACAAAAACAGACACATAGATCAATGGAACAGAATAGAGAGCCCAGAAATGGACCCTCAACTCTATGGTCAAGTAATCTTCGACAAAGCAGGAAAGAACATGCAATGGAAAAAAGACAGTGTCTTCAACAAATGGTGTTGGGAAAATTGGACAGCCACATGCAGAAAAATGACACTGGACCATTTTCTTACACCATACACAAAAATAAACTCAGAACATGGATGAAAGACCTCAATGCGAGACAGGAATCCATCAAAATCTTAGAAGAAAAAAAAAATTCCTAGAAGAGAACACAGGCAGCAACCTCTGTGATCTCAGCTGCAGCAACTTCTTGCTAGACACGTCTCCAAAGGCAAGGGAAACAAGGGCAAAAATGAACTGTTGGGACTTCATCAAGATAAAAAGTTTTTGCACAGCAAAGGAAACAGTCAACAAAACCAAAAGACAACCGACAGAATGGGAGAAGATATTTGCAAATGTTTTATTACATAAAAGGTTAGTATCCAAAATCTATAAAGAACTTATCAAACTCAATACCCAAAGAATAAATAATCCAGTCAAGAAATGGGCAGAAGACATGAACAGACATTTCTGCAAAGAAGACATTGAAATGGCCCACAGACACATGAAAAAATGCTCCACATCACTTGTCATCAGGGAAATGCAAATCAAAATCACAATGAGATACCACCTCACACCCGTCAGAATGGCTAAAATTAACAAGTCAGGAAATGACAGATGTTGGTGAGGACGAGGAGAAAGGGGAACCCTCTCACACTGTTGGTGGGAATGTAGACTGGTGCATCCACTCTGGAAAACAGTATGGAGGTTCCTTAACAAGTTGAAATTAGAGCTACCGTACGACCCAGCAATTGCACCCCTGGGTATTTACCCAAAGGATATAAATGTAGTGATCCGAAGAGACACCTGCACCCCAATGTTTATAACAGCAATGTCCACAATTGCCAAACTATGGAAAGAGCCCAGATGTCCATGGACAGATGCATGGATAAAGAAGATGTGGTATATATATATACAATGGAATACTACTAAGCCATCAAAAAAAAAAATGAAACCTTACCATTTGCAATGACATGGATGGAACTAGAAGGTATTACGCTAAGCAAAATAAGTCAATCAGAGAAAGACAATTATCATATGATCTCACTCATATGTGGAATTTAAGGGAAAAAACAGAGGATCATAGGGGAAGGGAGGGAAAAGTAAAATAAGACGAAATTAGGGAGACAAACCATGAGAGACTCTTAACCATAGGAAACAAACTGAGGGCTGCTGGAGGGGAGAGGGCTGAGGGGATGGGATAACTGGATGATGGGCATTAAGGAGGGCACATGATGTAATGAGCACTGGGTGTTATATGCAACTGATGAATCACTGAACTCTACCTCTGAAACTATTGATACACTCTATGTTAATTAATTGAATGTAAATAAAGCAAAATAAAATTTAAAAAGAAAAAGAAAGGATCATGGATTAAATGGCATTTCTCCTGGACATATGGGATCTTGAAAAGCTCACAGGGGGCCATAGCTCAAGGGACATAAGAAATGACAAACTTGGGGTGCCTGGGTGGCTCAGCTGGTTGAGCGACTGCCTTCACCTCGGCTCATGATCCTGGAGTCCCAGGATCGAGTTCCACATCGGGCTCCCTGCTCAGCGGGGAGTCTGCTTCTCCCTCTGACCCTCTCCCCTCATGTGCTCTCTCTCTCTCTCATTTTCTCTCTCAAATAAATAAATAAAATCTTAAAAAAAAAAGAAATGACAAACTCGGAGGAGCAAGGCAAAGGCAGACTGTGGTGAAAATAATTAGTTATGAGCCACTCGGCAGAGAAAAGGGGAGGGGAGGGGTTCTGAGCTCATTCTCCCTCTGCATGTTTCTGACGCAGTGTGAATTGTGAGTCGCTTGTGAAACATTGCTCTTTCAGAGCCTTCAGTCCTTTGCTTCCCAAGGCAGCCATCCCTTCCTTCTGAAATTCAATTAAATCAGCCCTAATGAGTGGCTATGCAGAAAGAGGGCTCTTATTTACAGAACACAGGGAACAATAACAAACCAGCATTAATTAGGATTGTTACAGCAAATCAGAAAAAATGATTCTCTACCTCGACAGTGGGCAGATTTCTTCTTTCAGACACCAAGTCTCAGACTTGAGAGAGAGAGGCCTTGTGGTCTTTGTTTATTGCCGTGAAGATGATGTTTAAGAAGAATACCACTAAATTTTTCCTTTGTTCTACAGTCTTGTGTCAGTCCAGCCAATCACGAGTCACTATTTTTCTGTCTGTTGCCATACTGAATTTTCTGAATAAACACAGGCAACCACATTTTAACCACAATGGTAAAATACTTTTTTTTTTTTTTGTAATTCTGTAGGCAAAGGGCCACGTCAGTAGGAGGGTTTGACATACGGATCATGTTTATCCTTTGATCATCTGTCATTTTGTTAGAAGAAAGCATATGGATCCTTTGCTCTGTTTCTAAAATAGATTTGGAGGAAGTGAGGAATTAATCTTAACCTTAAACACATTGAGCCCAGTATTTCCTATCCAACTGCAGAATGCACTATCTAGTTTCCTACACCTCGCCCTTGCTAAGTTTAGGTCCTTTGGGCCAGCTGTTAAGAAGGAAAAGAAGGGGGGAGGGAACGTTGCTTTAGATGGATAAGGCACTGCACTGTCCATTATCAATCCTGGCTTATTTCCTCACTGCTTCATTTCCCATTCCCTACTGTGACAGAACTGAGCAAGACCAGAGATAATAACTCTTGTGATTTTTCAGACCTTTGTTCCAAAATGGGATTGGCACCGAGTTCCACTTTGTTGTTAGATACAGTCAGCCCATCCATGACGTATGTCTTGCCCATCTTGGTACTCTCTAGAAAAGCAAAGTTTGGCCTCGCTTTTTGGAAAATTGATGCTAACAAGGGAGGCTCCTAGCACATCTTCAACTCACCTGCCCTGCACATAGATGGGAGCTGGTGCTGAGCCGCAACATGTGGAGAATTTGTGTTTTAAAAATTTTCTTCTTTAAGTTTAATGCTGCTAAGGTGACTGACTTTGCAGGCAATTCAGTCAACACTCTTCAACTTTCAAAGACAGTGAAGCTATAGCTATTGCAGATGGTGGCCCTTATGCATGGTGTTCTGCTCCATAATTAGCACCCAGACCTGGCTCATGATGAGTGTTCAGTAAGTGCTTTGTGAATTGAACTTGAATTAGTATCTAAGTGTCTGTTGGGCTGCTGGTGGCCCTCTAGTACAAGTGAGCTGGTCCCCGAGTGTGGATCTTCCCAGCGCATTTCAGTGGAGGGGCTGCCCCTGCCCTGCTTCTCCCCACCTCCCTTCAGCCTGCTGCCCACTCATTTCCCATGCCCTCTGCCAGAGCAGGCTTCTGCTTTCCACACGGGCATGGAGAGAATCAGAGCGCTCCTGGCAATATCTCTGGGTCCCACGGCCTAGCGACATGGCAAAACTTGGTGAAAATTTGTATGAAATGAGCCGTGTGAAGGAAAAATAACTATGAAAAATCTCCTGCCATCCAATGAAATCAGAACTGCCTTTTCCCCTTTATTTGTAGAAATTTTAAAACACTCCTAATGACTAGGCAAAGATGAATACAATGAACACGTGTCACCATCATCCAGCTTCAACTGCTGTCCGTTTTTTGCTACTTTCATTTATGAACTTCTTCCAGTTTTGTGTGTTTGTGTGTGAGAGTGAAACTTTGCCTTACGTAATGTGAGCTCTACGTATTTCCATCTCATTGAGGCAAAAATAAAATTTCGTAAGTGAAAACTTTACTACCGAGTCTTTTGTAGGGATGCCCTATTTTTAGGTCCTGGGATTGGCGGTTCCAGAATGTTTCAATTAAATGCTCGTAATGTAGAAAACAGCCTTTTTCCAAGGCCTCATGTCCCCTCCATCAGTGGCTTTCGGCCACTTCCTTCTGTCTGATTGAATTCTTAAACGTGTCCCTGGTGGGCTGCTGGTGGAGTTGTGTTGCTTTGTCAGTCTGTCTGCTTTTGGCATCCACACACAGCAAGTACAAGCTTCCTTTGGGCGTTTGAGACCATTGGAGCTCAAACTTTTCTTAATTGCTGTATTTTCAGTGAATGTTCTTTTGTCACAGTGCAATGACCCATTTTTTTTCAACCACAGAGCTGATGGAGATGGGCTGCCAAGTCACACTGGGGGACTGACTCAGAGACGGGAGCTGTGGGCAGAACCCTGCGCACATGATAACCCGGCTATGCGTGGTTTTTATGGAATACTTTCATCTTATAGATTGTAGTCTGCTATTGGTGCAGTTGAGAAAGATAAAGTGATGTCATCTGTTTTGATTTGCATGCTGATAAAATCGGAAAAATCAAAAGGAATCCATAAAATTACCAGACCATCTCATGAAAATTACTCCTTGACCAAATGTTTTTCCTTGGTTCTAACGACTGATGATGAATTTGAACAGATCAGGAGAGAATAAGCCTTGTCTTTGTGATATACATGCTTCTGTCCCTGCACAGTTTTCAATATGTCAGTCTTTTCCCCACTTAGATTAGAACAGACTCGACAGGATGATTTATACACACAGTCTGTTAAAATGGGACTTGGAAGAATGAGTTTCAGATGTGCCATGAAGTACGTGCAGCCCAAAGGAGCAGTAAAGTGATTGCAGTGGTCCTCGGCCTGCTCCCCCAAGATCCTTTCCTTGTCCTTCCCTGGCAGACTGTTTCCGTGGCTTCTCTGTCACTTGGCTCCCTGTTGAATTCAGCTAGTGGGAAGACTGAAGGGTGGGAAGAAGGGATAAGCCAAGTGCATTGCCTCAGTAGGAAGTTACCACAAACTTGTGATATAAACAATACAAGTTTAGTATCTTACAGTTGTGGAGGCCGGAAGTCTGAAATAAGTCTTTTTTTTTTTTTTTTTTTTTAAGATTTTATTTATTTGCGAGAGAGAGAATGAGAGACAGAGAGCATGAGAGGGAGGAGGGTCAGAGGGAGAAGCAGACTCCCCGCTGAGCAGGGAGCCCGATGTGGGACTCGATCCCGGGACTCCAGGATCATGACCTGAGCCGAAGGCAGTCAATTAACCAACTGAGCCACCCAGGCGCCCCTGAAATAAGTCTTACTGGACTAAAATCCAGGAGTTGGCAGGGGCTGCCTTACTTCTGGAAGCTCTAGGGGAGATCCCGTTTCCTTTCCTCTTCCAGTTTCTAGAGGCTGGAGATTGGGGTGTGGGCACATGGGGGAACCTGTTTGCTTTGGGCAATGATGTGAGAATTAGCAGAGGCCCCACCTTGTCTCCTTGTCCCTCCCTCTCTGGGCCAGGATGTGCAACAAGGTGGAGCTGCCGGAGGGATGGCAGTGATTTGAGCTACATGGGGCCTCTGGTTTAGACCAGTCCAGCATCTCAGTGCAGATATGAATAGCTCCCTAACCAAAGGTTCTGTTCTATGAAAAAGGACTCTTGAAGACAAGCTGTCAAAGCATTTGTGGAAAGTGGCTTTTTTTTTTTTTTCCCTGAAGCTCTTCCATTTACTTTCTGCATGATCTTGAACAAGTCATCTAGTTTTTCAGCCTCAGGGTCCTCATCTGTTAAAATGAGACAATCATACTTATGAACTTCAAAGGTCTGCATGAGGGTGAACAGGGGGTAATATATGGAGGAGAATCACTAAATAAATGTAAGTTTTCTACTGGCTAATTCTAAAAATACTGAGCACCTCCCATGGGCTGGTTACTGTCCTAAGTTCCTTCTCTTGTGGAATTTTCTGTCTATTGTGAAGATAGACATTATTCAAATAATAACACTAACGTATATCTAGAAATAAGCATGGCTTGAAAGGTACACGGTTTTTTGAGAACATATGAAAAAGAAGTCTGACTTTAACCAGGGGTTCAGGAAAGTGCCTGGGCTGTAATTTGAAGGATGAGCAGGAGTTAATTAAAAATTAAATGTAAAGTAATTGGGGGAACAGCAGGTACAAAGGCCCTGGGGTAGGATGGCATATGTTGTCCAAGGCCATGAAAGAAGCCCAAAGAGCAAAAAGAAAGTACAAGATGAGGCTGGGGAGGAAGGTGAGGCCAGACCATGCAAGACCTTGGCAGGATTTTAGTTCTTAGGCAAAAGCCAATGGGGAGACAATGAAGGATTTTAGGCAGTGCATGTGTGTCTGTGTCATAGCTTTATGATTTAGCAGATCGCTCTGGCTACTGCATGGAGAACAGATTGGAGAGGGTCGAAAGAGAAGATGAGGGGAGACCAGCTGGAGGGGACTGGCATGGCCTAAATCAGAGCCTGGGTGATAGCTTGGATTAGGTGAGCGCGGAGACTGAAGGAGAAGCGGGGTCTCGGCTTGCACCTGGGGTGAATGGTGGTACTGTTCTCAGAGGCAGAGGGAACTAGAGAGAGCTCATACTGGATGGGGACCAAGCATGAATTCGGTGCTGGATATGCTGAGTGTGAGGAGTCTGGGTGACAGCCAAGAGGAGAAGTTCCATTAGCCACTCAGGAGAGGTCCACTCTGGAGTTAGAGCTTTGGGCATCATGGGCTTATCAATAGTAACTACTTGGGCATAGACAAGATTGTCTTTCAGACAAGCTAACGTGTAAGGAGGGTTTATTCTGTGCCGGGCACAATTCTAAGCACTTTACCTGTATTAACTCATCTAATCTCCGTAACTGCCCTTTGAAATATTTCCCCTATTTTACAGATGAAGACACCGAGGCAGCAGAGTGTTTGCATACTTGCTCGAGGTAAAACAATTAGTGAGTCTTGGGACCAGGGTCCAAACCCAGGCTGGCTCCTGTACTAGTGTCACTAGCCGCTTCACCACACTGCCTCTCTGCACCAAGGCTCATGGCTCCTTCCTAGGATGCAGACTGTTCTCATACACACGCTTTCTGGCAAAAGCTGTGCCGTTTATTTTCAGGGAGCTACAGATGTTGGTGTTTCTGGTTGCCATGGTTTGCATAATATGCATTCCTCACCTGCTGGAATCCTCCTGCTTTGAGTAGCTGCTGCCAGAAGGCACAAATACGTGCCGGCAGCAAAGCAGAGCACGTGCAGAAGAGGGTGAGGATGAAGAGAGGCGCGCGGCAATTGCCCTCTCAAGCAAAAACATGTTCGAGATGCCTCGGGGCTGCCAAACGGTTCCGCGTCTCTCCACGGAGGGAGGCTGACCCCACAAACAGGCAGCCACTGTTTGCAGTAAAACCAGGATCGTTAATACTTACAGCCCAGGAAAACTTGGCCCTGAGGTTAAACAATGAGTTGTCTGCATTTCACGTTGCCAAGTGAAAAAGGCTCACCAACTTTACCTAAAATCCTAATGGCGCTTTAGCGCAGCACAGGCAACTTCAAAGAGCAATTGCCTCCAGTGAGTGGGTGTAGTTCCACGCCCCCAAGAGTGGGGGGAGGGTGAGCCTCACATAAGTTGTAGAAGCTCTTGATCAGAGCTACAGACGGGCGGGTTCTGAGTGCAACGCGCTTCATCCTAAGAGGGGGCCGCGTCCTTTCCCGCGGTGTTGTTGCAGTTGCCAACTGGTTCAGCCGAAGGCAGCCTAATGCCCCATACAGCGATTCAGTAAGGATGAAGCAGGGTCACGGCGGACGGCCCCGTTGCACAGCTGCAGAACATTACGTAGGGCACGCGGTGTGCCGGCCCCTGCAGCAAAGTGCCCCATGCGCCCAGCCTGCTAAAGATGCAGCGGCGAGTGGCCGGCCTGCACCAGGAACACAAACGCTCACCGTGTTCCTGTCCGTCACACCCACTTGGTCCTTGTGCTTGGGATGGGTCCCACTGCCTCCTGGCTCCCTTCTTCACGGCACTGCCGAGCAGGTTGCTTAAGACATCATTTCAGAGACCGGAAGGCAACCGGAAGTAGTGAGCTCACATTCAGAGCAACATTCGGGAGCTCGCATTCAGGCACCTACTGGGTCTCTTTGCAGAAGGAACTTCAAAGAAGAAGGAGACACAGATTTGCCCTCAGGGGCCTGGGGTCTAACGGGGATGTGATTATCAGTGATAAACCTCATGCATTCAGAAAAACTGGGAGGCTTCTGAAAACGGGGTGTCAGGGTGGATATTCCAGGTATAGAAACAAACTCCCTTGGCAGCCGTAGGTTTTAACCTAATACGTGACTGCCTTCATGGTAACTTGAGCTGTCTCCACACAGGATGAGTTGTCTCATGAGAGAGTACACTTCTGTGGTGTTTGTATAAAGAGCAGAAGACCACAGGTTAAGGGGGTTCTTACTTTGAGGTTTGGACTTCACGCCCTGCAGAGTCCTCTTCTACTCAGTTTCTGTTTTTCAAGCCCTTCAAGATGACTCCTCCCCTACCCCCAGAACGTTTTGGCTTACTAAGAAGAAAGGTGAATGAAAATATGCAGAGATAATTTAAGAGTTTAAAAAGTTTTTTTTTTTTTTTTGTATTGGGAGACTAAATGAATATGCAGCATTCTCTAAATATAGCGTTCTATGTAAATTGACACTCTTTTCATAGAAATAACTTTAATAGAATTGAGTGATAGGATAGTCAAAATTATTTTTAAATGTTCCAAAAAGATGGAGCAAACTGCATGGTTCATATGGCCAAGTAGGATTTTTAAGAATATGGTTAAGTTATTGTTTTTTAAAATAGGCAATACAAGCACATCTTAAATAATTCAAATATACCAAACAATCCTGCCTGCCACTTCGGTCCTCTAATTCCCTAGGGAGCCTCCCCAGGGGCAACCGCTGTTAACAGCTTCTTATGGATTTCTCCAGAAAGAGATATACCTAAACAAGCATGTGTGTATGCAGCATGCTCTGCACACTCTTCTAAAGATTATATTTTGAAAATGTTTCTGTATCATTGCTTAAGTATATGTAAAGCTGCAGAAGATTTTGTATATTATATATTTATCTATAGTATATATTTTTGATATATCTGTATGTGTAGATAGAATATGCTATCATTAGGTACTATATAGTATAATAGTGTATAATATAGTACATTATAGTGTATAGTAGGCAGTATGCCTTGGTATATACTAGACTCTGCGTAGTAGTTCTTTGTATCCATGTTCCGTAATTCATTTAACCTTGGACTGGTCTAGTTGTGACACCACTATCATCTCCCTCCTTTCCGATTAGAATGTAAAACTCCACAAAAGCAGGGACTTTGTCTCATTTGTACCCAAAACCCACATCACTCAGAACAGTAGCTGGAATGTGGCAGGTATTCAATAAATATTTGGTAAAGGAGTGAATAAATTGCAGGAAAAATATTTGTTTAAATTTACTTAAAAAAAACTTTTATTAACAACCAACAAATTTTAAAAAATTGTTTCTATTATAGCAGCAATATATCCTCATTATGATATTTGGAAAAAATCAGGAAAATAGAGATGTTAAGAATCATAGTCCAGGGGTCCCTGGGTGGCTCAGTCGGTTAAGCGTCTGCCTTCGGCTCAGGTCATGATCCCGGGGTCCTGGGATCAAGTCCCGCATCGGGCTCCCTGCTCAGCGGGGAGCCTACTTCTCCCTCTCCCTCTGCCTGCCGCTCCCCCTGCTTGAGCTTCTTCTCTCTCTCTGTCAAATAAATAAATAAAATCTTAAAAAAAAAAAAATCATAGTCCAGTTGCTCAGAGGCTACCACCGTTAACATTTTGGTATCTTTCCTGTCAGCTTTTCCTCTATATACATTTTAATGTAGCTGTGATTTCATTTCTCCCATAAGTTTTTATCCTGCTTTCTTTCTGATAGCATTCTAACATATACATTTTTATTCAGTTTGCTAAGAACTTCATAAGCATATTTTGAAATGGTTACTCTATAAAGGAGATACGTTTTTAATTATTCACATTCTCTTCTGTCTTCTTTTCACATTGGCCAAGGTACTTCCTGCTCGGTGTGGGAGTGATGTCAGGAGCAAGACTGAGGTAATATTAGACTTTGACATGCAAATAGGATTAGGCTACAGGAGAAAGGATTTGCTATTCCTTTGGCCAAAGCCCTTTCTGGAAAGTTACAATCAAGCCTGGATGACCCAGACCACAGAGTTCTCCTGTGGCATAGAGAATATGCTCCTTTGGGCCTCAACAGCAAAGCATGAAGCTTGCTGCCCAGTGGATGCCAGGCTATGTTTAAGACAAAGGAAGCAAAGTAAAAGTTTTCTCTCTCTTTCCGTCCCAGATGCAGGTAAGGGAGAGAGAGGAGAGGGGAAGGGAAGAAAGTGAAAGAATTAAGTGTGGGTCTCAGTTTACTGTGCATTTTATAACTGGAGGGAGCAAAGAAGCTCCAGGAAACCTACCCCGTCCCCCACCTCCCACCCCCTGTCACTTATCTTTAAGATTTTAGGAGGAGACTTCTGTGCGTGGTAGGGTTGCTCTGGCTGATTAAGAAGAAGAGCTACATGGTCATATTGCACCCAGAAAAGGGTCCAGTTGCCACTTTCTGGAACACCCCTCTATTCCCAGAGGTATCCATACTGAGTTGAAAGCCAGTGAGCCTGTGTGGATTGTTGTGGTGGAACAAGGTAACCCAGCAGCAATGCCTGGGGGTGGACTGTAGGCCAGGGGCTAGATGGGGTCTGTGACAGCTGCTTAGGGGTGTTCAGCCATCAGAAGCCAAGGCAAGGCCTAATCAGCCAAGGTGCACATAGAGCTTTGGCAAAGCCAAGAGATGAAGTTGAGCTAAACTAGCAGCAGTCTCCATCAGCGAGTGTTGACAAGCCACAGAGCAGCCTTGGGTCTGCTCCAGAGACCAGAGGAGGAAGCAACACTGTGCTTGAGGACACCTTTTCATTTTTGCTGCCAAAAGCACAGATAGGATGCCCCCATATAGTCAGATGCCATCTTAATGAGAGAAGCAAGGGAAGCAGAACTATGTAAGAGATTTAACCTTTTAACCAAGGAGGCTGAATACCACCTAAATTATCAACGCAGCCTAAACTTTAAATCACATCAGACAGTGAATTAATCTCCCCCCCCCCCAACTAATCAGTGGAGTAAAACCAGAGGAATTAGAGGTTAAATAAATGATGACTACAGCTTCTTGCATATACGGGTTGAAATGAGATTTATATTTTGTGATCCCTACTGAATATACTACTTCATTGAGTGACTGAATCATAGTGAATTTACCCATTCCCTTCTGGTTGGAATTGAAGTTTCTCTAGTTTGGCATTGTTAGAGATGTCGTATGAACAACTTTATGCATTTAAACTTGTGGCACACAAGAACAAATTGTTCTTCAATTAACTTTAAAATGACATTTTTGCTGGGAATATAGGATAGCTTATGTATGAGATCTAAGCCTCCATATAACAAGGCAACACCTTGCTTCTTGTAGTGGAAGATGAGCCCATAATAAAGTGGATTGGTAAGAACCAGAGTAAAAAAAGATAATTGACCTTCTCTGCATTATAAATGAAAAGAATTTTTGGATTATGGGATTGAGAGAGAAGAGAGATGAGGGTAAAGCAGTCCATTCTGAGAAGGGGTGAAGAGACTCCTAGGAATAGAGATATCAATCCAGGAATTTTAAGTTGCCTGTCATGTATGTCCTGCCATTGCCCCCAACTTTGACCAAGTCTTCTATACTCACCAATACCTCTCTGATGGTTTTATTTATTTTGTTGGTTTGTTGATTGGGGGTGATGAAAATTAAGCAAAGGGGTTGAATTCAATATCTGGGTCAGTATGAGGAGGAATTGGGACCACACAGGTGAGATGATCTATGATGATCCTTGAAATGAACATTTCAGGGCCAGTGGGAGCTCAGAGCTGGAAGTGACGACAAGAGCTTCAACTTCCTTGGTCCTAGCAATTCAGAAATGTTGGGAGGCCATGGAAATTTCCCAATTAGTGGAACAGGGAATTGAATCAACCTTGTGTATTTATTAGGGGGACACTAGTTGACAAACTGTATTTATGTATATCTTTGCCATCATCATCCAATGGAAAGGGGGGCTTCCCCTCGCTTGTGTTAGAGATCCCCTCCTCTCTAGTGTCCTCTGTGGCAGAACAGATCCATCATCAGCCTATTAGAGGATAAAAACAATAGCAGGTGGGAGAGAGTTCATGGAAGAAACTACATATGGGGATATAATTACAGTAGCTTACATTATTTATTTTAGGTAGCATAAGTTAGTAGGCTAATTGGCTCTTCAAGACTGCAATTTCTCCCTATTCCTATCCCTACTCTAAGTTATTTTAATCTATTCTTGTCAAGGAAGAAGCATAAAATTTGTAGGGACCTTGGGTCTGCTGTTTGGTTCCAGGTTGAAACTGGTCTCATAGCTATTTAAACTTTAGCAAATTTCCTGGACTCTTCCTCAGTTGAGAAATCTCTCAGAACAAGTTGTTCTCTTTCGTCAGCACGTACCTCTTTCTTACTTTAAGAAGAGCCGTGTGTGTTCTCTATCTATGCCCATGAACCCTTTCTAGAGGTCTTGCTTTGGTCACTTAACACATTTCTTTTGTGGTGGCCTCATGAATTGCCTGCCTGCCCCCCACCCTTCTATTTTCTCACCTTTTTGTTTCCTCTTTTTGCTTCATTTCCTCTCAATTTTGCTTAGGCTGTTTGCTCACCATCCTTATTGCAAGAGGTCAAGCCTGCCTGGCCCACATCTGTGTTCATTATCAGCACAGTTAAGCCCATATTTGATCTTACAACTCTCTCATAGCAAAAATGGCTTACAATGTAGCACAGAAGTGTTTGGGGAGACAGACTTTCCTCCAAGAATCTTAAACATTGAGAGGTAGGAAAGTCATCACAGCATATGATTAATAGAGTATGAATAGGGCTATCAAAACAGGCTGAACATATTGCCAATGAAAGGAGATTATAGATTAGCACCAAAAAAAGCAGTAAATTTAATTTAAAACATGACTAAATTTTATAAACTGCTAACATCCCAAAACAGAATTTCCAAAGCTAGACTCCATTTCAAATTCCTTTACTCTTGACTTGAGCATTAGCTGTACTTGGCAAGCAGGCTGGGAGTTCAAGGCCCTGCCCGGTACCACCAGATGCCTTATATCAGCCTGAAAGCACGGAGTTGAAAACAGCCTGATAACCTGACTGTAGGCAGTCTGAAGCTTTGCATAAGGTATAACATGAGGCTCGTGGGAGAAGGACGATAAATCTCATTAGCAGACTGCCCCTGCTTTCCAGAGGCGGAAAATGGGAATAGAGAAAATATGGAAACGAGGTGGGGGATACCACAAGTAGAAGCTACTCTTGTTGGGGCGCCTGGGTGGCTCAGTCGTTAAGCGTCTGCCTTCGGCTCAGGTCATGATCCCAGGGTCCTGGGATCGAGCCCTGCATTGGGCTCCCTGCTCAGCGGGAAGCCTTCTTCTCTCTCTCCCACTTACCCTGCTTGTGTTCTCTCTCTGGCTGTCTCTCTCTGTCAAATAAATAAATAAAATCTTTAAAAAAAAAAAAAAGCTACTCTTGTTGCTTTCACCTTCAGAAATGAGAAGTTGGAGTATATTTGAAGGGTGGGAGCATGGAGATTGATAGAAAAAAAAAAAAGCAACAACAAAACCCATTATTACTCTGTAGAGCAAATATTCGCAGGAAGTTTTCCCGGGTTGAGACATCTCTGCTAGGCTAAGTTCAAAGGAGTGTTTTTCAATTGGTGAACTTTTTTCTTTTCCTTCTTCCTCTTAGCACAGCACCTCATGTTTAGTGAATGCATTGAAGTCTTCATACTTTAATGTGCTTTAATGTTTCAGTTAATGTGATGTTTAATAATAAGATCAAACTACATATGGATAGAACTTGATGCATTAATGGTATCTTTCACGACATACAGTAGCTCATGTCATCACAACAACCAGGAAGGTAAACAGGGCAAGTACCATCCATCTCATTCTACATAAGAGGAAACTGAGACTCAGGGATTCATTTGCTCAAGGTTGAACTACTGCAAGAGATAGAATCGAAACCCATGTTTTCTGATTTGGAAGCACTTGCTTTCCTACTGTTAGATCTCTATTCACACAGGCTTTCTGCCCCGGGTAATAAGAATTTAATGATATGAGCTCTTTTCTTGACCTTGGTTGTATTTGTCTTAGTATAGAATATGTAAATGGATTTTCTTCCTCTGACTGTGGCATCAAGCACTTATTCAACCAGCATGTTGAACATCTGATAGAGTCAGGCCCTGAACTCAGCTCTGGGACTACAAAGACCAAGAAGATGTAGCCTTTGTTCTTAAGTTGCTTATTGTTTATCCCAGGGGACATGACCATGGGAAGATAAGTTACAAAATTATTTAATAGATACCCATAGAGATATATGAACAAGAAGATATGGAAACACTGAGGACACAGCATCTAATTTTACTTGGGGGAGTTGAGAAGGGGGCAATATTAGAGCTTTGTCTTCGAGGAGGAGAGGGGTCTGCCAAGCAGAGGAGAGGGGAAGAGTGTTCTAGGGAGAAGTTCTAGAGCATGTATCACATGGAATGAAGAATGCGCACAGTGGTCTGAAGCATGCTGTATGTGGTAGGGAGGTAAGGCTGGATAGGGTAGGAAGGGGAGACTTGTAAAGATCTTTGTAGGTCAAGCTAAGCAATTTGTGTTTTATCATGTAGGTACCAGGGGATGTACCATGGTCGGGTAGCTCTGGCTGATTAAGAAGAGCTATGTGATCATATTGCACCAGAAAAGGGTCTGGTTGTCCAGGGGATTTTAAGCTGATAGTTTGATGTGTAGAGGAAGATTCAACAAGATGGGCATATTGATATTAACCCTTTGGGACTCAGTATAACTTGTTTGAAAATTAATTTTTATACTTGTAGTGTGGTGGTTCTCAAATGTTGGTATGTATCCAGAGGGCTTGTTAGAAGATGGATTACTGGAACCTACCCCCAGAATTTCTGATTCAGGAGGGCTGGGTAGGGTTGGAGAATTTGCATATCTAACCAGTTCCCAGGTGATACTGATGCTGCTAAGTCCAGAATCACATTTGAGAACTATTGCTTTGGGGAAGGATTCTTTGCCTGGAGAGGACCTAATTTATTAACAAAGCAAAATTAAAACAAGAGGTATTTATTCAGGTATTTGAGATTTGATAAAGGTTTTCTAAAAAAATTCTGAACCAAGGATTGCACTCATCATTAAATAATATAAAAAATAGAAGAATGCATGAGGCACGGTGTTAAATGCTTATGCAAAGGAAGCATTTAATTGGACATGGTTCCTTGCTCTTGGAAGTTCATGATGATGTCTTGGGAAAGGCTGCAATGGATAACTGACCATCCTTCAGTTTATCTAGTGGACCTTCTCCTGTTTTTATTCCAGAAAAGACTCAGAAAACAGAACTGTAGCTGAGATTGAAGTTGTCATAAATTCTGAGATTTTCACCAAAATTATTTTGTTGCGTTGGCGAAATTTTGGGCCGGAAGGAGGAAATGTGCAGCAATCACAGACCATCTTATCGTGTGACAAAATCGTCTTATGACTAAGAATCATCTGACAATTAATTGAGCAGAGATAAGAAAAACCAAGAGCTGAGTAATAAGAGGAACACCACCATTTGGAGTGGGGAACTGGATCATGTAATAAATGTAAGACACGGCAGGGCTTTTTGTTTGTTTCTAAAATAGATGCCTCTAGAATTCTTTGCTTCAACCTCTGCTCTAGAATGTAGTATCCTTTGTCTCAATTGTAGACAGCCTCTGAATGTGACATCGGTGGGTTTTAGTCGAGCCTTCCAGCGTCTGCGGCAAATAACCCTTTCTTGACCTTCAGTCTGCTTGCTCATTCTGGGGAGTCTGTGTCATGAAATATTGATAGAGAAGATTACTTCAGAGCAACGCATACAGAATGAATGATTCTTCTTTGATGTGTTAAGCCATCTTCCTGCCTTCAAGATTGTGAGGGAAAAAATAGCCATTAGAAGAAGCCATTCTTAGCAGGACTCCTCACTTGATTGGCACTTGCACTTAAATACACAGGACAGGTCTCGGGCCTCTCTTCTCCTAAGTGGCACTAACCCAGCTCTCTCCACTGTAACACCCTGATGCCCTGGCACAGGCGATTGCTCTGTTTGCAGTGTGTGAGAAGACACCACGGTCCATCTGGATTACTCCAGTCCACTCATATCTCACCTGCCTGCCTCTGATGGCCTTTGTGTGTCCTCTGCTCTCTTTGGATGGGGTCGTTTCCAATTGCTGTGCCCAGACACACAATGGACTCGAACCCATTACGGGTATAAAGCCAAACTTTGATTCGCAGGTGAAAATAATTTTTGGCTACAACTACATAGAACCATAACAACAATGGCGGCAGCAGCAACTCACTTTTCTATGACCCTCCCTAAGAGCCAGGCACTGCCCTAAACACTTGACATATATTAATTTATTGAACCCACATGAAAGATCCAGTGAAGTGCATTCTATTATTATCCCCTTTTCAGATGAGGAAACTGAGGCCCAAAGAGGGTAAGGAACTTGCCTGATTCCGCAGATACCAAGTGGCAGGGTTGCGCTTCAGAATTTGTGCTCCTGACGCATCCTGCCGAGGATGAAATCCATGTTCTTCCAGTTAGATGTTCACTAAGCTAATTCCTGCTCATTCTTCACGATCAGCTCACCTGTCCTCTTCTCCGCAGCTCTGCCTGCTTTCCTTCCCACTCCTTCCCTGACGAAGAAATTGCTGCTTTCTCTGTGCTCCAGTAATCCCTCCTATACACCTCAGTAATAATGCTCATCCCGCTGAGGCTGATGCAGTAATCATGCCGATAGCCTGAGAGTGAGCCTGTGACTTGCTCTTCTATTTCCTGTGAGCTCTAAAGAGCTCTTGGCCCTCTGTGATTCCTGTTGTTGAGGGGGAATTCTGACATCTCGTGTATGATTTTTAGAAGGAAATTACATCTCACTTCAAATACATTTTGAAACCTGACCATTTGAGTCCTGAATCGAATTTCATGAAATTATGCAAACAATATGAACAGAATGGCCAATATATACTTTGACACTGTATTAGGTCAAGGGATACAACTGTGAGCAAAGCAGACACAGTCCCAACATTACGGACCTTAGTGACTAGTGTGGGAGGCCGATTACCTAATTATGGCGGTGGGGACCGGATATTGTAATAATGTACAGTAGAGGGGCTAGCTTGGCCTGTGGAGGAAAGCTTTCCCTGAGATTGTGGTATCTACACTGAGGCCTAAGGGGAGAGTAAGAATTAGTCAGGTGAAGAGGGTGAGAATTACATTCTGTGCTCTGACTTGCTTATAAAATGGCAATGTTCTCGCCCACCCTGTAGGTCCTTATATTCTTTTTTTTTTTTTTTTGAAGATTTTATTTATTTGACAGAGAGCGCACAGGCAGAGGGAGAGAGGGAGAAGCAGGCTCCCTGCTGAGCAAGGAGCCCCATGTGGGACTCGATCCCAGGACCCTGGGATCATGACACAGGCCAAAGGCAGCCGCTTAATGGACTGAGCCACCCAGGCGTCCCGTCCTTATATTCTTTTAAGACTCAGATAAAATTCTGCTTTCTTCAAAACTTTCTCTGAATAGTTTAGCTTTATGACTTATTTCTTCTGGACTTCTATATTCAATAACTTTAAAAAATAAATGTGAACCTGAGGAATGGGGCCCATGTCTGAGATACTGCCTTATTTCACAGAATCTTCAAAACAACCTCGCAAGTTAGGCGTTAATATCTTTCTTTTTTCAGATGAAAAAACTGAGGTTTGGTGAGGTTGGGTGATTTCCCTAAAATCTCACCATCAGCAGGTGTGAAGGGGAGAGGTGGATTTCACATTTAAGTCTGTTTGACTACTAGTTTTCACAACAGTTCTCAGAAGTAAGTATTATCATCCCCATTTCACAGATGGAGAGACTGAAGCCCCAAAAGACGATTGGCCCAAAGTCACAAAGCTCCTGAGTGTGGCAACATCAGGATTTCTGTTCACATCTTTTTGACTCCAGAGACGGCGCTGCAAAGGGCTGGTATTGAGGCAGGAACCTGTGGCCGGTACTCTCTCTGATCTGAGCCCACACACCACCTCTGTGACTGCTCTCTTGGGGCACAGTTAGGAGGCACTCTTGTGGCTGCAAGAAACTCCTGACTCTTGTTACCATGGGGTGGCCCATCCGTGGACCAGTGGCATCACCATTGCCTGGGAGTTTATTAGGAAAGGGAAATTTCAGGCCCTATCCTAGAACTCTGAAATCCGAATCTGCATTGTAACTAGATTCCCTGATAATCCCAGATGATGCTCATTAAATTTGGCAGAGCTCTCATCTAGAGTGTGCCTTAGAATTGCCCTTGCAATGGTACATTATGAAGGGTTGGCCTTCCTGGCCCAAGGATAGGTCATTTCTGAGACTCGTCGGACTTTCAGGGAGAGTCCTGGGGCTCTGAACTGAGCTGGATTTTCTTATTGAGTCCCAGGAGGTCCTGGAGACCTATGGAGACATAGTCCACAGTGGGCTTTTTGAACTGGTGTCCAATATATAAAGGGCCCCACTAGGATTGCTGTTACTTGCGAGCTAAATTTTTAGCTTGTGGCAGTTTTAAGCTACAGATTGAAATGAAAAACACACCAACTTACATGATGAATTATGACATCCTTGTGAGGAAAAGAGAGATAAATACTTTGCCCACATTAGAGAAAGTCTTGGTAGAGCCAAATAACATTTTCCATAAAACCTAGAAAATTTGTGGCAGGTCTGTAATTATGATCCTGTTTAGATGGCTCCCTTGTCTGCGTTCCAGCCGATAAAAGACCATAATAACATTACTGCATTTTAATGAAATCTGTCATCTTTATCTTTATAGTTGACTATTCCCTCTCATCTGTTTGTTTATTCAGTCATTCATGAACATTTATGGATGTTTGCTCTGTGCCAGGCACTAGCCTTTACAGAGAAAATTATATTTTTTATTGATCCGCACAGCAAAGACCTTAAAAGACTGAACAGTTTCATGCAGTAATAACTAGATGATTTCACTTATTTGAGAAAAAACTTGGCCCTATTTCCTCTTCAACTGGAAGGAAAGGACTTCACAAAGAGTGCTGTCACGGCATTGTGTATATTTGTACTTCTTGCTGGATCAAAATGAGTGCTGGTCAAAGCACATGAAATAAACATGCTGTTGGGTATGGTAAAGTCCTAGAGACTGGGATGGTCTCCTTCTCTGCTTTGATCAGATGTTCAAGACTACTTGTCCTTAATAAGAACCTGTTCCACTTAGGGATCATGACGTGGAGTGTGTGTGTGTGTGTGTGTGTGTGTGAGGGAGAGAGAGAGAGAGAGGGAGGGGGATTATGCTCATAAGTCCACACAAAGGCCACAACTGTCTGAATGGTTTGTTTTTATTTCCACTTCTCATGGGAAGGAGGCTCATTTCCAGCTCCGAGTGCCAGAGCTGACAGCAGGTACTGAGCATTCATTTTCCTCTCCAGAGTTTAGTCTATGGGACTGAAAACTGTAGTTGTAACATTAAACAGTTTAAGTGCAAGTCTCTGTGCCAAGTCCTGTGACAGAAGGGCTTCTCTAGTACACACCCATGAGGCATGGGGTCCAGAAGGCCTCTCCTTGTCTTTTAAAATTAGGTCTTGACTAATTTAAGAGTTTTTGTCATTTTGGGTGACTCCAGGCTTTCCAGATTGGCATGATGTGTGGCTTTGAAAAGATAGTCGACTCCAAGCCTGCTACGTCATCTGCCTGGGAGGTATTTACAGACAGAGCAAGCCAACATGGAAATAATGAATTAGCTTGCAATTCGAGTTGTGCTAAGTTTGTTTTGGATTTTATGAGTTAGTATGTGTGTGTTGTTTTGCTTAGAGGCCTGTTATCAGAATTTCTCTGTTGTGTTTTGTAACTAGAAGGTGACTACAAGCCCCTCTGTGTAGCAACAGTGTCCCAGAGGTGGAAGGTGCTAATCTAATCCCAGCCAGGCCACCAGCCCCCCCACGGAGAGCCCCAGGAACAGGAAAACTCCTGCTTCTGCCTTCCGATGATGTCTCTTCCATTCTCTTTCCTTTGTTCCTGCAACGACTCAAAATATGAGCATTACTTTTCAAGCAGAGGAAGTCTAGGTCACATCCTGTGTGCACAACTTGGCAGATGCTCATTCTCATTTTTTTCCCCTTATCTCAGATGGTGCTACAGCCTTCATTGTTTATATAACTCACTCATTTAATCATTCTACAAGCATTTGCTTGTTTTGCATGTACTGGGCACCATGACAGAAGCTGGGGATGGGAGGTGAATGAGACATCATTCCATTCTTCCAGAAGCTTACAGTTTCATTAAGGAGCAGGCACACAGACGATTAACAATAGAAGATTTAAAAAAAAAAAAAAAGCCTCCTTCTGGAGATATGTAGAAGTATGGACAGAGGAGGGAGCGGTCGGCTTTAGGTGAGAGGACTGAGGAAGGCCCCACCCACGGTGGAGGGGGTGCATTTGAACTGAATGGTAAACAATGAATTTCAGTTTGCCAGGCCAAACAAAATCCTGTTCTCATTAGGTGACTCTACCGTGGTAGTAGTCAATGACACTTCGGTAAGTCATGGTATCATGCTTTCTTTTTCTCTTAGCCAAACAGCCCTGCTGCCCATTATCGAGACCCCTCACTGAGTCATTTCAGAGAGGCGGCCAAGTGCAGCCACTCAGTGGTGGAAAGCACAGCCCTAGGAGTCAGAAAGACTGGAATCATAGCTCTGCTGCTTACGTCTCCCCAACTTTAGGAAATGTGCTTAACCCTTCAAAGCCTCTCTTACCCCCCTCAGTAAAGTGGCATAGTAACACAGATCCCATAGAATCTGTATGAAGCTTTAGTGAGATAATGAATAGAAAGGATTTAGCCCACTGGCATCTAGAAAGTCCTCAATAAATACTGCTATTATTATTTAGATACAAATGTTACTTCCTCCCTACCTGCTTCTCTAACCACTAGGTAGTGAGACAAGGGGCTGCCTTTAGAACAGTCTATTCTTGCCTATGATGTCCCCACTAGATGGTTGATAGGATGCATCTGGAGTCAGTGGTTTCTAATTTCGATACCTAGTTAGGGATTTAAACTTCAGAATTTTGACAAATTGGATCACTTCACAATAATTCAATTTATACAACATGGACAAAATCATAAACAGATTTACTGAGCAATCAAAACAAACATATGTAGCTCATTATATTCTTATGTTACCATGAACAGAGAGCAAGAATGTAAGCTGAGCTTTCACCAATTCCTCCTTACTTGGGAGCTGGCAGCTGATTGATGGCCAAGAGTAATAAGTCTGTGTTTCAGTCCAATTCTTTGGCCTCTTGGCCTTTGGTCAACTTCTTTTTATAAGCCATGTTATCCTCATTGATTCCATTCACTGAATTGACCATCATCTCATGAAGACAATTTTATTCACCTCAATGGGTTACTGTGGCAACAGATACTCTCTCCATCTTGCACAGTCCTTATAGACAGCTTCATTCATTCATCCACCCAGTCAGCCACTATTGAAATATCAAAGAGATAGAAAATACCTATTGTTGGAAACAGAGGATTCCTTGCCTTAAAGAGCTCACAGTTTGGTGGAAAAACAGAAAAACTACCCAGTAGTTACCACGGAGTGTGGTGAGTGCTCTAGTAGAGGTTAGGAAAAGGTGCCAGTGGAGAGAAGAGAGACACTTAGCACAGCTCCAGAAGTCAGCAAAAGCTTCCTGAGCAAAGCACTGAAGGAAGCAGGAGTGAGTCAGACTGGCAAGGGAAGGGAAGGACATTCCAGGCAGAGAGAACAGCCTCAGCAGATGTTTGGAGTCAAAGGAATCTTGACTTGGGCATGAACAGTGAGTAAACTGGTGTAGGTGGCCCATGGGACACAGGCAAGGGAATGGATGCCATGAAGATGGAAAGGCCAGCTGGGACAAGACCAGGCCATGCCAAGAAATTTTAACTTCTTACAAAAGATGATGAGGCCCTTTTGGACGATAATAGATGAGGTCAATTTTCTGCTTTGGGAGATCACTCTGGCAGCGATGTGAAGGATGAATTGGATAGGGGCAAGGCTGGAAAGGCAAGAAGTGGCAGTCATTAGACAAGAAATGAAGACCTGAACTGAAGTGAGGGCAATAGGGAAAGGAGGGTGGAGTTTGGGGGGGCGGGGTTGGGGGTGGAAGAGAAAGCTTGGAATGGGAATGCAGGGTGATCCTGGTGCTGATGAAGGAGAATGAAAACAAGAAGCAACTTTGGGATGGGTTGAGAACAGAAAGGACTGCTATCTTTCCTTCTTCCTTACTTTCTCATTGCCTGATGCAGTTGTGTCTTTTGCTTTTCTTTTATACCCCTCCCTCCTCCGCCCTCCTTCCCTCCCCCTTCCCCCTCCTCCCTTTCTTCCCTCCCTCCCTCTTCCCCCACCACTTTCTCTCTCTCATAGTCTTTGTTTTCCACACTCTGTGTACAAAAGATTCCTGTGATAGAAAAAGCTTGGTATTTAGATGGAGATTAGTCTGGATTAAAATGTTAACTTTGCTAGGACTAGCTTTCTAATCCTAGGCAAATTGTTTCATTGCTCCCCTCCTTCCTTTCTTCTGCGAAACAGGAATGACCATGTTGTGTGTAAAGAAGAGTGAACAGCAAAGGAGATGCAGTTGTCAGAGAGGGAGTTTTTGTCAGGAAAACAGAAATCACCCTGGGTATTTCAAAGAGTAAGGAGTTTAAGGCAGGAGACTGGATACTTAGGAAACATTTAGAAAGGCCAGAGGAGCAAAGTCCACTCTTTGAAACACTCTTTCCGGAGCTTTGGAGACACTATACTTTCCTACCTAGGCTGGATACTGTTACTATTATTGTTATGCCTGTTTTCCCAACCAAACACCAACTGAAAACTTTCTGGTAACTACTTTTCAGTATCCTTTACCACCTTTCCCTGACCACTAAAGGCAGAGACTCTCAGGGTTTTGTTCTAGATCCTTTTCAAGGACACTCCCTAAGTGAATTTAATCAATCCTAATTTTTTCATTTATTTTTTATGGTCCAACAACTCCCCAAACTACTGTGTCTCAAGCCCAGAATCTCCTTTGAGATCAAACTCATACATCCATTTTTTTTTTTTTTTTTTTTTGAGACAGAGCGAGAGCAAGAGTGGAAGATGAGGGTGGGGCAGAGGGAGAGGGAGAGAGGGAATCCCAACGCAGGGCTTGATCTCACAACCCTGAGATCATGACTTGAGCTGAAATCACTTAACCGACTGAGCCAGGCACCCCCATACATCCAATTTTATATTCTGTGTCCACTTGACTCTTTCACAGGATCCTCAAACTCAGCTTATATGAAACAGAACTCATGACCTATCCCTGTCTCTTCACTCTAATCTCTTTCTCTTCCAGATTTCCCTTTCTAAGAAAATGACCTCACCCTTCGCCCAGAGACTCATTCTGGCCTCTCCCTCTCCTACACTTCCCCTCTCCCACAGGCAACAAGTAACCTATCCTTATCCAGTCTACCTTGAATCTGACTACTGCCTTCCCCATGGCCACCACCCTCCTCTGATCCACTAAGCTAGATAAGCGTGATAAGCTCCCTTCTCCCTGCCTCCATGCACACCCACTTCAGTTCATCCTCCACATCAGGGCTGGAGTGATCCTTTGACGTCGGAAATTTGACCAGGTCATTACTTTGCTCAAACCCTTTGATGACCTCCCATTGCTTTTATTTTTATTTTTATTTTTAAAAAATTTTATTTTATTATGTCATGTTAGTCACCATACAATACATCATTAGTTTTTGATGTAGTGATCCACGATTCATTGTTTTCGTACAACACCCAGTGCTCCATGCAGTACGTGCCCTCTTTAATACCCATCACCGGGCTAACCCATCCCCTCACCTCCCTCCCCTCTAAAACCCTCAGTTTGTTTCTCAGAGTCCATAGTCTCTCATGGTTTGTCTCTTCCTCAGATTTCAACCCCTTCAATTTTCCCTTCCTTCTCCTCGTGTCCTCCATGCTATTCCTTATGTTCCGCAAATAAGTGAAACCATATGATAATTGACTTTCTCTGCTTGACTTATTTCACTCAGCATAATCTCCTCCAGTCTTTATTACAAAGCAGTGATCACCAAGACAGCATGGTACTGGCACAAAAACAGACATATAGCCCAATGGAACAGAATAGAGAGTCCAGATATGGACCCTCAACTCTATGGTCAAATAATCTTTGACAAAGCAGGAAAAAATATGCAGTGGAAAAAAGTCTCTTCAATAAGTGGTGCTGGGAAAATTGGACAGCTATATACAGAAGAATGAAACTCGACCATTCTCTAACACCATACACAAAGATAAACTCAAAAGGGGTGAAAGACCTCAATGTGAGACAGGAATCCATCAAAATCCTAGAGAAGAACATAGGCAGTAACCTCTTTGACATCGGCCCCAGCAACTTCTTTCAAGATACATCTCCAAAGGCTAGTGAAACAAAAGCAAAAATGAACTTTTGGGACTTCATCAAGATAAAAAGTTTCTGCACAGCAAAGGAAACAGTCAACAAAACAAAGAGGCAACCCACAGAATGGGAGAAGATATTTGCAAATGACACTACAGATAAAGGGCTGGTATCCAAGATCTATAAAGAACTTCTCAAACTCAACACCCCAAAAATAAATAATCAAGTCAAAAAATGGGCAGAAGACATGAACAGACACTTCTCCAAAGAAGACATACAAATGGCTCAGAGACACATGAAAAAAATGTTCATCATCATTAGCCATCAGGGAAATTCAAATCAAAACCACATTGAGATACCACCTTGCACCAGTTAGAATGGCAAAAATGGACAAGGCGAGAAACAACAGATGTTGGAGAGGTTGTGGAGAAAGGGGAGCCCTCTTACACTGTCGGTGGGAAAGCAAGTTGGTTTTAGTGTGTGCTTAGACATCCTCACCCGGACCTCCAGGCCCCGGGCAGTTCCTGCCTCCTCCACGCCTCCCGCTGGTCCTCTCTCACTGCTGAGTACCTGCTGTGCTCTGTGGAGTGTGTTCTCCCACTCTGCCTCCGCCCAGTTCCTCTTCATCCTTTGGTTTTACCTATTCATCTCTCTTTCAACTCACTGAGTTAGATTAGGTCTCTAATCTGTAACAACTTGTTAAAAGCTCCCCCCCTCCCCCAGCTAGAATGTAAGCTGCATGAGAGCAGGAATTTTTTCTCTCTTGTTTATCATCATAGCCTTAGTTCCTAGCACAAAGGAGGCATTTATTCCAGGAATTAATAGTACTGGATAAATGGTCATTCACACACACCCCTCCCCCACCTTCTCCTTCTCCCTTACTTCTTTTCTGTTTTGTCGCCTCCCATCCCTTCAAAGGCTAATGCCACTCTGCTGCTACTCCTCTTGTTATTTGTCCCCTTGCTTCCCTCCCCCCACCTCTCTTCTATCCTAGGGCAGCCAGCATTCACCCTGGCTGCTGTGCCTTAGTTAGCCCATGTTCTATTTGTCTTCCTGTGGTTCTTCTGCCTTTGAGTTTCCCTAAGAGGAAAAGCATTTATTAGTCTCTCAGGATGCCCCAGAGTTGAGGTCAGAAGGGACAGATTTCCAGCAGAGCACCAGATATGTCTCCCAGAAATAAAACCACCTTTGTTTTCTGTTGCCCTGCCTTTGTCTTAAAGTGGCCACCTCAATTCCAGGAATTGACCACCAATCAGACTTTGATGTTCACCCTCATTCTAGAGCAAAGAACACAGGCATATGACTTAATTTGTGTCCTGCCTTCTTTCTAAGATTATATAAAGCAACAATATAAAGTTAATAAGATAGAAAGAACTACTGAGACCCTTCAAAGAGAGAAGGAAGCAAATGTACTGAACTTGAGGGCTAAAATATTTAGTTGGCACTAAGCTCCCCGGCAGCTAAGGCAAAGGGGGAAACTATATAAACAATAGCTCTCACTGTCAGAAAAGAGCAAACGTAGCAATTCATTGGAGCAACATTTTAAGAAATCCCACCTTGAGATTTCACTTTTTTGTGGCATACTGATCACTCCATGTGTTCAATTCAATTCAGTTTCACAAACATCCTTCCGTAGCTACTGTGGGTCAGGCACTGTACTAGGTACTAAAGGTTCAAAGACAAACCGGACATCATATCTGCTTTTGTAAAAGTCATCTGAATGATTTAAAATTCAAGTATCCCATGGCTTTGTCTTGTTTTATAGTTACTTTGTAAACATAATGATATTTACATTTTGATCATTACATAATGATATTTATATTTTGCTCCCAAAACATATAAAACTGACTTACATGTGGTCAGAATTATGAAGTCCCTTTCTCTATCTCTTGATAATTCCCCAATTCTACCACACTGGAACCAGAATAATCATTTGAAAATGTAAATGTGACCATTTCTTGACTTTGCTTAAATTCCATCGATGCCTGTGACTGCTTTGGTTCTGGGACACTTTCTTTGTCAATGGAGTGCCTTGGATGGAGTGGAACATTTAGGGCTATCACCTGTCTTCTTGGAAGATACTTTCCTAAATGGAAGAGTTTCCTGAATGCAAGGGAATGAGGGTTGACCTCAGAAAGGCTGATGGGTGCACTCTTAGAACTGACATCCTTTACAGTTTTCCCAGGTGCTGGCCCTGAATTTTTGCTTCATGTGGGATCAATTTTCTGGTATCCTATATGTAAACTCTGCAGACTGTAAGTTTTCTCTTCATGGCGGCCAACAGAGTGCTTGTCTTTCCCAACTCAGGACTCAGCTTTCATCATGGTTCTTACTCTGAGCCCCCGAAGCTCAGATCTTAACAAATCTACTAGCAAACAATAATATGGCCTTCTACATTATCTAATATGGGCCCTTAAGTTGTAACTTCATGTAGCTCTGTTCTCACTCCTCCTGCAGGAATCCAATGACTAGGAATCTGGGAAAAGGATTCCAAAGGGGAGAATCAGTTCTCTTCTGGAGAATCGCTTTTGCAGAGTGAAAATCTTACCTCCACCCACGCTGCCACTCTGCACTCCACTGGTGACTTGTCAGTTACTGTCCTGCATTCACGAGAAGCAAGACATTAAAATGAGTCTCTTTTGCCTCGGTTTATACTGTGGCTCCAAGAGAGTGGATGCAATTGCTCCCCAAACAGAGTAGGGTACTAGGTCACCCAAGCAGGATATACGAAGGAGAACTGAGAACAGGGTTTGCAACTGTCAGATGACCATCCAGCTCCAAAAAAGGAGTGGGAGATTGTTGGCAGAATTTCTTTGGAGAGAACTGTTAGTGTGCTATAAAGTCTGAATCTTCCCCATGGAGGAGGGGTGGGCATGAGTCCCTTCTCTTTAACCCTGGTGAGAAAAGCTTCAAGGAAATCACTCAGAGAGCTGGACCTGTGTCCCCTGGAGTCCCTGGGGGCACTGAGTTGATGCTGGACCTGTGACCAAGAAGCATAAATGTGCAAGGCAATGGGACCCCAACAGAGAGTCTGTGTGGCATAAAACTAGAGGCTCGAAGGGTCTTGTAAGCAAGTGCTGAAAGAGGAATAGCCTTCCAAAGGAACAGAAAGTGAGAAATCCCAGGAAATAAGAGGAGGAGGGGATGTCTCTGAAGAAACCACTAACGTGTCCCAGAAAGAGGCAACTTTGAACATCTGTCAATACCAGTCAGCTCTAAACACCCACCACTGTCAGAGGAAGCCTGTGCCGGTCTCACCAGCATCTGTCAAATGAGGCTTTGCTTGCCTGCACATCTCTGTACTCACCCCCCGCCACCACATCAACCCTGGACCAGCCAAGAGCATCCACGTGAGAAGGAAGAGAGGCAGAGAACTAAGGGAGCCAACCCCACCCCCTCTTCTCATCACAGCCTTCCCTCCTTCAGCAGGTCTAAATCAGGAAGGAGAGAAACTTGGATTTTGAATGAAATCTGAAGTGTTGGTTATTACAGGGAACTGGACCTATTAATGATTGAAAATCAGACTTTGCAGTTAAAAGCAAATAGAGGACTTTATTATCTAGTGATAACTGAAAAATATGTGCCTAAGATTTCATAAAGAGGTAGGGAAAAATCCAGGTCCGCAAAATGTGTTTGAATGGGCTGTGTGGGAAGGGAAATTGCGCTTAATTGTCCCTACAAGTCCTCTTATTCAGTGTGTGCTTGGATGACCTCAGCCCTGGCTTACTCTCCTCCTCCTCACATGACTCATTCATCATCCTTGGTGATGGCACCATCGGTCGTCCAGCAAATATCCACTCTTTTCCCTGAACTATTGGTGCTGGGTTTTTTGGCACCACGTGACTTATCTCGGCCAGTGTAATGTTAGAGGACATTGTGAATATACCTGTAGGCTTTGGCCTAGCTCTCACCATGGGGGCTGCATGAGATGAACATGCCCCAGGTTGCCAGCACCCCTTCCACCTTGGCCACAGAAACACATACATCTGCCGCAGACCTGAACCAAACCCAACAAGCTACTCAGCCAGGCCCAGCCCACATTAGCCAGCTGTTTTGCAGCCCTGTGAACAGGATGCTAAGTGTTCAGTAGTGTTGCACGTCGTCAAGTTTTGAGATGGTTTATTATATAATGCAGTTGCACTAATGGCTGACTCATTCACATGTAGATAAAATACCGTGGCCTCTCAGCCACTGACCTCCTTGACTCTAATGGTCTTTTCTTCTGTCTCACCTCAGCCACCCATTTCCATGGTCATATTCTAGATTATGTTACTGTCAGTAACTGTACTACCATGAAATTTCCATTTCAAGAGTCTCACTGTCTGACCACCTCCTTTCAGCTCACTTGCTCTGTTACCCCTATTCATGCCCCAGCCCAGCACCTTATGCAACCTCCAATCCACTGGCCTGACAATGTTTTCACTTTCTAGCATCTTTATCATTTCTTCACTTCCCACCTAATCCAGCTTAAGTTTCATGGCCCATTACCATATTTACTCCTTTGTAAAATAATAATAGCTAGCTCTTATGTCGGGTTTCCCATGTGCCAAGCACTGCACCAAGCACTCTCCATGTTGTCTTCACCTGGGTTCCCCCAGAGCGGAGCCTGAGCCAAAGACTTACATATAGGTAGTTTATTTGGGAAATGATTCCAGGGAATAGGAGTGCGGAACAAAGGCCAATGAACTACAGAAGGAGGGAAAGTCATGACAAGGATGCCTTATTGAGTAGACAACTGACCCTTGGCAGGAAACCTTATAAAATGCTTCTCAGAACTGTCTGCCCAGGAAAAAGGGGCAGAGATTTCTATTCCTCACAGATCAAGGATGGGCTTACAACTTTAAGTCCCCTGCACTTCGAGATTGTACACATATGAGTTCAGAGTGCGTTCCCGTGGGTGTCCTACACCGGACATCAGAGAATCTATGTGACAGGAAGCAGTAGGTGTATAAGGAGTGCCCGAGTGAAGGGCTGTCCAGTTGTTCCTCGGTGCAGCTGGTCAAGCCTGAGGGAACTGTTCACTAGAGAGGTAGGTGGAGCAAGGCGGGGGTGTGGGGGAAATGGGGGCAAAAGACTTGGAGGAGTACTTAAAGGTGGTGGAGACACATACATGCTCATTCATTTTCTTAAACCCATTTTATGGATGGGAAAAGTGAGGCAAGGAGGTATTCAGCAACTTGCCCAAGGTCATATAACTAGTAAAACGCAAAGCTGGATCCAGATCCAGGCAGCCAGTTTCTAGAGTCTGTGCTCTCAACCACTCTATGTGCCTCTCAACTTGTGCACACCCTTGATTTCTTTGCTTTTTTTACTTGTTGGTAAAATGGCCTCGCAAGTTTTAAGAGTCAGGCAAAGCCAACTGAAGTGTCCAAAATTCAGTGAGATATCATTTTAAATATTGGTAAGAGATGTATTATCAAAAGAATATGAAAGATTGCAAGATTCTATCAAGTTAAGAGAAAAGTATATTTATGTAGCTTAAGGTTTCCTTCGAATTTAAGGGACTTCATAGTTAAAGAGAAATACATGTACACATTTCAAGATCCAGGCTAGATGATCAACAATGTGGAGTTAGAGACCTCTGGCGAGATAGAAAATCAGACCATGAGATTACCCTCTAAGACCACTCTTTCCCATGTCTTATCCCTGCAGTCCTACTTCTCTTTGCTCCTTCTCACTTTCCCCAGGCCATTTTTTAATTATTATTATTATTATTATTATTATTATTGAGATTCTTCAAATTCCCACCATCACTCTACCAACTTATCTACAACTCTACCCTTAAAGTCAGCGTTTCTGCAGTGAACTGACCCGTGGCATTTAAATTCTGACCTCTGGCTGCTTCTCTGATCTCTTCTGTTACCACACCCTGCTCCAGCCATGTGGGCATTTCAGCTGTCTCCCACCACCCAAGTTCATGTTGGCCTTAGGTCTTTACATTCCCCGTACCTGGAAGGCTTTCCCCTAAAACCAAAATACCCTTAGCATTCAGATCACAACTCAAATATTGCCATCTCAGACCTTTCCCTGACCACCTATCTAAAATAACATTTTCTAATGTTCTTTTATGTTCTAAATGTTCTAAAAGAACATCCTTCTCTACTCTGAATGGATAGGATTTATCCTCAGCCTAGAACAATGCCTGTGGTCAGTAAATGACCCCTGAATCCCCCCATGGTCTTCATTTTTCTCTCAGGGCTGTGAGGTGCTAACAGGATAGGTCAGAGTCTTTGCTTTATTTAGTTTCTTCTACATAGTAAGTAGTTTATCATGCTATTATATAATAGCTTCTATAATAGTCTATCATACTATTTTGACAACATACTTACATATCAGTAAGTATACAGAGATGATAAGCAATACTTTGAAAAGTAACTGAATGTCATATTTACCGGGAGATGGGGTATGAAAGTAAAAAAATGGCAGTCTACTTGTACATTTTTTTGGGGAAAAAAGTTAAAACTATTGGCTTCATTATTATGTAATTGAATAATACCTTATAATGAATATAGAATGCATAATAGAATATTTTTAAATAAAAAACCTAAAATGTATTGAATTTTTTAAACATTTTTTTTGCATGTAATTCTGGTACGTACCTACATGTGCTTGATTTAATTTACTCTTCCCAACAAGGTGTTCCCAAGGGGTTATTATTATACCTATTTTATTGATGAGGAAAGTGATTCCATGGGTAGGACTGTCATGGGTCTAACAGGACTACCGGGGAGATTTAGTCAGCTATCTTGGCTTTCCTGTCTCTCATTCCCTTGATACATTTTCACCCAGTTTGAAAGCCCTGGTTCCCCTTTTCAAGGAGGCTCACGGACCCAATAACTGCCCTTTGTTGACTCCTGCACCCTTCACCTGGGCTTTTGCGCTGCACCCATACAGTTCTTTCTAGCAACTCTGCTCAGTGCCTGGAATGCTTGAGCTCCACATTGCACAGGGAGGATATCTTAGTCTTCGCAGGCTGCTCTAACAAATTACCATAGACTGAGTGGCTTAAACAACAGCAATGTATTTCTCACAGTTCTGGAAGCTGGAAGTCTGAGATCAGGGGGCCAGCATGGGCAGCCTATGCTGAGGACTGTCTTCCGGCTTGCAGATGGCCATCTTCTTGCTGTACTCTCGTGTGGCCAAGAGCAGAGAGAGAGAGAAAGCAAGCTCTCTCTTGTGTCTCTTCTTACAAAGACGCGATTCCCATTCATGAAGGCTCCATCCTCAAGACCTAGTTACTCCCCAAAGGCCCCATCTCCAAATGCTATGGAGAATTAGGGTTTCAACATGGATTTGGCGAGGGTGGGGGACCATAAACATTCAGTCTGTAACAGAAGACAACAGTGGATGACCAAAATCCAGCTCATGGGCTTACCGAATATTTTCATGCTAAAATCTTTCCTGACATGCTCTCTACACGGCTGGCCACACCTCAGATGCCAAGGGATTGTCTGACATGCTTTTTTGCCTCTCTTCACCTATCTTTTACTGAGATTAAAGTTTTGCATGGCCAGGGACTTTGTCTCTCATTCAGCACTATCTCCTTAGGACCTAGTGCATTACAGGCACTCAATTTCTTAGATAAGTTAGTGAGAAAATGAAGAAAATGAGTATTGTGGGCTAGAAGGGGCGGCTTATAGCACTGACAGCTAAGTTCCGGGATGCCCAAAGACAGTGGGCAGCCCTCAAGACCTTTCCTCACTCTGGATATAGAGAATATAAAATAAAATTGTGATTAATTTGACTTTTCCCATTTTTCCAAAAATTAATTTGAGTTTTAGAATAATGAAACAAATAGTACGAGAACAACTGGAATTAGCAAATATTTATTTACTTTTAAAAAACTTCCCAGAATATATTTTTAGACAGCTTTGTTGATATGTATTTAACATATCATATAATTCACCCATTTAAAGTGTATAATTTGGGGCGCCTGAGTGGCGCAATCGGTTGAGCATCTGACTCTTGATTTCAGCTCAGGTCAGGATCTCAGGGTCCTGCGGTTGAGCCCCGTGTCTGGTTCTGCACTCAGGGAGTCTGCTTGAGATTCTCTCCCTCTGCCCCTCTCCCTGCTTGTGCTCTCTTTTTCTCAAATAAATCTTTTTAAAAATAAAATAAAGTGTACAAGTTGATTTTTTTTTTTTTTGGTATATTCACAACCATCACTACAATCTAATTTTAGAATACTTTCCTCTCCCCCTAAGAGAGAGCCATACCCATTAGCAATCACTCTCCATTTCCCCCCTCTCCTCAGGCCCCAGAAACCACTAGTTTCTGTTTCTGTGGATTTGCTTATTCTGAACATTTCATATAAATGAAACTATACAATATGTGATTCTTTGTGACTGGCTTCTTCCGCTCAGTGTGATGTACTTTTAGGTCATCCATGTCAAAGTATGTTTCAATGTATGTCACGTTCTTACTTCTTTTGTTTGCTCTTCTTTCCTTTAATAACTCATTCTGAGTGATGCCTGTCTGCTGTTAAAGTTTCAACAGCGTATGAGATACCTATTGTTCCCTTAATACTCATTTGCTGGGTAGTTTTATTGACGTTCTCCATCTCTCCCTACTACATATAATGCTGGATACCATACTGTGTGCATCCCAGCACAACACAGGGCTGTACCCACACCAGACATTGTTGACTATAGTGCAGTGATCACTGGTCTTCTTGGTTGATTTCCCTGTAGCGCTATAAAAATCAGAAGCCTCCAAAGAGATTCAAAGCTCTCAGAAGCTCGATGCAGATTGTATTCCACGTTTGAAACTTTTCAGGTGCTGAAATGCCAGATGGAAAAAGCTGAGTGGAACATTTGTGGTGTGAGAAAAAAATGATGAGCATTCCCAGGATGACACTTGGGTTTGTCCCTGTAGCAGGATGCTTATCTCTCTGCAGTGGTGACTCACTGGCCATAATTGACAGCTGGAACAATCGTGGGGAGGAGAGCTAGACCAGCCACCCAGCCAGAGATTAAGCAGCTGGGTTTAGATTAAGCACAGGGAATGTGTAAGGAAATCTGATGGTCTGGTGAGTTTTTATCATTGGCTTCTGCTAGCCTTGCCTTTCCTGCTGCTCCCCTATTCCCGGGCTGCGATAATGAGGTCAGAAGCTGAATTGGTTGTTAATTGTCGGCCATCACCTTGGTCATAGTGTGGAGAACCATTTTCTGTGTGGACTGGCCCCCCGACTTTCAGCAGAGACCTGGGTGGATGCCTCTATAAGAATGATCTTTTGGCTCAGGGAGCTATTTATTTTGGGCATTTCTCAACTTTGAGGGCTCCAGACCTCAAAGAATCTGTAGAGTGTTTCTGCCTGATAAAGCAGAGACCAGGGACTTGGCAGAGTTGTTCTGATTTCTCCCATGTCACTTCCTACTTGGATTTTTTTCTTAAATCTTCTCCCTCCTGGTGATGGACACCTAAGCTGACCAATCATTCTCACCATTGGATTACCAATATTTAAATAGAAGTGTAGAATCTTTTATTTATAAACTACATGCTGTATCAAACGTTGTAGTTGATATTTGCAGCTATTCTCCTAAAGAAGTAGTTGCATATGATTTTTTTCTTCCCCTTAGGGTGAGGAGATGAAGAAAGGAAGAACTGGGGGGCACCTGGGTGGCTCAGTCAGTTAAGTGGCTGCCTTCAGTTCAGGTCATGATCTCAGGGTCCTGGGATTGAGCCCCATGTCAGCTCTCTGCTCAGCGGGGAGCCTGCTTCTCCCTCTCCCTCTGCCTGCTGCTTCCCCTGCTTGGGCTCTCTCTCTCTCAAATAAAAAAATAAAATATTAAAAAAAAAAAAAGAAAGTAAGAACCGGGATGAAACCTATTTGTAGGCCAAGTACTTGATTTGAAGGAGTGGTCTGAGGGCCCCTCTGCCTGCATATCTTTATCCCCCTTGCCCTGCATAGGAGCTGATATTCTTCCATCACTCTTTGAGTTTTAAAGAGGATCATTTTTAAAAATGAAAGTAATCTTAGTGTGTGTAGTACGCTAATTAATTTTTTAAAAAATTTTTATTTGAGGGGCACCTGGGTGGTGCATTCAGTTAAGCATCTGACTTTTGGCTCAGGTCATGATCTCAGGGTCACTGGATCGAGCCCCGCCTAGGGTTCTGCGCTCAGTGTGGAGTCTGCTTAAGATTCTCTCTCCGTCTCCCCTGCACACACACTCTCTCTAAAATAAATAAATCTTTGAAGAAAATATCCTTAAAAGATTTTTTATTTGAGTATGATTGTCATACATTTACATTAGTTTCAGGTGCACAACATAGTGATTCAACTTCTCTAAAGGCTCACAAGTGTAGCTACCATCTGTCACCATACAATGCTATTACAATATCATCAACTGTATACTCTGATTAATTTTTTAACCATAAGTATGCTATTAAAAAAACACAACAGGATTGTCAAAGGCTTGACAGGCAAGTTTTCAATACCATCAACTAAGGGGAATTGAGATAATGGATGTTTGGGTCTTCTTCATGGGTGGACCAGGCTGGAGGTTGGGCTGAAGATGGAGCAGGAAAGGAAAGATCTGGAAGCAAATTGCTATGGTGCACTAATCCCAATCGAAGTCACCATGGACATCTATTATTTTTGTCTGCCAATATCTATTCTAGTTTGAGGACTCTGATTTTGCTTTGGGGGAACCCCTGCCTCTCATTGGATTTATGTCTGACAACCTTTGGTGAAGGTGCTCACCCTTCCTTGTCGAAGGCTGGGCCAATTTAATATACTCTTCCTAGATTTGAATCCTGGGAGAGATGCAAAGAGACAGCTGGATTCCATCAACCAAAGAGCAGCACCCTCCAGAGATTCTTCATTAGAGCCTACCACCAAGATTCCTAGAGCTGTTCTAGTTCCTACCCATCCTGAAGCCCAAACCTCCAACTCTTCTTCAGTTAAGTGAATTAACCCATATCCTTCCAGTTGTTTTTTGGTTTTTGACAAAGTGAGCCTGAGTTAGTTTCTGCTTGTGGTAACCAAATAATCTCCCTGACACTGGGATGCATCTGTATGAAGCAGTGGACTGGCTCTGGGAGACCAAAGGCTCAAGGTAAGACACCTTGAGAGGAGGCTAAAGGGTACTGAGAGAGTAAGAGGGAGGCACCACAAGGGCACCCTCATTCTTCAGAATTTTGCCTAGAGGAGGGACACCTGGGTGGCTCAGTCGGTTAAGCGTCTGCCTTCGGCTCAGGTCATGATCCCAGGGTTCTGGGATCGAGCCCTGCATCGGGCTCCCCACTCAGGGGGAAGCCTGCTTTTTCCCTCTGCCTGCCGCTCCCCCGGCTTGTGCACGCACGCATGTGAGCGTTCTCTCTCTCTCTGACAAATAAATAAATTAAATCTTAAAAAAAAAAAAAAAAAGAATTTGGCTTAGAGGTGCCCCTGGGTAACAATATCATTTGCACTTTAAAAGCTTCCTCCTTGTTAGTCAAGGCATCACCTTTCTTTCTACCTGGTCTAGATGTCCCACTATGAAAGCTCTTTTCGTGAGACACACATACACAAAAAAATTCAGGGTTCTTTTTTTCCCTAAATTCTTTCATTCTATAAATATTTACCCAGCACTTATTAACTTTGTGGTATTTAGGGTGAAATAAGGGCACCTGGTGGTTCAGTTGGTTAAGCGTCTGACTTCGGCTCAGGTCATGATCTAAAAGTCCTGGGATCGAGTCCTGCATCAGGCTCCCTGCTCAGTGGGGAGTCTGCTTCTCCCTCTCTCTCTGCTGCTCCCCCTGCTTGTGCTCTCCCTCTCTCCATCAAATAAATAAATAATATCTTTAAAAAAAAAAGGTGAAATAGAGGCGCCTGGGTGGCTCAGTCAGTTAAGCATCTGCTTTCAGCTCAGGTCATGGTCCCAGGGTCTTGGGTTTGAGCCCCACATAGGGGGGCTCCCTGTTCAGCCCCTCTCCGTCTGCCCCTCCCCCTCACTCTTGCTATCTCTCGATGTCTCTCTCTTTCTCAAATAAATAAATAAAGTCTTTAAAAAAAAATAAAGGTGAACAAAACACAGCTCTCATAACTTAAGAAATGTAAGGTCTAAACCTATGTACTTCAGTATGGCAATCACTAGCCATACGTGGTGATTTACGTTTAACTAAGTAAATTTAAATAAGTTAAAGTTTGTTTACTCAGCCGTACTGGCCACATTTCAAGTGTTCCAATAGCCACGTGTGGCTGGTGGCTACCATGTTGGACAGTGCAAGTTAAAACATTTCCATCATTGCAGAAACTTTCATTAGTGTTAATCTGGACAGGTCAAAGGCAGGTACGAGAGAGTAATATGTGCTGTAAAAGATAGTAGCCAGTACATTAGGATCTGACCTAGACGGAAGGAGTCAGGGCAGGCTTCCAGAAAGTAATGACCTCTAAACTGAGACCTAGAGGATAAAGGGGAGTTTCCAGGCTGGGGGGATGGGAATTGTTCCAGACAGAGTAAACTGCATGTAGAAGGCCCTGAGTTGACCAGATGGAAGTGCACTCAAAGAACTGGAGGGGAACAGAAGCCCTTAGCACTATATGTGGCCTCATGCTTGATTTAGCAGATGAGCTCATTTTCCCAAGTTGAGCGCAGGGTCCTGAGGGGACTGTCTATGAGATCTATCCATTTTGATATGTTAAAGTGAGGGTTTATGGGTCCAAATTCTGGAGCACTGAGGTCATATGAAAGTTACTTGCAAAAAAAAAAAAAAGTTATTTGCTAGATGAGAAACTGATGGATTTGGGCAAAGGCTGCAGCTGACATGCATATGGAGGTCTGATTCAGAGCTCTGAAGGTGACTCCTGTGACCCCAGGTAAACCATCTCTTAAATCTCCATTCTTTTACTCCTAAAATCAGGTCATTTTCTGATAAGCACCCAAGTTAAAGGATGCCAAGAAATTTGTTTTGCAAATGGTGGCTTTCTTTTTCCAGTTGAGTGTACATTTGTACATAAGTGTGCTCATGTTTAGATACAACTGGTCAAGTCTGGGATAATTTAACTGCTACATATTATATTTAAAGTATAATGCTAATTTACATGGAAATGTCAGATGAAAATGAGTGGCTTACCTACTGAATATTTACCCAGAGAAAACCATAACACTAATTCAAGAAATATATGCACCCTTACATTTATTGCATTATTTGTAATAGCCAAGATATGGAAGCAGCCTGTGTCCATTGACAGATGAATGGGTAAAGAAGATATAGTATAACTATTCAATGGAATATTACTCAGCCATAAAAAAGAACAAGATCTTCCCATTTGTAACAACATAAATGGGCCTAGAGGGTATTATGCTAAATGAAATAAGTCAGACAGAGAAAGACAACTGCCATGTGATTTCATTTATATGTAGAATCTGAAAAACAAAACAAATGAACAAATAAATGAGAAAAGCAGAAACAGAGCCATAAATATGGAGGACAAGCTGATGGTTGCCAGAGAGGAGTGGAGGGCAAAGATGGGCAAAGTGGATGAAGGCAAGTGGGAGGTACAGGCTTCCAGTTATGGAATGAATGTCGCAGGGATAGAAGGTACAGCATAGGGAATATAGTCAATGGCATTATAATAGCGTTGTATGGTGACAGATGGGAGCTGCACTTGTGGTGAGCACAGCATAAGGTATAGAGTTCTTGAATCACTATGTTGTACACCTGAAACTAATGTAACATTGTGTGTCAACTACACTTCAATTAAAAAACACATGGAAGTAAAGAAAATACATATGAGACAACCATTTTAGAATGGGCGTTTGTATTTGTCATCTTAAAACAATTTAAGATTACTTTCTAATTCAGTTTTAAAAGTTACTTACTTGGTGAATACTATATAGTGAAATAATAAGAAATATATGTATTTGTCTCTGCCCCTGGCTCCTACTAATATTTGGTATTTGACCCCAGTTCCTGATATGACATTGTAAGTTCTTAAGTGATAGAAGTGTCTACTACAGAAGTCCTAAATCCCTTGGAATTTCTTGGGTGATAGGAATATCTTTTGTTCTAATGAGGTGACTCTTCGTGGTGGCCTCCTGGATGGGAGTTGTTCACTAGAAAGACCGAACCATGATTAGAAACTTGAAACTTTCAGCCTCACCCCCATTCTTCAGAGAGAGGAGGGAGCTAGAAATAGAATTAATAATCAATCATGCCTACGTGATGAAGCCTCCATAAAAATCCCAAAAGTACAGGGTTCGGAGAGCTTCCAGGTTGGTGAACACCTCCATGTGCAGGGAAGGTGGTTCACCCCAACTCCATAGAGACAGAAACTCGTGGGTTTGGGGACCTTCCAGACCTTGCTGTATGTATCTCTTTATCTTTCTGTTCATTCATATCCTTTAAAATACATTTTGCATCAAATCAACAATGGTAAATAAAAAAAGAAAGAAAATGAGTGGCTTAAAAGCCCTTTAAAAACTTTTGATTCCATTATACTGTCATTAGGATAGACTGAATCAAAGGAAGAACCCTAAACCTGAAGATTAGGGCCCCTTTGTCAGGAAAGGAAAAACTCCCACTTGTTGGGCACATAGAGTCCTCACAGACTTCCTCAGTGTTCTCTCTAATCTCCCTACAACCTCCCCAGGAAGAGGAGGAGGGACAGAGTGGAGAGCCCACTTCTTCCACGACACATTGATCTCACAGCTATGAGCATAGCAGTGTGTCCCTGACTCAGAGCCCTTGCTCTGCAGGATTTTTAAAAACATACAATGTTATATTAGTTTCAGGTATACAACATACTGATTTGACAATTTTATACGTTACTCATTGTGCACCATAATAAGTGTAGCTCCCATCTGTCACCATACAATGCTATTACGATACCACTGATTATATTCCTTATGCTGTTCTTTTCATCTTTGTGACTTATTTATTTTATATCTGAATGTTTGTACCTCTTGATCTCCTTTATCTATTTTGCTCCTCCCCCCACCCCCTTCCCCTTTGGCAACCATCAGTTTGTTCTCTGTACTTTTAGGTTTGATTCTGCTTTTTGTTTGTGTGTTTATTAATTTTTTTTAGATTCGACATATAAATGAGATCATATGGTATTTGTCTTTCTCTGTTTGCCTTATTTCACTTAGCACAATACCCTCTGGGTCTATTCATGTTGTCACAAGTAGCAAGATCTCATTCTTTTTTACGGCTGAGTAATAGTCCATTGTATATATACCATGTCTTCTTCATGCAGTCATCTATCTATGGACACTGAGATTGCTTCCATATCTTATTGCCAGATGTTTTAAGGGGAGCAGGCTGCTGCTGGGGTAGGAACACCTCTGTGTGTGACAATGGGACAAGGAATGGCCTTGCAGATGAGGATCTTTCCAGGGGCAGTTAGAGCCTGTACCTGACAGAGTTCCAGAGGAAGAAAATGGTTCCTTAAACTCTGGGGCTTTTCAGTGTCCCAGGTACTTTAAGTAAGAAAAAGTTAAAAGTCTCTCCTTAGAGGAAAAAAGGGAAATGAAAGATAAATTACATTTCATAAAGTATATATCAAAATCATAGAATTTTAGAGCTGGAAGGGGTATTAGAGAGAATCTAATTAAAAGTCTCTTTTTTTTGCAACAGAGGCCCAAGAGGTGGAAATAAATTGCCCAACACAGCAGTGATAGAACTAAGAATTAAGCCTATATCCATTAATTCCTATTGCAGTCCTCCTTCTATTGACCTTATCTAAATTTTTTTTTATTTCTTTAAATTGTTTCTTTGACTCACACATATCAATGTGTTACTTAAATCTTTGACTCATACATATCAATGTGTTACTTAATGGGTAATATTAGAAAATCACTATGGATTGTTTTATTTCTAGATAAAACCCTGGGGGATTTGAGAGCTGTTCTCCGTGATCCCCCAACCTGGCAGACTGCCTCATCTAGTGTCAGAATTACAGACAGAATACCTGGAAAGAAAGAAACATGCAATTAAAATCTTAGCCCCTGCCAAATACAACCCATTCCCAGTGAATTTGCATATTTAAAGAGATTGCATTGTTAAATAGAAAGAAAGAGCAGAGGATTTGGAAAAAATGCCTCATCTAAATACTCTACGAGTTTGTTATTTTAGACAAATTATTTAACCTCTCTGTATCTCAGTTTCCACGTTTGTAAGATTACAAATAATATGATCATTGGTTCTCTCCAGAGATGGATCTTTAAGGTCAAAGTGACTAGACTGGGAATCCCCCATAAGTGTGAGGTAAGCTTACATCTGAAAGCCCAGCCCTGGCACTTGGTAGATATACAGCATTTGTTGAGTGACTAACTGACTGACTGAAGGGTACTGAAAGGCTCACTTCAGAGACTGGCTGGAAGTGTCAGATGGGTTGGGGGGGCAGGTGTGGCTGTTGAGAAAAGAGGAAACCGGAGAAGGGACATCCAGCTTCCCTCCTTTGGAGTATGGCCTTAATGCAGGCTGTGCCTCTTTCTTGTTCCTCATTTAAAAGGATAAAAATAGGGGTGCCTGGGTGGTTCAGACAGTTAAGCATCCAACTCTTGATCTCAGCTCAAGTCCTGATCTCGGGGCCATGGGTTCAAGCCATGTGTTGGGCTCTATGCTGGGCGTGGAGCCTACTTAAAAGAAAAAGGGTAAAAATAATGGAGAAACATGCACCCCTATGTTTATAGCAGTATTATTTACAATAGCTAAGGTATGGAAGCAGCCCAAGTGTCCATTGATTGATGAATGGATAAAGAAGATGTGATATATATGGTGGAATATGATTCAGCCATAAAAAAGAATGAAATCTTGCCATTTGCAATGACCTAGATGGAGCTAGAGTATTATGTAAGTGAAATAAGTCAGAGAAAGACAAATACCATATGATTTCACTCATATTTGGAATTTAAGAAACAAAACAAATGAGCAAAAGGGAAAAAGAGAGAGAGAGAGAGACAAACCAAGAAACAGACTCGTAACTATAGAGAACAAACTGATGGTTACCAGAGGGGAGGTGGGTGGGAGGATGGGTTAAATAGGTGATGGGGATTAAGGAGAGCACTTGTGATGAGCACCAGGTATGGAATTGTTGAATCACTATATTGTACACCTGAGATGAATATAACACTATATGTTAACTAACTGGAATTAAAATAAAAACTTTTTAAAAATAAAAAACAATGGAGAAGAAAGAGACACAAGAGTAATAAGTGAAATCAAGCAAATACAGCAAATACTAAAATGGTAATACACATTCTGCTAAATGATGAGTTCTTTTCAAGGACCAGTCAGATCTATTTACTGTAATGAAGATGATGGAAACCTGCTTCATGACCTGCTCAATAAGGGGGTCATATTGGAGTTCTAGAGAAGGATTATTCCTGAGGGGAGGCACTGAAAGCAGAGAACCAAGTTGGAGGGAGGGCTCAGTTTGGGCAGCTTAGGGCAGAGTGTTCAGGGCTCCTGCTGGGGTGGGTCTTTAGGGAAAAGGCAAGTGGAGCTACCGTCAGGGAAGTGCATCTCCCACTGATTTCTCTCCATCTTCCTTCCCTTCCGCTCACTTTCCTTCTTACCTTCACCCCATCCAGACTCCATAGCTTAATTAGCCACCTCACAGCCCTTAACAAACCCAGTCCTCTCCCACCTGGCATTCTCCCACATTGCTGCCTCAAAATGCCTACAGATATTTGATGAAGAATGGATATATAGAAGCCTGAGAAACTGCTGCTTCATCAAGATGATACATCTCTTACTCTAATTTGCTGTTGTTGATTGGGGCGGAGAGGACAGAATTTATAAGCCTCAGTCATTAAGCTGGGACAACTGATCTGGAAGGAGTCAACTGTCTGGAAGGGGTCATCTGACAGTTGGGCTCCATGGACAGCCCAAGCAGAGTGGGATACACAAAGTGTGACAGGCAGAAAGCAAAGATCAAAGGCCAGGGGAAATGGGGTGTCATGGTTTGTGTTATATGTAACTGACACGGCATAATGTGGATACAAAGTTGGTAACTATGGTTTGTCTAACGAGCTTTCCCATCTGTTTCCTTTGGTGAACTACTCCTCCATTCCACATCATCTGAGTAAAGCTATTAATCAGAGTGTATCTCTTCCCTACCTCATACCTTTCTTTATTATTATTATTATTATTATTATTATTTAAAGATTTTACTTATTTGTCAGAGAGAGAGCACAAGCAGAGTGAGCGGCAGGCAGAGGGAGAAGCAGGCTCCCGTCTGAGCAAGGAGCCCTATGTGGGACTCGATCCCAGGACCCTGGGATCATGACTGGAGCTGAAGGCAGGTGCTTAACCAACTGAGTCACCTAGGCATCCCTATTATTATTATTTTTAAATTTAAATTCAATTAATTAACATATAGTATATTAGCTTCTGAGATAGAGGTCAGTGATTCATCAGTTTTTTATAACATCCAGTGTTCATTACATCAAGTGCCCTCCTTAATGCCCATCACCCAGTTATCCCATCCCCCACACCCCCTTCCCCTCCAACAACCCTCAATTTGTTTCCTATGGTTAAGAGTCTCTTATGGTTTGTCTCCCTCTCTGACTCCATGTTGTTTTATTTTTCCCTCCCTTCCCCTATGATCTTCTGTTTTGTTTCTTAAATTCCACATAGCTACCTCATACCTTTCTCTTCAAAGTCCAGTGGGCATTAAGTGGGCAGATGGCTCAGTTTGGGCAAATGTGTTGGTCTGGGGATAGCCATACACCTAAATCAGGCCCTCCTCCTTTTTGGACTATCTCTGTGGCAGCTGGCAGGGAAGGCTGCTAGGAGAACATGAAGGATAAAGAATGGTGGAGACAAGTGGAAAAAAAGGTGGGGGGTGGGGTGGAGGGGTGAGAGAGAGAGAAAGGATGAATTGACATTGTTAGAGCTTCTGAATCAATCCATGCTAGACCTACCTCTTGACTTCCCAGTTATTTGAGCCAATCCCCTTTCTGTTTCCTTGCATAACGTAGAGTCTAGTTTCTTTCACTTGCAACCAAATGAGTCTTGATGAATTTAATTGCCAAGGTGGGCTAGAGGGCAAATGGAGCAAGATTGGATGTTTGGGAACTCAAGTACCAAGTGCCGGGCATGTTTAGGTGTTCTTTATATTATGAACCAGAGGTAACTCATCAAAGGAGCTCCACGTTCTCAGACAACAAAGCTTATAAGACCCAAGATTATGGTGAGGGAAAAATCACATGGAAATTTTCAAAGCTCACTCACTTGTCTGCTTCTCCAACAACTAAGTCTGTCTACAACTGTCCATGCTATACGCAAACTGTGAGAACCATGTGATACTGTTTTCACCTATCATGGTGAAAAAGATCTGGTGAAAAACACCCAGTACTGGCGAGTGCACATCTGTTGTTGAAATGGGTATTCTTGCACTGCTGTTAGAAGGGTAAATTGACTCAGACTTTCTAAAGGGACATTTTTGTACTGTGTGCTAAAAACCTGAAAATGTACCTTTTTTTTTTTTTTTTTGAGATACAGAGAGAATTTTAAGAAGCCTCCATGACCAGTCGGAGCCCACCTTGGGGCTCAATCTCATGACCCTGAGATCATGACCTGAGTCGAAATCAAGAGTCAGACGCTTAACTGACTGAGCCACCCAGGTGCCCCAAAATGTACCTATTTTTGACCCAGAAATTCTGGTGTTTTAGATCCAGTATGCGCTCCAGGAGGGACTCTGGGAAGTAAAGTTCCATGTTAAAAGAACCCATTTTATATAATGTTAAGAGAATGCCTAAGTTGAGAGCATTCATGCCGTTTGTTAACACAGTTCTGGTTCTGTGTTGGAAGGATCTGGCAAACACATATATCCCTTATAATTCTAGAAATGATAATTTTGTATTTTCGACTTGTACTTTAGGTAGTAAATGCATTCAGGAAAAGGTATACATTGTAATCAATTGAGTAAACCTTACC